>NW_023425515.1:165115946-165653446 GCF_014108245.1 Pipistrellus kuhlii | reverse complement strand
AAATTTCCCTCCACTTCTAGGCTCATTTGATTGGTCTGATCATCAAATTGGCATAAAACAAATTAATTTTGTACAAACCCAAAGATATGAGCCACAAGGGCAAGTTGGGCATGATGAGGTTTGCGTACCATCCTGGGCCAGCGGTCGGCAAACTGCGGCTTGCGAGCAGCGGTTTGCCGCTCTGTTGACTAACGAGTTTGCCAACCACTGCCTTAGGGAACAACACTTAAAAAACATTTTAATAATGTACTAACCTGAAATCAAAACTTCTGGGTAAGGGTAATGCCTAGCAATGAATGATGTTTCTCTTTCTCCCTCTCCTTTTCTCTCTCAAAATCAATAATAATAATTAAAAAAAAATACTTAAAGCCGAAACGGGTTTGGCTCAGTGGATAGAGCGTCAGCCTGTGGACTGAAGGGTCCCGGGTTCGATTCCGGTCAAGGGCTTGTACCTTGGTTGCAAGCACATCCCCAGTAGGTAGGGGACGTGCAAGAGGCAGCTGATCGATGACTCTCTCTCATCGAAGTTTCTAACTCTCTATTCCTCTCTCTTCCTCTCTGTAAAAAATCAATAAAATATATTTTTTTAAAAATACTTAAAAAGAAACTAAAAATAGCAACAGACTAAAACCACAAAGAATGAGCATCCAGTAGGACAGTTTTGCTACTGAGCAAGTCACCCAATCTGGCACAGAGTCCGGGCTCTCAGAGATTCAAGTTTGGTGAGGAAAAAGATGAATTAGGTTTAAGTCGAAATACCAAGCACCGTCTTTGTTCCATGTGAAGAAAGCAGAGCCTCTGACCAGACCGGCGATGCCCAGGCGGCGAGGGCTGGGCCGGAGTCCTGTGACCCAGTAGGTCGGCCCAAGGTCGAGGCAGAGTCTATCACTCTGTACAGAGCTCTGCACGCATCACCACGCTGGGCCACCTCACAGGCACGGACCCTCAGGACCACCTCCCTCCTTACAGCGGGGAGCGGAGGCTCTGGGGAATAACAAGCAGGCAGGGGGCAGGCTGAGCTCAGAAGTCTGGGTGGGATGGGGAGGAACCAGGCCAGAGCCCTGCCCCTCAGGCCTTTGGGGTTGGTGGGAAATGTGCATGGCCACCGGCCTACCCTCTCCTCAGCAGCCCCTCCTCCCCCCAGCCTCCCACACACACACACACCGTGGGGTGATTTTTCAACTCAGACTTTCCAACCTCACCTCTCCCAGGCAGCCCGACACCTCTGACACCACACACACACACACACACACACACACACACACACACACGCACCCCGGCAGCTGCCGGGCAGCCCAGCCTGCCTCCTGGAGCTGCTGGAAGTCGCTGGGCAGACACCCCCTAGTGGAAACAGCTCATTATGGGATGGGGGAAATGTGCTAGAGCATTAGCTTAATAAATCAAGCGCTCCCGGGGCCCTGCAGCCACGCTGCTCTGTGAGGAGGGGCTCGGCGCCCGCCCCCGCTGGGCCAGGAGGGCCAGGAGCTCAGAATGTCAGCGGACGCGCCACCCCTCCTACCCAGTGGGGCCAGGCTTGCAGCCCCACTCCTCAGAGTCAGGCTTGCACCCCTACCCTCAAGGGGCCAGGCTTGCACACCCTCCCTGAGGCCGCCTCCCGATGGCACTGAGAAGCCTGTGATGCTAAGAGGCCTTGAGAGCTCAGGCCACCCAGGGTTTGAATCCCGGTGCGGCCACTTGCTAGCCTGTGACCAAGGATGAGGGCCTCCTGGGAGCCTCAGTGTCAATACAGACCCTGTGGGTGGAGGACTAGAGGGCCAGTGCCCTCACAGCTCACCACAACCTTTCCCAGGAGACGTGGCCTTCCCGTTTTTCAGAATGGCGAGACTCAGGGCATGTAGCTGGTTATTTCCAGCCCTGCCGACCCTCTGCCCAAGGTCACTACCCATCCTTGGCCTTGCCTCCGTCTCAGAGCATATTGTGCAGAGTGGCCAGGTCCTATAGGATAGCTAGACCTGCAGAGGTAATAGCTTACCTCTTGGGTGCCCAGGAGGCTGGCCACCCCACCAACTCTACCTCCCACCCCAGCCAAGGAAACCCCAAACAATGGCAGAGCCGCTCCCTCCTGCCAGGACCCCAGGAGCCCAGCAGCCTGCCACTCCTATGTCCCTTCTCCCTTCCAAACCCTTCCTAGTCCCTCCTCCCCACCTTCCGGGGCAGTGCGAGAACTGGCTCCTTGGCCTTGCCCGTCTATCCTGGCTCAGGTGCTAGCCACTGGGTGCCTGCAGCGAAGCCTCCTCCCTCGGTCCGTTTCCTCCTCTGTACAAGGCTCAGCCCAGAGGATCCTAAGGCTCCTGCTTGCCACCTCCCCACCACCCCTTTGCTGGTCTTGGCAGGGAAGGGGTGCAACGCCAGAGCTCCTTAGCAGGGAAAACCACCACATAGAGAGCTAATTCCTCCTGCTCTCTGGGGGGTGGAGAGAGGCAAGAGAGAGAAAATTCAATTACCAGACCATCTATTTGTCAACTCCTCCCTCCCCATTGACTTAATTTTCTCCCACAGACCCCGAGTCAGAGGAGGATGGAGGAGGGAGCCTGCAGCCCAGGAAGGGAGGGGCAAGAGAGAGCTGGAACAGGGAAAGGGAAGGGAGAACCCCAAGTGGACTTGGGATGGGCCCACTGGACACATATCACAAGCCAGGAAGCCTCGTTTGGGCTAAGAACAAGCAAGCAGCACCCAGAGACGAGGAATAGATATTCCTGTGGGTCTAGCCCTGCCCAGCATCGCTTCCCCCAGGAAGCCTTCCTGGATCTCCCAGGCCCAGGTAGGAGCCTCCTCGGGGCTCCCACAACCCCTTTGGTTTCCCAACACCATGCTTATCTGTGTCTGTTTACTTTCCTTCATTTATACAACACACATCTGTGGGACATAGTATGTTTCAGGCTAAATGCTGGGAATAGAGCTAAAAAACAAAAAATAACCACAGTTTACCAAGGAAGATTGATCCTATAGTATAGAACAAAAGCCTAATATGCTAAGTGTCCAGGAGTCCATTCAACTTTTCAACCAATCAAAGCGTAATATGCTAATGATATGCTAAGGCCGCTCAACCGCTCACTATAACGTGCATTGACACCAGGGGGAAGACGCTCCAACCTGTAGGTTAGCTTGCTGCTGGGTTCTGGATCAGTAAAACATGGTGGATGCGTGATCAGGACCAAGCAAGATGAGCTGGATACGCCTGGAGCTCTCCCACAGTCCCTCCCAGGCTGGCCAACCTCCCATGTCCTTTCCCAGCCCCGATGATGCACCAGTGGGGTCCCTCAGCCTGGCCTGCGTCCTCTCACAATCTGGGACCCATCGGGATATTGGAGAGCCGGTTTCAGCCTGATCCCACAGGCCAGGCGGAGGGACTCCACTAGTGCATGAATTCGTGCACCGAACCTCCAGTAATAAAATAAGTGTACACCTGCTTAGAATATCTACCACTGTGCAACAAATCATATCAAACCTTCATGGCTTAAACATAGCAACCATCACTTTCTACCCTCCCTCTATTTCTGTGGGCAAGGAATTTGGGAAGGGGGCAGCTGGGTGGTTCTGGCTCATCATCCCACCGTCAGACAGCATCTGGAGACGGAATAGCAGAGGGCTGAGCAGCTGGAGATGGCTGAGCACCCGTCTCTTCACTGAGTCTCAGGACCTCTCCACAGGACCTCTCCATGCAAATGAGCTTGGGCTTCCTCACAGCATGGCGGTTTGAGGGCCTTCACGGCAGCTGGCTCCCACCACAATGAATTCTCCGAGAGAACAAAGCAGGCGGCCTTGGTGTTTCTGTGACCGAGCCTTAGTCAAAGACAGTACAACTTCCATGGCTCTGCAGGTCCAGGCAGTCACAAAGGTCCACGTGCGCTCAAAAAGAAGACACTCAGACCCCCATCTCTTGATCTGATGGGAGGAGTGTTCGAGTCACATTGAAAGAGGAACATATGGGGTGGGAGATATTGCTGCAGCCATTTTTAGAAAATACAATCTGTTGCAAAACCCACTTAGATTTAAATAAGATCGCCTCAAATGCTCCATTCACCCTTGGAAGCTAACTCCTCTCCATTTCACATTTCTGTAGATCCCCCAGGGGCTGATTTACATCCCCATGATCACCCCTGATTCTAAGTTCCTGCTTCAGCTGTATTTGATCAATTCTGGGACTATCTCACCGGCCTGTGGGTGTTAATGTTCGTCACAAGCCACAGGGCTCCGACAGAAACGCAACCCCTGCCTCCGTTCCCACCAAACCGTCACCTAAGGCAAATGAGGACACCGTGGGCTTTGCTGAAGACTTAAGGAGTCAGAGGAACAGCTCCAGTGACTGTCAAATGAATATCAGACATCCCTGCTTGTAATGGAGGCTCATTCCGGGCCTGTGCACTCTGCACACCTCACCCTCTCCCCTCTCTCCTCTCCTGCCCTCCTCTATCTTCCTCACCCCTTCCTCTCAACTCCACCACTCACCCAAGTTTTTGTCAGCTAAGCAGTTCTTCTGGAGAGACCCCTCGCCATAAAGTTGGCCCTGGGCATTTATTGGGAAGCTTAAGGCTTTCCAAGTTTAGAGCTACAGAGATAAGATTGGCCTGCATTCCCTCCCCCCTGCATTCCCTCCCTTCACTCCCCTACACACTGTGATGCTGGTTCTTGCCATGCCATGGACTCTACTACCAAGCTCTGGCCTTGCCACACCATGGACTCTCACATCACCTCGCACATCATCCTCAGCCCTCATCTGCCGGGGGACCCTCAAATCCTGGAAGACCTCTTTCTTCTGGGAGCGCCTCGGGGCCACCCGATGGCTCAGTGGACTCGAGTGAGGTGCAGTCAGCAAAGGCTTTCAGAGACAGACCACATGGGTCAAGGGCTGGCTCTGCTCCCCGTTAGCTGTGCTTTTCCTTTTCTCTTGTAATAACAAAACACTATTAGCAAAGTTTTTTTCAGAATAAGGAATAGTATGCCATTGTAGTGTTCTTGCCTGTTTTTGTGGGGGGTTTTTTAATTTGAAGTATAACTTGCACAGATCTTAACTTCAAGGAATTCAGTGAGTTTTGACAAATACCTTAGTCATTGCGATAGTCATTGCCCCTCTCTGAGTCAGTTACCCCATCTCCCAACTGGGATAATGTCAACCTCATAGGGTTGTTGCAAGAGAGCAAAGTACGATGACAAGTGGGTAGCACAGTGCCAGTGTATGTCCACACTCTCATTCTTCACAAGCTGCTTGTCCACAGTCTTCAACGGAAACTTACGTGAGCATCTACTTTGTGCCCCGGATATGTAACCTGCAGGAGACCAAGGGGCCAATCAGAAATGGAGTCTCCTTTGGATTTTGTTTTAATATATTTTTATTGATTTCAGAGAGGAAGGGAGGAGAGAGAGAAATATAAATAATGAGACAGAATCATTGATCAGCTGCCTCCTGCACACCCTATACTGAGGACTGAGCCCACAACCAGGGCATGTGCCCTGACCGGGAATTGAACCACGACCTCCTGGTTCATAAGTCGACACTCAACCACTGCCATGCTGGTCGGGCATCCTTTGGGTTCTTACACTACGCTGTGATGGGTTCTATGATAAAAGAAAACTCAAGGGGCCAGGACCGGTTTGGCTCAATGGATAGAGCGTTGGCTTGGGGACTGAAAGGTCCTGGGTTTGATTCCAGTCAAGGGCATGTACCTTGGTTTCGGGCACATCCCCAGTAGGGGGTGTGCAAGAGGCAGCTGATCGGTGACTCTCTCTCATCGATATTTCTAACTCTCTATCTCTCTCCCTTCCTCTCTGTACAAAATCAATAAAATATATATTAAAAAAATAGTTTATATCTTTAAAAAAAGGAAGAAAGAAAGAAAGAAAGAAAGAAAGAAAGAAAGAAAGAAAGAAAGAAAGAAAGAAAGGAAGGAAGGAAGGAAGAAAGAAAGGAAGGAAGGAAGGAAGAAAACTCAAGGGACAACAGGAGTTATAAAAGGAGCCCCGCCCAGCTCTGAGGATCAAAGAGAGCTTCCTCCAGGGGGGATGCTGGAGCAGCATCTTCAAAAAGCCAACTGTTGAATGAAGAAAGGGCGGGAGGCCTGGGTGTGAGGAGATAAGATCTGGGGCACAGAGCTGATGGTATAGCTGGGAAACTGCAAGGAACTGAGCCAGCTGGAGTAAAGGAAACGTGTGGGGTTCGGCGGAGATAAGCTGGCAAGACCAACAAGGCCCTGAATGCCACCAAAGGAGATGGGCTGGTTCCTGAGGTTTACAGAAGCGAGTGAACAGCAGGAGTGAACAGGATCCTTGGCTGTGGGTTTTACAAAGTTCTCGTGCGCTTCCTTCTTCCTGCTTGACCCAGTGCATTCTTTATGCACCTCAGTGTCCCAGCTCCTTGAAGGCAAGAACCATATTTGAGTTCTCTTTGGAGCCTTTCCGATCCTTTATGGGAAAAGGGTATGTTGTGTAAATTAAAATAGTCATTTCTGCACTCCCATGGCCTGGTTGCAAGAGGGAGGGTGTCCCCAAGTGAGTTCAGCCCAGAGCCCAGAGCCCAGAGCCCAGAGCCCTCCCACGGCTCCCTAAGGCCGGCACAGGGCAGTCCCAGCTCCTCAGTCCGCACACAAGGACCACCTCTATCAGCGCCCTCTCCAGCCTGTCCTCACGCTTCAGCTGCTCTGTCTCCAGTTTCATCGAGGCTCCTGCTCTCGCGTGACTTGGGTCTGCCCACGGTGTTACCCACACATTCCCTTTCCCTGGACAGTCTTCCCCCTTTACCTCTGCCCCGTTCCTACTCCTTGCCCTGGGATTCAGCACAAGCATCCCCTGCTTCAGAGTCTTCCCTGGTCTCTCCCCATGTTGGGTGAGGGTGAGAGGGCAGGGCGGGGCGGGGCCAGCTTCCGGTAACTGGACCCTAGCCCTAACCCAATCAATCAGGTCAGCCAAGGTAGTGGCACCCCCCCCCCCTATAAAACCCATTGATAATGTTAAATTATTTCTCTCTCCCGCCATGCCGTTGCCGGTGTTAGTGGGACCGGGCTCGGATTAGTCCGAAATAAATACAGGCTTTCTGCAATTGCATCGGATTCGGCTCCCTGGTAGCCTTTGGGGTTTATGACACTTGGGCACAACAAGGGTCTCTCAAGACCCTATAAAACCAGCACTTGTTCCATTTCCCCGCAGAGAGTCTCTGCCCTGGTCTGCGGGCTTTCTGCAGAGATGGGTGGTCTCCCCAAGGCCTGGCAGCACCTCAGAGCCATGACCTGCGGGAGCCCAGGGGGCAGGGCGGGCTCCGGAAGTCACGGCCATGTCACAGGACACACGGCGTGTGCCAGAGGAAGGCCCAGAGTGAGGCAGAGAGGCAGGGTGACCCCGAGGACGATGGCAGGCAGGGCCGGGCCTGCAGCAGAGGAGGGTGGACTTAGGGATGTGAAAGCTGGGCACAGGGGACCGAGTGGAGGACGGCAGAGCCCGGAGAGACACGAAGAACGGCAGATGAGGGTGGCGGCGGAGGGATGGGGAGAAGGGAATGACTGCAGAGAGATGTGAGAAAGGACCAGACGTTGTGCCTGACTATCCGTGGGTGGTAAGGAAGAGGAAGCAGGAAGGAGCGCAGGGGCTCCCAGGGCAGCCCCCCTGGTCTCTGGGGAGAAGGGAAGGCGGCCAGCAGCCAGCTCCAGCACCAGTTCCCTTGGACACCACCCCCTTGGACCCTCCCCCCACCAGCGCCAAGCTGCAGCCTCTGGCAGCAGCCCCCACCCACCGGCTCTCCCAGGGGGCTGACTTGACGCTCGGCTGGCTCCCGGCCCGGGGCTCCCTCCCCTCCCGCAGCCAGCTCGGCGCTCGCCAGAAGGGCCGGGGAGGGAGGGGCGGCCGCAGGAGCCCCGCAGGGAGGGAGGAAGGGCGGGTGGAGGAAGCTGCAGGGCCGACCCGACTGAGAACCGGGGAGGCGCCACCGAAAGGGCGTGACAGACAAAAGAGAAGGAGCCCACAGGGTCACCTCGCGGGGGAGAGGCTAGATGCCTCCCATCCTCCTCCTGCCCACCCCACCCCCTCATTTCACAGATGGGGAAACTGAGGCAGCAAGATAAGGGGCCCAGAAAGCAGGGTTCAGTAGACCCAGGCCCTTCGTTGGGACCCCACAGCCTGGAGCAGGCACTGCCACCCACATCTTAGGGGCCCCAGGCGGAAGGGCAGGCCAGCTCAGCCTAAGGGTCAAGCCCCCCAAGTCCCCAGGGTTCAGAGGGCTGGACGGAAAGACGGCCCGAGTTCCCCCTCCGCTGAGTGCGCAGGTCGAGGCCACTCAGTCCATGTGAAAAGCTCCCGAGAATGCCTCTCAGACGAGGAGCCTCTGCGGTCAGGGGTGAGAAAGGACTTTGTGAACCCCAAAAGCCACTGGGCTCCAACCTCGGGTCTCTGCCCGGAGCAAGTCGCACCCCTCTTTGGGCCTCAGTTTCCCCAATCGCACACTGAGACAACTAGATCCATTGGTCTGAAAAGCCCCGTCCATCTGGGAGCCTGTAGGACGCACCCACCTGCCTACTCAAGTTTTACACTCTAGACTCTAGAGCAAAAATACAACCCCCACATCACATCCACCCACATCCACACACGCACCCCTCCATCCCCATCCCCTGGCCTGGCGCCCGTGGGCCACGGACCACTGCAACCTCCCACCCGCCAGGTGCTGCTCAGTCCAGGACTAGACAAACCTCAAGGCCCCGGGTCGCCCGGCCGCACACCTCGGCCGGCGGCCCCTAGGGGGCAGTGTTGCCCCGAACTTGGGCGGCCGCCGCCGCTGCCCCCGCCCGAGCCGGCGCCGGAGGATGCGGAGTTCTGGGAATGTGTGACCCCCGCCCCCCGCAACCCCGGCCCGCGGGGGGCTCCCGCGCCCGGCCCGCCCGGTGCGGGCTGCTGCTGGCTCCCGCCTCTCCCGGCTGAAGGGCACTTCGGGGCCCCGGCTTTTTTGTTTTTGGCGGTTTTTTTGCGGGGGGAGAAGGGGGCAGGTATTGGGCTCCGGCTGCTTGCCCGCACCGGGATGTGAGGGGTCAGAGATCCCAGGGAGAAACGTGAGGGGCGAGGGGGCTTGCGTTCCCAAGAACCTGTCCGCTGCCCCCCAGATCACCCCTCTTCCCTTTGACAGCCCCCGATGTTTGGCGGATCCACCCGCACCGCCTCCTCCAGATCCCGCCAGGGACCCCCCCAACCTCGCCAGGAAGTGCCAGGAACTTGGGGTTGGGGCTCGCAGGGTCCCATGTTCCCGACTCCACGGCCAGCCTCGCTCTCACCGGTTCCAGCCCAGGCCCAGGGGCCGGGGCTCAGCCGGGATGTGAGGAGCTGGTTGGTTTTGGGGGGGTGACTCCTGCTGCGAAGTCACCCCACCTCCGGCTGCGAGCAGCAAAGCCAGGGGCTGGAGGGAGGACGGTAAAGGGGAAACAGGGGGGAAAACCCCATTCAAGTTTGCTCCAACGGTGTCATGGGGTGGGAGTCGGGGGGGTGGGGGGCCGCAAGAATTTAAAAGCCCTAAACCCACAAGGCAGGTTTAAAAAAAAAAATTATAATTGAAAACATCTCGAAGTAAGGGCCGCCAGAAGCGGGCCAGCTCCCCCCAGCCTCACCCCCTCCCCTGCTCCCCGGAGTCCGATGAAGTCATAATAAGTAGGCTGCAGGAAAAAAAAAAAAAGTGGGGTTGGGGGTGGGGGCTCGGGGCACAGGGGTCCCAGGCTGGGGCCCCGCGCGGACTCCGTTTGGATGCTATGGTTACGCGATCCGACTCAAACAGCGGGCCGGACAACAATAGCGGCCGCCAGAGGAGGAAATTCCTTCCGGGGTGGACGGCGCGGGGGGAGGGGCGCCTGGCTGGAACGCCGCGGCGGCGGCTCCGCCAATCAGCGCGCGGCCGCCGGCGGTTTCAAGGTGCCCCGAGCCCCCCGCTCCCCCGCCCCCCCTCCGCTCCGCGCCGGCGCTGGAATTGCTGAGACGTTTCCCTGCACGCGCCCGGGTAACCCTGCGGGGGCCGCTGCCCAGGCGCCCCCTCCCCGGCTCGCCCCCCGTCCCCCGCCCGGCTCGCCCCCCGCCCGGGGAAGGCCGAGCGTTCCGCTGCAAGGAGTTGCTCGCACTGGGGGGAGGTGGGGGAAGAAATCCCTCCACGCCACCCCTTTCCGTGGGGCTGGTTCCTGTGCAAGCCTGTTTTCTATTTTAAAGCTCGTCTCAAGAAGAAGAAGAAGAAAAAAAAAAAAAGAAAGAAAGAGGGAGAGGGAGGAAGGGAGAGAAAGAGAGCGCCAGGAGAGAAGGTCCACCCCAACTCCTGCAGCCTGGGAGCCTGACCCCTGCCTGGCTGGCCGCGGGGCCGTTATATAATGCGTTAGGCTATTGATATTGGCGGTGCTGGCCAGGCAGCTGGCATGTAGACCCCCCTCCCTGCCGAAGTTATTACCTGCCTTACCGTGGACCAGAGGAACCAGGTTATTTATATGGTGCCCGAGGGGTGACTGTGCCCTCTTCTCCCCCACCTAGCAGGGGTTCTGTGCCCAAGTGCCCCCCCCCCCCCGTTTAGAAGCCCCCAGTTGGCTCCCAAGTCTCCCAACCCACCCCTCCCCCAGCCCCCTTGCAGCCAGGCCCTCCACGGTGCCTGCTGCTCTCCTGCCAGCAGCTACCCAAAGCTCCAGAGCCCCACGCTGGGCAGGCACTGCCAGCACCGAGTTGGTCCCGTTCCTTTTTTAAGCTTCCTGAACCAGGTTTCTGCTTTCCTGATGCCTCCTGGGCATGGAGCAGCGCTTCGCTGAGGAGCGGATGCCTTTCTATTCATTGCATATTAAAAGATTCACTTCTCTGGAAGGATCTCATGTTCAAAAAGTAGTTGCCTCTCCTCCCACTCCTGCTCTCCCTCTCTTCCTATATAGTGGGGATAGCCCTAATTCTCCAGTTCCTCGTGTGTCTCTTGATAAATAAATAATGAGATTTTATTAATTATGCACTTACACTATCTGCAAGCAGATTGCTATGTCTCTCGATGCTTAATAAAATAAAGTAACAATTTTTTTTAAAAGAAAACCTCTCCACACTGAAGCTGAATTTTTTTTTTTTTTCTCTCCCTTGCAAGCAAACAAAAAACTTCAAGAGGCCATCTGTCCTCCAGGGAGGGAGAGGAAGGCAGAAGTTGGGGAGTGCACAGGGTTCGGAGGGAGGGACTGCAGATTTTCAAGGCAGCTGGAGGCGACCTGCCTCCGGGTCTCTCTCGATGGAGCCTCGGGGTTGAAAACACACCAACCAAGGTCCGCCTGGGCGTCTGTGTGCTGGGCGGGATGGGCAGCTGCTAATAGTAAACAGGAAACCAGGGAGCGGAGAGCTGGCGGCAGCCCAGTCCCTCTCAGTCCGGTGCCCCTCCTCGGAGCCCCCCCACCCCGAGCTCTCCAAACACACTGGGTTCCTGGGCATGTGTGCAACTATGTCCTGAGTGGCCAGCCCGACTCCTGGCCCATAGCAGCGCCTCAGCAAATACTTGCTTGTTGAGGAGTAGAGCATGGATGAGGGAGAGGTTGCAAAAATGGCCAAGGGCTAGGAGCACCAGGGCTTGAGCCCTCAGGTAATGGGGGAGGGGTTTGCCCCTCAAGGGTCCTGGCCTAGGAAGTGCCAGGGCAGAGCAGAGCGCTGGAAGAGACACCAGAGAGAGGTGCGACAATGCACAGGCAGAGGCAGCTGTTGCCGGAGAGAAAAGGACATTGGGAGTTTCAGCACCAGGAGATGAAGAAGGGGGAGGGGTCAGAGGTGAGCTTTGATTCAAAACGTCCCGGTTCCAGTCCTGAATAGCAGGTCGGTATGAAACTAGACATTTGAAGGCGCAGAAGTGAAATGCTGTGTCTTCCATCGAACTGGCAACTTAGGCTGAAATCACAGAAGAATGGAGAGACCCCAGGGGAAGCAGATACAGCTGCCCGTAGAGTTTGTCAGTCCGGGGGAGCTGTCCTTGGGGACCCATGGGTCCCAAGCTAGGGGCCAGTTGGGGGTCCCACAGCCTGGCAGTGGCCCAGGGGCCAAGCAGGCTCACCAGCACCACGCTTCTCGCCTCTTTCTCAATAGTTTGCGGGAGAGAAACAGTTTTCTCACCCAGCCCGGGGCCGACCAAGTGTACTGACAAAAGGGTTAACTGAACTGGGCGTGCATTGCGCAAGTTCAGAAATAATTTTCCCCCCAAGGGAGAAGTTCTGAATGCCATGTCTCCTGCCTCGGAGAGGTTTACGGAGCACGGAGGAGGTGGAACATCAGGGTAAAGTGGAGCTGGCGGAGGTTACCACAGAGCTATCAAGCTGGGTCTTGTCGCCCGAGCCCTGGCATCTGCTGTGTAATTTGGGGAGCATTTAGTCTCCCAACCGTGGGTGGGGGCAGCTGTCTGGCTTCTCTCTCTGTATCCTCCTGATTTAGAAGAGCCAGGATCCTTCCCGTGTGTGTGTGGAAGGAAAGGGAAGGAGATGCAGATGCTGCCCTGGGGGGATTGGGGTGGGGGGGTCCCCAGATGCAGCACGAGCCCCTCTCTCAGAGAAATCTGACCTGCTGCATGGCCTTGGGCAAGGCCCTAGGGTTTCCCACCCATCAAATGGGGGGAGAGGAGGGCAGGAGGCCGGTTGGAGATCAAGGATCCTTCTTGCTCTTTGGTTCTACCACGTGGGTCCAACAGGGCCTCGGCGCTATTGTGCCCGGTGGTCTGTTGGCATCGGCCTCTGCCCCCGTGCAGCCTTCGTGCCTGTCTCTTGCCACACCCCCCTCCGCTCCCAGCTGCGGGCCAAAGTGAAAAAACACAAATCACCTGTAGACTGCAAAGGTATCCAGATTACAGGCACGCCCAAGCTCCAGTATCCAGTGTCTCTCTCTCTCTCTCTCTCTCTCTCTCTCTCTCTCTCTCTCTCTCTCACACACACACACACACACACACACGCACGCACGCAGCTAAACCCAAGGGTCAGACACCACCCAGGCTGAGAGGTCACTTGGGGTGCTGGTGTCTGTCCAGTCCCTGCTTGAATGCCACTGCCACATACAAACTCGGGCACAGTACAGCGCAAACACTGCTACTCCTGTCTGCCAAGATGCCTCACTCACACTTCGAAGCCAGCATGTACCAAGATTGAACTCTTTTTTTTAATTATTTTTTTAATATATTTTATTGATTTTTTACAGAGAGGAAGAGAGATGGATAGAGAGTTAGAAACATCGATGAGAGAGAATCATCGGTCAGCTGCCTCCTGCACACCCCCTACTGGGGATGTGCCCGCAACCAAGGTACATGCCCTTGACCGGAATCGAACCCGGGACCTTTCAGTCAGCAGGCCGATGCTCTATCCACTGAGCCAAACCGGTCTCGGCTAAGATTGAACTCTTGATGTTGTTTCCAACAAACTTCGACCTGCTCCTCTTTCTCTTGTTCCTATGTGTCCTGGCTCAAAACACTAGCATAAAATAAATAAATAAATAAATAGGGCCCTAACCGATTTGGCTCAGTCAATAGAGCGTCAACCCACAGAATGAAGGGTCCTGGGTTCGATTATTGCATGAATCCTCGTGCATTGGGCCTCTAGTCGATGATAAGAGAGAGAATCATTGATTGGCTGCTTTCTGCATGCCTCCTACTGAGGATCAAGCCCACAACCCGGGCATGTGCCCTGACCAGGAATCAAACCATGACCTCCTGGTTTCTGGGTCAATGCTCAACCAGTGAGCCACACCAGCCAGGCTACGAGAGGGCTCTTTCTAAAGCTTAACCTGAATATGGCACTCTTCTGCTTATAAATAAACGATGGCCTGAGCTGGTCACATAATCAAAACCCAAATTCCTTAGCATGTTCTTCGAGTTCTTTCACTCTGGCTGCAATCCCACTGCCCACCTCCCTACAGCCCCGTCACCTGGCTGGCTTGCCCTCAGCACACATTTGTTCTCCGTGCCTGTGACTTTGTGCATGCTGAGCCCTCTTGGCCCAGGAGAAAGGGGAACAGGACAGGGTTCCTGCCTGAGGAATCTGCATTCTAGGCCTACACTAGCCACTATGCTAACTGCCCACCACACAGGCCGACTGTGCCTACGAAATGTACTAACCCAAATTGAGGTGTTCTGTGAGTGCCAAATACAGGCCAGACCTCAAAGACTTAGTAAAAAAGGAAGAAGTAATAGCTTGTTAACACTTTGTTTATAATATTTACATGTGTATAACATTTGGGCTATGTTGGGTTTAATGAAATGTCCTGTTAAAAGTAGTTCCCTCTGCCCTGACCGGTTTGGCTCAGAGGACAGAGCGTCGGCCTGCAGACTGCAAGGTCCCAGGTTCGATTCCAATCAAGGGCATATGTGCCTTGGTTGCGGGCACATCCAGCTGATCCATGTTTCTCTCTCATCCGTGTTTCTAACTATCTTCCTTCCTCTGTGTAAAAAAAAAAAAAAAAAAAATCAACAAACGATATTTTTAAAAAAGTAGTTCCCTCTGTGTCTTTTTACTTGATGTGCCTCACCTTTGTGATTTGCATAGTATGTCTATGAATGATAATGTGGTGGCAGCGAGCAATGATGAAGGGAAACACAGGGTGCTTGGGGCACAAGTGAGGGGGAGATCCCCACCTGACGGTGGTCACGTTAGGCTTCCCAGCATCACCACACACCTCGGTTAGCACCTGGGCGCAGCTGGCATGCAGCGGCCAGTGCTGGTTCCATAAGTGCAAAAAGGAAGGCGAGGCACCCAATGAGACCCCAGCTCAGCCTTCACTCAGCCCCCTTCCCTGGGAAGCCATCTCTGCACACCCTGCCCCACCCTCGCCTGGGCGAGGTCCTCCCAAGGGCTCCTCAGGCCCCTCGGCTTCCCGTCACAGAGCGGAGCGCTCTGCCTCGTCATCGCCTCTAATGGCTGTGACCATCTGCCCGGCCCTCCCTGACTCCGAGCCGGAGGGCAGGGCCTGCTTCCGCAGCGTGGCGTGTCCCAGGGCACACGCTGCTGGGTCCCGGGAGAGACGCTCTGCGAATGCTGAACGTCGAATGAATTCCTTCGTTCAACAAACACTCGCTGACCCTCAGCAACCTTTCCAAGTACATCCTCAGCATCCTCCCAGCAGGCCTGCGCACCCACGGAACGGCTGTTAGCAGTCACCGGGGCGGGCTTCCGCGGAGCCCCCACCACGGGCCAGGCGCTCATGTAGGTTCGCTCGTTCCGTTTTCCCCGTGAGCCTGTGCGAGAGGGGCCGTAGAGCCGCCTATCTGTGCAGGTGCGGGACTGAAGAGGGGAAGGGGCTTGCCAAGGCCCAAGTCACAGGGTCTGTCTGCGGTGGAGCTGGCTCCTGCAAACCCGGCCTCCAAGTCACAGGCCTTTGGCTCATCCAGGGTGTTCCTGGAACTCGCCCAGCTGACCCCTCGCCATTCTCTCCCCGCTTCCCTGACTCCCCTGTCTCCTCCTATCACCTCCAGGCTGTGAGACAGCCGAGCTACACTGGGGCCCCAGCAGCAGGAAGGCCCTCCTGAGCCCACACCCTGTGCAGGGGAGGTGCCTCCCCCGCAGCTGCCTGGGGCTGAGCACCCCGCCCCCAGCTGGGGAAGGGAGGAGGGAGGGAAAGAGAAACCCACCGGGGGCCTCTGGGGCACAGCCCTCGAGGAGCGCCGGTGTTTGGTTTCAATTAGGAGGACAAATTCCAGGAAGTCAGGCCAGTGCTGGGGGAGGGGGCGCCGAGCAGGGCTCAGAACCAGGAGGCTCCTGAAACCCGGCCTTCAGGAGGCTCCCGGAGGGCGCGGGGCGGAGGGGCCTGCTGGGAAAGGAGCCGGGCCTGGAGGTTTGGGTCCCGGCTCACAGCGACCGGTTTCCCGTGCGCCCTCAGGGTGGTGGACCGCGGACACCAGGTGCCCCGCACGCAGAAAGCTCTCGTGACCTCAGGAAAACGGTGACCCACGTGGCTTCTGTTGGAGCCCACACTGTTCTATAAGGCCCAGCTCTGGGGGTGGGGAGGGGTGCCTGGTGGTTGGCAATGTAACCTGCTGTGTTTCCACGAGCTGAGGGCTGGGCCCCGGGCGCCCACGGCGATGGAAGCTGAGAGCTCCTGCGCCACGCAGGAGCCATAGGTACCGCTATGCCTGTGGCTGAGGTGTGAGCAGCAGGAAGAGCTGGGCTCCGGGCGGCTCAGAGGAGAATGGGAGACCAAGAGGAAAGGAGTCTGGTCCGTCCTGCTCATTCTTGTCTCCGTAGCCCCCAGCCTCAGTGCCGGACACACAGGAAGCGCTCGATAGGTCTCTGCTGATGGGACGAGTGATAAACGCTTCTGGAAAATTTCAGGGAAAGCTTCTTAGAAGAGAGGGTTTTAAGATAGGAAGCAAGCCCTGGCCAGTTTGGCTCAGTGGATAGAGCGTCGGCCTGAGGACTGAAGGGTCCCAGGTTCGATTCCAGTCAAGGGCATGTACCTTGATTGCAGGCACATCCCCAGCGGGGGCTGTGCAGGAGGCAGCTGATGTTTCTCTCTTATGGCTGTTTCTAGCTCTCCCTCTCCCTTCAACCCCCCCTCTTTGTAAAAAATCAATAAAAACATAATTTTTTAAAGAGAGTGAGAAAGAGAGAGAGAGAGAGAGAGAGAGAGAGAGAGAGAGAGAGAGAGAGAGAGGAAGCAAAGTCTGGAGACCTAGGAAGGGAGGAAGGGCATTCACAGCAGATAGCTGATGCAGAGATGGGCAGCGTGGAGCACGTGTCAAGGTGTTCATGGATTCACTCATTCAACAAACACGGGTGGCACTCTGGTGATGTTGCAGGCACTGTGCTTAGCAGACAGCTGAGGCTTCATGGGAAGGGAATGAGCTGGAGGAGGCAGGGGCCGGACCATGGGGGTGGAGTGTGTGTCTTGTAAGGGAGCTGCTCTGCAGGCTGGGGGTGGCCCTAGGGGTTTATACAATAGTTTCTGGGACACTGTCCTGGGAACAGGGCTGGAGCGTGGGCGTGGAGAGGTCCCGCCATGCAGGGAGAATGGCACTAGGCGATGTCTGCACGTGCTCAGGGACAACGAGGCAGGTCACAATAGAGCAGGGCCTCGGTGTTCCCCCCACAGCCCAGGGACCCCCACCCTCGGCCCAAACCCCAGGTCCCTGCCTCCCGCTGGCTGCTGTCTTGCTGAACTCACTACCTTTCCTCCTCTCTCTGGACAAAGGGTGTGAACTGAGGGAGAGTCTTCCCCATCCTGGGTCAGGCAGAGCCGGTGGATGGGATGACGCCAGGGAGCGCATAGACCACACAGAACATCCAACCCCAAGCTCACCTCGGGGGAATGATTCCTTTTCCGTTCCTGCTTCTGATTAAGTCAAGGAGAAGGAGACTGGCCCAGCCTGAGGCTGATGGTTGTGAAAGAGAGAAATACTGATTGGCTGCTTCCCGCATGCGCCTTGACCAGGGATCAAACCTGCAACCTAGGTCTGTGCCCTGACCGACCGGGAATCGAACCTGCAACCTTTTGGTGCAGTGCAGGACAGTGCTGCCACCCACTGAGCCACCTGGCCGGGGCAAGGCTGGTATGTCGCTAACGCCTCTCTGGCACCTGCTCATCGCCCTTTGTAGCAAAGAGAGAGGCCTTCTAGCAAGCAAGACTACCTCAGCTAGCATTGTTTTGTTTGCATGGAACTTATTTTTATATTTACCTTTGCTTTTAGAAAGCCAAAATATTTAGAGTACTCATTTTTTTAAGTGAGTTCGTTTAAAGAAAACACTAAGCAGATGAGGCACGACAATCCGATCCGGCAAAAATCGTGAAGGAGATGATGACGGGACGGGAGGGAGCTCCTCGGTGGGGCATCTCTGCCTTCAGTTGTAGCGTCAGCCATTTTCCCAGGGGACTGATGAGAGTCTAGGTGCTGCTGTTCTTTCTGTAAAAGAGGGAGAAGGTTGGCATTTCATCGGGTATTTTATGAATCTACTCTATTTACCAAGGGATTTCCCTCAGCAAACCTCAGTGTCGGCTGCATCACCTTGGCCGTGACCTCTGTGAAGGTGGGGTGGCTGATCCTGAGTCCTAGTCAAGCTCTTTCTCCTGATTCTGGAGGTGACCTTGGGAGGGACCCTGGGACTCCCACACCCCCAGAGTCAAGAGCAGTTGTCAGGGGGGCCCTTAGAGGAATGTCTGACCTTGCAGCCATTTGGGGAGTAGGGCCAGTGACGGCAAACACTGAGACAGGACCCCCTTCGTCCTGGGATAAAGGCGAAGCTCCTTTCTTTCCTTCTTTCTTTCCTTCCTTCCTTCCTTCCTTTCACGATCCTTCAGTGTCAACCCCAGGGTATTTGCATATGCCTCATCCACATAGTTGATTCTTCCGCTCCAAGCTCCCTTGTCATTATTTCTGGGAACGCTTTCTCCATCTCTCCAGTCCTCCAGCCTCAGTCTGAGCCAGGGCTTCCTGTGGGCTCACAGCTTCCTTCACATCCCAGGTCCAGGCACTAGGTCATTGCTGACTTTTTTTGTACCTACTGTCCCCATCCATAAGGAGACAGTGTCTGTGTTGTCTCCATATCCCAGCATCCGGCACAGGGTCTGCAGCCAAGAGGTACACAAGAAAGCTTTGCTGAATTGAAGGTGGTACTTTTACTATGTTTTCTTTTTTGTTGTTGTTGTTGTTTATTGATATCAGAGTGAAAGGGAGAGGGAGGGAGAAAAACGACGAGAGAGAATCATGGATCAGCTGCCTCCTGCACGCCCCCTCCTGGGGATTAAGCCCGCAACTGCGCATGTGCCCTTGACTGGAATCAAACGTGGGACCCTTCAGTCCACAGGCCGACGCTCTATCCACTGAGCCACACCCGCTAGGGCTGAAGATGGTAGTTGTAATGCACAGAGTGGTGACATCAGCTCCAAGCCCCTCTGGGAGCTTTCATGGGCTGCCTCTTCCTCTGCTGAGTCTCCTGTAGGGAAAGGTGCCTGTGAAGAGTAGTGACAGGCAAGGGAAAGGCCGAGATATAACACTGGGGAGGCGTGGGTTCAAATCCTGTGTGTCTGTTCAACTGCTTTAGCTTAGTCAGAGTATTCTCGTGAGTGAAGGGGGATCCCTTCCGGAGGCAGCTAGGGTGTGGCGAATAAATGAGAGGATTTGAGAAAAGCAGCATCTACAGGTCAGGTACACGTTTGCTTATTAAATCATGGAAACGTTAGGACGGCAAAAAGTGCAGAAAGCCCAGATGCCTAGGGAAGCAGGAACTCATTCCGCCCAGGGGACTGAGGCAGGGGAAGCGCTCTGCCTGAGGGGACTTTTGCATGGGGCTTTGAAGGATACATAAAAGTTCCCTTTAAGTCATCAGGAAATGGAGGTAAGAAGGCTGAGGGTCCATAGGGAATATACGCTGAGCCCCTACATGGACCCACAGCAGGAATAATTTTGGTGAAGAAGGAAGGACTTCTCCTCCCAGTGAAAGATGAGTCAGAGGGCCGAAAACCAGGCCTACAGGCTTGTGAGAGGAGAAGGACCCTGCTGGGCGGCCTTGCAAAGGATGAGAGCACACGCACAGGGGTGAAGACGCCTTTGGAGGGGAGGGGAGGGATGGGGCTTAGGGTACTCGGCACGCGCTGATTAGTGGTTTCCTATCAGGCACATGATTAGGCACTTAGGTGCTTAGGAATGGGGGGGGGGGGCGCTTAGGGTATTTGGCAGGTGCTGATTGGTGGTTCAATGTTCAGTCCATATAAGGTGCCCGGTTAGGTGCTCAGGAATGTCCAGGCCGCAGGTGCAGTTTACGTCATACTCGGTCCATCAATTGGGGGAAGGGAGGATCCATCACCCAGGGCTTTGGACATAATGCTAGCCCAAGACTTCACTAAAGGTATACAATGGCCTAAGAAATATCCAGGGCCCCCCCTTTGCCATAAATCAAAGGCAACTGGCCCATCTCTCCATAGCTCAGCCACACCATTACTTTTGTCCCTAAACCTTGAGGCTCACCTTGAGTGAGTAGGAGCAGGGGGGATGGTCCCCCTGCCCCCAATGCCTGGCTTAGTAGCCAATAGGCTGGGCCCATGGCCAATCCACCCCCTTCCCTCCCTCTCTAAGCGCCTCACCCCCACCCTGCCCGAGTCCTTCATTTGTCCCTGAAGCCTTGACCCAGGGCGGTGACACCAAATTGTTCCGTAAGCCAGCCCGGGGAGGGTCAGAGGAGGCAGGGTCTGCCTCTCAGGTCAGCACTCTGCCGTTCCTTCCGAGTGGGTTTTTCCAAAACTAGACCTTGGGGAAAAGGAGGAGAGAGTGTGGGTGCTTCTGCGTGTGTAACAGAGTGTGCATCTCTGTGTGGAGAGGGAGGGAGCGGGTGGGAGGGAGAACACTGGGAGCGTGTGTGTATGCAGTGTGTGTGTGTGTGTGTGTGTGTGTGTGGCTGTGTGACTGCATGACTATGTGCAAGAGAGACTGGTGTGTGTGTGTGTGTGTGTGTGTGTGTGTGTGTGTGGCTGTGTGACTGCATGACTGTGTGTGTGTGTGTGTGTGTGTGTGTGTGTGTGTGGCACTCCAGCCAGCAGCAAGCTGTACCTTAAAGGCACAGACCTGCCTCGGCCCTGTTCCCCTCCACTCCCACCCCTGGCCAGCATCACCCCCACCACCATCCGCTGGGAACCAGAGCTGGCCTGTCCCGGTGACTCCTGCCTGGGGGGAGAGAGGCCAGCCCAGGCCGCTCAGATACACCCCTAGGCAGAGGCTTGAGGGCTCAGGAATGGGTCCTCGAAGAGGAAGGAGAAAGGGGCTTTCTTCCTGAGGAAAGCTGGGCCTCCCTGAGGACTGGGGGCTGGGGAGGGGAGGGGAGGGGAGGGGAGGGGAGGGGAGGGGAGGGGAGGGGAGGGGAGGGGAGGGGAGGGGAGGGGAGGGGGGAGGAGGGGAGGGGAGGGGAAAAGAGGGGAGGGGAAAGGAGGGGAGGGGAAAGGAGGGGAGGGGAAAGGAGGGGAGGGGAAAGGAGGGGAGAGGAGGAGAGAGAGGAGGGGAGGAGGCCCAGCTCTGGGGCCAGACAGCCTGGTTGGGGTCCCAGCTCTTCACCTACTAGGGGTGGGTGGGGCGGGGGAAGGGAGGCCACAGCCTAGGCGCCTTTTGCAGGCCAGGGGCACCCGCACCGAGCGGTGCAGCAGGCAGGGGCGGGGACCGCGAGGGCGTGGGTGTGTGGTGGCGGGACCACCGCGAGGGTCTGGGCGGCAGACAGGAAGCCCCGGCTCAGGGCTGCGCCGGGCGCCTCCCGGCCATCCCGGCAGCTGGGGCTGGCTCTGCAGCTCGCGGGGGTGTTTGTTTTCCTCCCGCAGCAGCCGCCCCTCCCCCTCGCGCACACCCGGTCTGGGCTGCGAGGCGGGGCGCCGGGTGGAGCGCTGGGAGGCTGATCCCCAGTTGCTTGTCGGGCCTCTCCCTCGTGCTCCCTGTGGGACCCCCGGCCCTCTCTGGGCTGCGTACCTGCTCTGCACCGGAGGCGGGTGCGTTACCACTCTTCTACTCTAACCTCCCCAGGTCCCAGGAAGGGGGGCATTGGACGGGAACATGCCTCCACTTAGGAGAAGGATGGGGCATGCATCGCCCAGCTCTGCGTCCTCCAACCCTACTCCAGAGCCACAAAAAGCAGCGGCCCCGGGGTGTCCATGAGGCCCCCTGCCCGCCCCCTCCGCTCCACGCTGGGGAGACTGAGGCAGGGGTCGGCCCCAGACGCGCAGGGGTAACAGCCCCAGCCTGGACGGCTGGGAGCGCTGGTCCCCGGCCTCGGCCTCCAGCGGGGGTAGGCTGCGGGTCGCCTGGAGCAGAGGCAGCCGAGGGAGGGAGCCCGGAGGCTGCGGAGAGGGGGAGGAGGAACCGGGGGCGCCCCCACGGCCCCGGCCCGCGGGCCCCTTCCGGCCCCTCCCCCCGCCGCGCCGGGTCCCGCCACCTGCTCCCCCTCCCGCCGGGGCGGGGCCGCCGCCCGTCTCCTAGGCAACGCGCGGCCCGGCGGCCGCCCTGGCCTCCCCGCAGCCGCGCAGCCCATCTGGCCCCAAGCTCGTCCCAGCTGGGCTGCCCGAGGCCCGGCCACTGGGGGTGGGGGGTGGGGGGAGGCTGGGGGGTCCTCACAGCCCCGCAGCAGGACCTCCAGGCGTTCGGCTCCCACCCGGCCAGCTGAGTCCATCCTGATGGGTTAGAAGCTACCCTAACTCTTTGGACCTCACATTCTAGACACACACACACACACACACACACACACATACAATATCCGCCTCGCGGGGCAGGAGGCATCTCAGGATTAGAGGCCAGCTTTCTGGAACTAGCCACCTGGGCTCAGATCTCCGAAGAGTGTGTGTGACCCTGGGCAAGGCACTTAACCTTTTAGCCATCGGGAAAAATGGAGGCGATCATAGACCCTGCCTCATAGGATGGTTGTGAGGATTATATGAGTCCATAAAAGAAAAAGTGCATGGCGTTAGCACTCAGCAGATAGCTATTGTCATTACTGCAGATGGCAGGTGCTGTAAGAGAGGTTCTTGGGGGCCCAGGGTGGGGGTCTAACCCAGCCCGGGGCGCAAGGGGAGGCTTCTTCAGAGGGGGTGGGCATCTTGGGACATAGCAGTCAGCCGGGAAGCCAAAGGGAAGAGGAAATAGCGGCAGCAAAGACACAGAGGAGAAAAGCAGGGGTGCAAGATGGGAGAGGGAGGAGAAGAGCAGCAGGGGTGCTGGGCAGGATGGGGAGACGTGCAAAGCCCTTCCCTGTTGCTGGAGAGAACAGAAGAGCGCGGATTTCAGTCGAGGACCCTGGGACGGGAGCCGCTGGAGGGTTTTGAACGGAGGCATGGCGTGTCCCTCGTTTTCCTGGAGGTGACTCCAGCTGCCATCCCTGCAATGGCGTAGGGGCCCGTGGGCCTTTTGAGAACTGATGGGGCCTGAACTAGGGGACATGCAAGGTCAATGGAAGGCGGCGGGGAAGGATGCATTTGTAGCTAATACCGAAGCAGACCTGGCAGGGAGGTGACCTATGGATTGGAGAGGACAAAGTTAAGAAGGACACTTAGGTGGTTAGCTTGGGTACTGGGAGGGTGGCAGGGCCAGAAGGAGAGGTAGGCCTGGGGGTGGGAGCTGATGCCTTCACGGTCACAAACCCTGCGTTTGGAGTGGACCAGCGTGGGAGATGTCAGGGCCTGCATGGTCACATACCCTGCCTGGCCTGAGAGTCAGCAGGGGTGGGGCCTCACCGGGCCACTTCCTCCTGCGCTGAGAAGAGGACTTTGGCTTCAGGCCTTTCAGGATTCTAAAAATCAATTCGAAGTTTCGTTTCCCTGGGTCCAAATGTAATTTGTTGAAAAGAAACTCAGGAATTCTGACCCACGTTGTATGTGTGTCATGACCTCTTTCTGAGTTTTGGGTGGTTTGGGGTGAGGAGGAGGCAGAAGAGTGCAGAGAGAGCATGTTGTGCCAGTCTGTCCCAGTTCTGTTGTTTGCCAGCCGTGAGGTCTTGGGTAAGGTGACCAGACGTCCTGATTTTTAACAATTTGTCCCGCCAGAAGCGGGACGTCTGGCCACCTTATTTGGGCCTCTCTTCCCACCTAGCCTCAGCACCATCCTGGCTACAGGCCCCCATGCAGGGTTATTGTAAGAAGAACGGGATGCTGGACACAGAGCTCCAGCAGGGCCTCTGGCCATCTTCGTTAAACATGCAAATTCCAGGGTTTTCTCCAAGACGCGGAAATATGAGTTTCCGTGGGTAGGCCTGGGAATCTGAAGATAAAACTGGTCCATCTTGGGGTCAGAGTCTCCAACGACCATCCTGGGACTCCTCTGGCACCGGCCCACCCCTAACATGTGCAGCCGGAGTTTAAATGGCAGCCCCCCAGCCAGGTTCTTCCTTCTCCTCTCACCTGCTTCCTTCCTACTGCAGGAGTCCTTGTGTGCATGTCTCCACTCCCAGGCACACCTGTCCCCACCCTACACAGCTTCCTTGTTCATCCCTCAGGCCTAGGATCGCACATACCTACTGCACAGCCGCTGGGAGAGCAGGCTCAGGGGTTCCGAATCCCAGATCCTAGAGATCAAGAATGAGAAGCGTGGGCTCCAGATGGGCATGTCCCCGTGGCCCCATGTACGCCTCACCTGGGAGGGAGAAGAGGGGCTGGAGGGAGGCATAGGGAAACCCTGGGTAACAGAATTCAGAGCAGAGCCAGCTTCTCTGGCTCTGGTCCTGTCAGCCTTTCCCACCAAGGCCGTCTGGCCTGCCCACTGGTTCCCAGCAGCTGTATCACGGAGGCTGCAGCCTTTGTCCATCTGCGGGGTCCCTGCCCAGCTGAGATCTCCTCAGACATCGCCTCCAGCCTCTGCTGGCCCCGAGAAATGCAGGGGTCCAAGGCCTCCCACACAGTCGCCTCGTGGCCATCACAGCCCATAGGTGCCCAGGCCCTGGCTTGTCGCTGAAGGTTAGATTATTCTTCTCCTTTAAGAAGGAGGAAACAGAGGCTCAGCGAAGGCCAAGGAGCACCTACTTAATGCCAGGGCCTGAGGCTGATATTTTTGAAGACATGTCCACACAACAGCCCTATTAGTAGTATCCCCAACATACAGGTGAGAACACCGTGGCAAGGGAAGAAAAGGCCCC
Organism: Pipistrellus kuhlii; assembly: GCF_014108245.1. Lineage (NCBI taxonomy): Eukaryota > Metazoa > Chordata > Mammalia > Chiroptera > Vespertilionidae > Pipistrellus > Pipistrellus kuhlii. Next base: position 165,628,916 of record NW_023425515.1, on the reverse strand, counting down.
AGGATCACCTCGCTGGTGGGAGGCAGAGTCAGAGATCGAAGTCAGACCGGTCAGGCGGCCCAGCTCAGACCCCCGGGGAACATAGTAGGCCTTCAGGAAAGAGGAGCTGAAGTTGGTTGGAAACCTGGGCCTGCCATTTCCTGTGAGGGCCATGGAATGTGAGGAATGTTCACCCCCCAGGGCAGCTTTGTGGGCAAGGTGACCTTTGGGGAGATAAAGTCAAATTCCGCTTCTCAGAAGGAGACTAGCTAGGAGGGTGGGGGGTGGTGGTGGTACCGCCACGGGCCAGGACCAGCTGCAGCCAGGCCCTGCCCCCCACGCCCTTCCAGAGCAAGGAGTTACAATGGCTACACACCTCCACCCCTGCTGTTCCCTCAGCCGGAATTTCCTCCCCCCCCTGCCAAGAACACCTCCGGGGCTAAGCCTCTAACCCCGTCCCCAACTGTCGCTCGAACATTTCCACAGGGAGAGCCCTGGGACCCTCAGCCGTGTCTGTCCCTAGCCAGACTCACCTCACCGAGCTCCCTGACCACCTCCCACCCCTCCCTGGCGCCCACCTCCCTGCCCCAGCGTGACCGCTCAGAGTTTGGGGTGCTAGCCTTACCCCTTCCTCTCCCTCTCATCTCCTTCAGACTCTCCCTCTCCCTGCTGCCTCCAGTCCGAGGCCCTCCAGCCTAGTCTCCCCACGGCAGCCAAGGCAGAGTTGCCAGACGGAGCAAATGAAAATACAGGCGAGGATTGAAAACGATAAAAAAACAGAGGACTCCCGGTTAAACTTGAGTTTCAGGTAAACCATGAGTTATTGTTTAGGATACTGCATTGGACATGCTTACACCAAAAAATAGTATTTGTTGTTTGGCTGAAGCCTTCCTGGGCATCTTGTGTTTTACCGGGCAGTCCTAAAACGGAGTGTGCTTCACGCTCTCCCGTGCGCCCTGGGACAGAGGATGGAGGAGATGCCCGTGCCTGGAGCACCCGCCCCCCTCATCCTCCTCTGCTTGCCTTTCTAGTCTCAGAAATCACCCCTTCTAGGAAACCTTGGGGACAGCCATGCACTGGGTGAGGGGCTCTCTGTGCAATGACATTACTGGCACCTGTCACAGAGACATCTCCAAGACATTGAGCCATCAATCAACACGTGCCAGTGTCCTGGAGCGCACCCCTTCCTGTTCTGCCCTGGGTCCAGCCCTCTCCTGTTCCTCCCCTTAAAAAGACCCCCACACCAGCCACGTGCTGCTGATCCTCCATGTCCAAGTGGCAGCCCGGCTGAGTCCATCCTCCCTCCCAACTCCTTCAATTCTGATTTCTCTACCTCCGTAATGAATCCCACTCATCACTGGGGAATAAACTTTACTTTAAAACTCCTTGGTGGTCAGTTTCCTGTGCCTCAAACCTTACACTTACGTGCCCTGCTGGTCCCCCATCACTAAGAACCCATGCCACCAGCATCTTTTGTGTCCACTGTGTTCACTCCCCAGCCCCTAGCACCTCTCAAGGTATTTACAGTAACTTGCTGTGGAACCCATTGCCTTCTCTGGGTCTCCGTCTCTCCATCCGTATGAGAAAGAGTCATCCAAAATGGTTTGGCTCAGTGGATAGAGCGTCGGTCTATGGACTGAAAGGTCCCAGGTTCTATTCCGGTCAAGGGCATGTAGCTTGGCTGCGGGCACATCCCCAGTAGGGGGTGTGCAAGAGGCAGCTGATTGATGATTCTCTCTCATAGATGTTTCTAACTATCTCTCTCTCTTCCTCTCTGTAAAAAAATCAATAAAATATAAAAATAAAAAATAAAATAAATAAAGATAAAATGGTCTGTGAGCCCTAGCCAGTTTGGCTCAGTGGATAGAGCGCTGGCCCGTGGACTGAAGGGTCCCAGGTTCGATTCTTGTCAAGGGCATATGCTTGGATTGCCCAATGATCAGTGATTCTCTCTTGAAATTGATGCTTCAATCTCTCTTCCTTCCTCTCTGAAATCAATTTAAAAATGTATTTTAAAAATAAATAAATAAGTAAATAAATAATAAAATGGTCTATGAGGCCCCTTGCAGCTCTGATGCCTGCCCATTTCAGCCTGACCATGCACTTTGATCCTGGAGGTCTTGGGTGGGGGCAGCTTAGGAGAGAACTCTGAACTCAGCTTGGAGGGCCCCAGGCCAAGCCCCAGCTCTGCCTGTATGAGGCCTCGGCAGGTTCCCAGCCTCTCTCGGCTTGACTTTCCTCCTCTGCCAGGTGCTGTGCTTGTGGGGATCACACCACCCACCGGAACACCCTGGCCAGGTTGTCAGGAGGCTGATATTGGATGGAAGGTGTGCAGCACCGTGCAGGGCCCTTGGAAGCTTTCCAAGAACAGAGGTGGCTGCCTGCTCTTCCCCGGAGGGGCCCTGAGAAGCTGCGGGAGCTCCAGGGGGAGAAGGGAGGGAGGGAGAAGAGGGAGGGAGAAAGGAGCTGGGCTGGGAGCATTCAGGCAAGACTTTAAATCTGGTCTTAGATATATATATTTATTTATTTTTAAAGGGCCTGAGCGTTTTCTGTGAGACGCCCAGGAATTAATCCAGCTGACAGAGAGACACAACCTGAAGTCCACCCCCCACTCATTTGTGGGGGTTGATTTTCTGCCTAAATGGGGTGGGGTGGGGAACATGTGGGTCGAGGGGGAGCAGCCTGAGACACCTGGATCCAAGGAGACATCCAGAGGGGGTTTTGTCCAGATTTACTGCTCCCATAACCTCTGGACTCCCCCGGCCATCCCAAGTAAACATGCTTGAGTGAGAACAGGTTGCTAGCACCCTTATTCCAGCCCCCTTCCAACCAGTGGGCCCATGAGGGGGGAAATCCTGGCAGGCCCCTGGGGGCGGCCCTATTTTGTGACCCTGCTCTCCCAGTGTGTGGACGGGACCTTCCACAGTCCAGTTTTGTCTTTTTTAATTGATTGATGGATTTGTTTTTTAGAGAGAGGGGAAGGGAGAGGGCTAGAGAGATTAGAAACATTGATGAGAGAAGCATTGATCAGCTGCCTCCTGCATGGCCCCTACTGGGGACCGAGCCCAGAAGCAACTCAGGCATGTGCCCTAACTGGGGATTGAACCAGTAACCTCTTGGTTCATGGGGTGACCATCAACCACTGAGCCACATCTGCTGGGCTACTTTTATCTTCCCATCTGGACAATCTGGGGCGAGAATGGGAGATGCTGGCTTCCGGGTCACATAGTCCAGCTTCTTGAGGGTGAGGCTACAGTGAGTATCTCTAGTGCTATGAGCCCCCAGGAAATGAATTCTTTGAGCCTGAACAGGAATCTTTAACACTAGGCTCTCTTCCTGCTCTTCCCTGCCTCCTTTCTCTTCCTGCTCCCCTGCCTGTCTCTCCCGACCAGCCCCTGCACACTAGCTTCCTGGAGCCCATTAATCAGGCATGATCTAACCTCTAGGCCAAAGGAGGGGAGTGGGGGGGAGGGATGGAGGCGGAGGGAGGGAGGAGACAGGAAAGGAGGCCTGGTCAGCTCTGCTCACTTTGCCTCCACTGTCCCCTGGAGCCCCTAAGCCCTATTTCAGCCTCTAAGAGCGAGGCGTTAGTCTGACAGACATCACATAGCAGGCAGGAGCCAGCTTCCATGCTTCCCCCCTCATCCAGGGCTCTCAGGTGAGATCCAGGAACTTCAACTGACCCCGGGGCTGTGAGTCCCGGAAAAGGTCATTTTGTGGAGCCAGCAGAGCAGGTGGGAGGACTGGGCTGGCCAGTTCCCAAGAGGCTGCATGATGACCTGAGGCAAGTCACTTCCGCCTTTTCCCTCCCCTTTGGGCCTGGGGCCCCACGTTGCCTTTCTAAGGATCCCTTTGTCCAATTACAATCTGCTCCGGAATTACCTTTGCCTTCAAGGGAAAAGTGATATCGGCCGGGCTTTGGAGCACACGATTCCAATCCCGGTTCTGCTTCCTTAGTGGAGCCGCTGGACAAGTCGCGGGTGTCTCACCCTCACTTTCTATCGCTGTGAAACGGGGGTGATAGGCCACCCGCATGGGGTCTTCTGAGGACTGGGAAAGATAAGGCACCCAGAAAGGAGGGCTCCACAGTGGGTGGGAGAGAAACCCAGTGGGAAAGCCTGTGACTGTGACCTGTGGGACCCAGCAGGTTCCCACTGGCTTGCAATGGGACCAAGCAAGTGGCTTCCCCCCACTCAGAGGCCAACGCACTCGTGGGCCTTGGAGGGCAGACTAGCGACTCCCAAGTGTGACCTTTCAGCCTCTTGGAACCTCAGAGAGCGGACCCTCACCCATTCCACCTGGTCCTGGCCCTACACACCCCTCCGGCTCCCTCTTCCCCAGGCCAGCGCCGCCTCCACCCCACCCCCGGGACAGCAGGGCGGCCCACCAGGCCCTGCAGATGGGACCTGCCGCCTTCCCCCCAGGGGTCCCCCTCTCCGGAGAGCTCTGCCCTCTGTCTATGAACGGAGGGAGGACGGGCTCTCAGGACGGAGCCTTCTCTCAGAAAGTGTTCCCCACCCCCATCGCTGGAACTGGCAGGAAGGAAGCCAGGTGGGGGAGGGGCACTGGAGGACTGTCCCAGGAGACTGCCCTTCATGACAAGCTAGAGTTCAGGGCAGGGCCTAACCCTCGTCTCCTTCTGGCTCCCAGGGAAGGGCTCTTTTCATCAATGGTTTCTTAGTATGTTTTATTTTATTTATTTACTTATTTGAATATATGTTTTATTGATTTTTTCACAGAGAGGAAGGGAGAAGGATAGAGAGCTAGAGACATCGATGAGAGAGAAACATCAATCAGCTGTCTCCTGCACACCCCCTACTGGGGACGTGCCCTCGACCAAGGTACATGCCTCTGACCGGAACCGAACCCGGGACCTTTCAGTTCGCAGACCGACGCTCTATCCTAGGGGTGTCGAACTCAATCAGAGAAGGGGCCAAAATCTAAAATCCAGCCTAAATCGCGGGCCGAATGGTTTACTGAACAGTCATAAACTGTCATTGTGATGGAAACGCAGCGGAGTGCAGTGATGACAGTGCGGTGCGGGCCACATTGCAAGGCCTGGCGGGACGGATTTGGCCCGCGGGCCTTGTGTTTGACACATGTGCTGAGCCAAACCGGTTTCGGCTCTTAGTATATTTTAAAGAAACTGGTTCCAACCTTGCCCCAGTTTGCTGTGTGACCTTGGACGAGCTCCTTTCCCTCTCTGGGCTTTGGTCTCCCTTGAACAAAATGAAGAGAAAGAACTGGCAGGAGAGGTTTCCTGAGCCAGAGCCTGGCCAGAGCCTGGGATACCAAAGACGAGCAATCCTCCCAGAATCTCGTTCTAGAATCCCATCGGAAAAGAGCACACATGGCTCTTGAGGTGAGAGCAATGCTTCCATGACAGTAGGACCCCCTCCCGCAAAGGGTGGACAGCTCGCCTCCGTCCCCGCTGTCCTGTACAACCTCCGACGCCCTCTGCCCTCTCCACCCATTCACAGGCGAGTGAGATCAACGAAACCGAACCGCGCTCCCTCTTCACAGAACACACGGCTGCAGGCACCCGAGGACAGGCCCCGGCCTGCCCTGAGAGTGGGGGGTCTGGGATCTGTGTGAGCCAGGGCGAGGGCAGTGACGCACATCCTATGGCTGGTTTGGCGGGAGCTCAGGGTGTGCCAGGGGAGTGGGGAGAGGCGCTGAGGATCATGGGTGCCCTGGCTGGGGAGTGGGGAGAGGCGCTGAGGATCATGAGTGCCCTGGCTGAGGAGTCTGTCCTATGGGTGCTGAGGAGCGGGGTGTGTGTGTGTGTGTGTGTGTGTGTGTGTGTGTGTGTTATGCCAGCCAGTGGTCATTCTCTCCCATTGTAATAAAGCGAATGAATGCGGGGCCCTGACAAAGGGGCCATGGAGCCTCCGAGGGGGAGGGGAGCAGAGCAAGTCCTCCCGGGAAAGAGGGGAAGTGAGAGGGGAGATGAAGCAGGGGAGAGGAAATGAAAGATTAAGTGCATAAAGGCCATAAAGCCCAGGAACGTCCAGGCCGGATGGATTCCGGTTTATAGATACATTTACGTCCGAGGATGCCCAGCCCGGCCTGACAGCCCAGCAGGAGGAGCCGCCCAGGGAGGCAGAGGACACCAGGCTGGAGGGGACCCCTCTTGCCCCTGTGCTCCTCTCTTGCACTGCCCCCCCCCGCCCCCCTTACCTACCCCCAACTCCTCGGGCTGGCTGACAGCCCAGCTGGAAGCAATTGTGGGAGCCTCCAGCCTGGAGAGCTGCATCCCACAAAGGGCCCTGGTAAATAGCAGCCCACACCCCAGACAGCCTGCAGCTCCCCCTCCTCGCAGCCCCCTGCCCGGAAATTTAAAACAACTGCTCGACACAGTCTTAAATCCTCCAGGAAGGAGCTGGGGTTGGCAGGCAGAAAGCATGAGGCTGGCCAGGGCCCTGCCTGGAATCCCTCTCTCCCCAGCTCCCACCCCCTGAACTCCCCTGGAATACCACCCGCCCCCCCCCCCCCCCCCCCCCGCCAAGCCCCTGCCCTCACCCAAGTCTTGCCATGGGCTTCCCAGCCCCCAGGCTCCCCATGCTGGCGTTCCTTGCAGGGCACTCCGCTGCAGCTGGTAGGAATTGCCAGGTAGACGGTGAACACCCACAGGGCCCCGGTCTTGTCCTGGTCTTGTCCGCTGTGTGTACCCAGCACCGGGTCTGCTACGGGGTAAACACAGCGTGTGTCTATGAAGAACGAAGAAACGAGCCACCGCGGGACCCTGAGCCACCCCTCTGCGTTCGGGGCTTCGGGTTTCTTTCACCCCCTCGGTCTACTGCCCAGCGCTGGGAGGGTTAAGAAAGAACCTTGGGGCGAGCATTCTGTTAACTGCATGGCGGATGAATCACAGTGATTTCGTTCGTGCCTTCCTGGCCTCGGTTGGCTCGTTGGTACATTGAGGGCCGGCATTGTGCTAGCTGGGGTCCCTCGCAGCTTTGATAAAGGTCTGGGCGTGCCCAGACTCTCCCGGCTCTGTGAACGCCAGCCGGCGCTTGGGGGAGGGCAGAGGGTACGGTGTCAGGGAAGGAGCCCAGCCTCGGGTTCAGGCCGCTCTGTTAGCTCCAGCAGCAGCCCTAACTCACTGCAGGACCGTCCCTGGGCCTCGGTTTCCTTCCCTGTGAAAGGGGGGTGGGTGGACACAGGATGCCGAGGGGAACCCTGGTCTTCCAGTTCTGTGACCACAGCACGTGACCCAGAGGGCAGGGAGAGCCACGCCGGCTCCGAGCAGGTCAGCCCGGTCTCGGTGCTCACTCCCGCAGCAGCTTGGGTGAGAGATAGCAGACTGGGGCGTCTGGAGTCTGGAGACCTGGGAGGGGGCTGTGGCCTTTGCTACAGAAGATAGCCACCCTCAGATCTTTCCTCATTCTGTGTCCCTGCCCGGCTGCCCTGTCTCTTCCCAGTATCTCCAGCCGTTTTTTACCCCCTCCCTCGCCCTTCCCTACCTCCAGCTTTTTAAAACTCATTTATCTTTAACACACAGTTCCAGGACCACCTCGTCCTCGTCGTCGTCCTCCTCCTCCTCCTCCTCCTCTCCTCCTCCTCCTCCTCCTCTTCTGCCTCCGTAAGGTCTTCCCAGATTATCTCTGATGCAGTTAATCTTCTCTGCCACTCACTTTCCCAGCTCTGGGGCCAGTTGGAATGACTGCTGTGTGTATGTAACACATCTGGGTGCCTGTGTGCTCTCTCCTGGGCTGGGAGCTCCTGAGCTCAGGGTGGGTGTGCGGCCCATCCCCATATCACCTCCAGCCCCTCACCTGGCCTGGCCCAGAGGGGGTGCTCCGTGCATGCAGGCAGAGCTCCCCTGCAGCGTGGGAGACTGGGCTCCAGCCCCAACATAACTGCTAAGAGCCGTGTGACCTGGGGCAAGTCACGTCTCTCCGGACCAAGGTCCCCCTTGGCCACATAGCACTTATCTGAGCCATTATTCATTCTCTGCAGGGAGGGCCCATCCCCTCAGCGTTCCCTTGCCTGGGCCCTGGATCACAGGATCTGCGCCAGCGTGATTCCCAGCAGAACCTGAGCTCACTGCGAACCCCGCCTCTGGACCTCATGGTGCTCCCTCCGCACACGGCGCTCACAGGCCCGCATTAAGGGGCGCTTGTCAGCTCCTCAGCCCCCAGAGAGCGAGCAGCGGGATCTCCGTAAGCTGTGATGTCCTTGCAAGAGTCCATGGCAGCCTTGCCTCTGTGTCCCCACCCTCCTGCCCAGCCGTCCTTCAGGGACCAGGCTGGCCTCCCCGGAGAGGTGTGGGAAAGGGGTGCTGTCAACCCCTCAAAGCAGACGGATCCGGAGCCAGCACGGCTCTGCCCTAGGCAAGCCCTGCACGGATCTCAGCCAGAATCCCCCTCCCGCTCCCTCACCCCCACCCCCACCCCCACCCCCACAGGCTGGGACAGACCTCAGCCAGCAGGCCTCCCAGCTTTGATCAATACAGGGCAAGCAGCCAAGGCGGCTGCAGGCTCCATCCTCCCAGGAGGCCCCGGCTCAGCCAGGGTCACAGCGGGGCGGGGCTGCAGCCTGGCTCAGGGGCTCTGGGGGGAGGGGGTGGGGCAGGGCAGAGGAGAGCAGGAAAGGCAGGCATCACTCACAGAGCCTTTTATCCCTTCCTCCACTCACTCTTCCGCTCACGCTGGTTCCGTGCACAGATATTTAGTGAGCACCAACTATGCCCCAGGCCTGCCATCGGCTGTGGGGCACAGTAAGAGCAGCTCCTGGGGAACTGATATTCTAGCGGGGGAGAGAGACAACACAAATAAACAAATAAACATAAGAGGCAGTTTCAGAAAGCCATAAAGATAAAGCAGGGCAGGGTGGCAGAGAGCTGGGGCCACATTGCCTATGGTGGCAGGACTCACAGGATGCCCACCGTGCTGATTTGGATCCATCAGACTGCGGGAAGCAGATGTGACGACACGGAGGCTTGCCTGCAGGAAGCTAACTTGGGGCACACTCCTGGGCTCGGTGCCCTGTGGGGAGTGAAGAGAGGCGGGTGGAGTAAAGGGAGAAAGAAGTTAGTCAGAGGACCCCCGGGGAGCTGGGGACCAAAGAGCCTTTCACGGTTGTCCCAGCTGGAGGCAGCAGGGCCAGGCCTTGTGGTACTGCTGATGCCAGGAGCCAGCCATTGGGTAGCTGCCTCCGGGAAGGAGCCAGACTTTGGGCAAGCCTGCTATCCTCAGCGGAGTCATCCCACAGGCCTCCGCTGACAGCGGCTGCCGCCAGCACCCTCTGCAGCTGAGCAGCGAGGACCTCAGGGGAGGTCCCCTGAGTGGCACCCCGCAGCATCTGCTTGATGTGCTAAGATCAGGAGGAAGGACATTCCAGACAGAGGGAACAGTAAGCACAACGTCCTGGAGGCAGACGAACCCTCGGTCTTAGCCTGACTGAGGCACAGAAAGAAGGCCAGTTGCAGAGGAGGGAGAGGCACCGGACAGCAGGCAGGCAGGCAGGCCAAGGCCCACCCCGAGGGCCTTGGGAATCAGGGACATTAAGGGTGAAGGGCACCCCGGGAGGGCAGCAAGGAGAGGGGGGATCTGGTCATCGCTCACTCGTTATCATTACTCTGGCTTCTGGGTGGGAAAGGGGATGAGAGGGGAAAGAGTTGGGAAGTGGTGGGAGGGGTCTAGATGACAGTCTGTGGTGTTTAACTAGGCAAGGACCGTCCTGTCTTGGGTGAGTAAGAATCGAGGGAGGCCCGGATGCGGCAGGGCCTCGTGGAGAGGGCTCCAGTAACTCTTGGCTGTCACGAGAGGTTGGAGAGATGCTTCCGGCATCCCGAGGGGTGTTCAGTCACATGACTTTGATTTTCCCAACCTTAAGGGGAAGGAAGCTCAGAGGCTCCTGGGCAGGAATCCCCTTCCCACGATGGTTGGCTAGTGCTGGTGCCAGCCCCACTGTGCCTGCTGGGGACGAGGCGCTCACCCTCCCCATGGAACTCACCGAAGGTGAAGATGTGGCCCCTGTCTCCACTTCCGCCCCATGTCTCCTTACCTTCTGAGTTATCCGTGGGCAAGCCTGGTTCCTTGCCTGCCCGTGAATTCATTGCTGTGAAATGCATCTGATTCCAGACAGGCGTGGAGAGAAGTCATTTTGTAGAATTTGTAGCAGTACGTTTTCTTCCGAGGTCTGATGCTTGTAGACGCACAACCAGGCTGGGAGTTAGGAAAGCTGGGTCTAACCTGCCTGTGTGACCTGGGACCAGCCACTTCTACTTTTTTAAAAAATATATATTTTATTGATTTTTACAGAGAGGAAGGAAGAGGGATAGAAAGCTAGAAACATCGATGAGAGAGAAACATCAGCCAGCTGCCTCCTGCACAGCCCCCACTGGGGATGTGCCTGCAACCAAGGTACATGCCCTTGACTGGAATCGAACCCAGGACCCTTCAGTCCCCAGGCAGACACTCTATCCACTGAGCCAAACCAGTTTCGGCCACTTCTACTTTTTGGACTTCAGTTGCTCCTTCGTAAATGAGGCTGGCTCACTGGCCAGCTGAGCTAAACCTACATATCGTGAGCCCATCTATAGATTTGCCCTTGTTCATTCTTCAAAGCCTGAGCCAAGGAATTTTCTGTTTCTTGTTCCTCTGACTCCTGGAGTCAGAGAATCCCAGAATGTTGGGAGGCTAGAAGGGCCTTGAAAAGTCTAACCCACTTCTCCTGCTCCATGCCACCTGCTCTGCTGGACTTTGCTTCAACATCTCCATCAGTTGATTCTCTACCTTCAGAGCTTGTACACCTCTAGGCACAGGGAGCTCACTGCCTTTGTTAGGACAGTTCTGTTAGAACACATGTGTCAAACACAAGGCCCGCGGGCCAAATCCGTCCCGCCAGGCCTTGCAATGTGGCCCGCACCGCGCTGTCATCACTGCACTCCGCTGCGTTTCCATCACAATGACAGTTTATGACTGTTCAGTAAACCATTCGGCCCACGATTTACGCTGGATTTTAGATTTTGGCCCCTTCTCTGATTGAGTTTGACACCCCTATGTTAGAATGTTCTTCAGCTAAACACAAAGCTTTTATGATTCTATCACCCAAAATATGTATGGAGTCTCCATCAGATGGAGCAAGGCACTCCCAGCCAAGCGATGAAGCAAAATCGTCATTATAAAGGCAGATGATGTGCCCCAAGCACTTACCCTGCCAGCACTGTACTGAGCACTGACGCACACCATCTCAGCTGCCTCCCGGTTTACAAATAAGCAAATGAGGGTTAGAGAGTATGTGAGACTAGGTCCCAGTAGGGAAAAAAATGGCAACTAAATGTTTTTAAAAATATATATTTTATTGATTTTTTACAGAGAGGAAGGGAGAGGAGTAGAGAGTTAGAAACATCGACAAGTGAAACATCAGTCAGCCGCCTCCTGCACACCCTCCACTGGGAATGTGCCCGCAACCAAGGCACATGCTCCCGACAGGAATCAAGCCTGGGACCTTTCAGTCCGCAGGCCGACGCTCTATCCATTGAGCCAGTTAGGGCCTGAATGGATTTATGATGAGAGTTTAATACGGGACTACTTACAGAGGTGAGGGAAGGGTTAAAGAAACCTACAAGGGAGCATGGAGACCCCCAAGGTCAGCAACAATGGGGAGCTGGCACCAGCTTTAGGTCTGAAGGGGAGAGGGTTGTCGCTAGCACCCAGTGATGCTTGGCTGTAGCAAGGGGGTGGGAGGTGAGGAATGCATACCCTCCTCTCCAGTTCCTGTTGGCAGTTCCCACTGGTTGATCCACCGGAAACCAGAGGCAAGGTTTCCTAGGTGATGGAGTCCACAGAGGTCAGCCTTCTGGGGCACAGGAACAGAAGAGAAAGATAAAGAATAGATCTTGGGGAGGAGGGGGGGCGGTGCGGGCACACGGAGAAAAACCAGCCCGGAAAGTGAGGCAATGTGTCCAAGATCTCCAAGTCAGGAAGGTGTGGAGCCATAGACATAAAGACATAATGATCAGCATGTTGTTTTCAAGTTTTAAAAACACCAAGAAGCGAGTTGTGGGAGGGGTTGGAAGGGCCGGGAGGATAGGCAGAAGCGGGACCGCGAAGGGGAAAGTCATTCCAGAGCATCTAAGGCAGAGGCTGGGCATGTGCAAGAGCACAGCCTGCGGGGAGGCGTAAGGCACCCTGCAGGGCTAGAGAGTGCTGGGAAGGTTCCAGAAACCTCTTGAGTGGCTGGAGAGGGAGCTCAGAAGTGTTGCTATTGGAACAAGATAAAGCCATTTTTCATTAAAAAGATCTGTTGATTGCACATCTTCTCTTTGCCAGGACTGTGCCAGCAGTTGGGGTCACAGCGGTGACAATGCAGTTGTGGTCCCGACCTCACGGAGCTTACAGTCCAGTGGGGGAATGGGTAGAAGCCAAACAACGAATTAATGAGGACTGGGATCAGTGCTCTGAAGAAAAAGCTGATTTTCTCCTGTAAGGCATGTAGAGAAATTGAGGAGTACTGGTGGTTTAAACTTTTTAATAGTTGTTCTTTTTTTAATTGAGGCATAGCTTACAAACAGTAGACTGTCCATATCATAAGTCCACCTTCTAATGAATTATAACCACCACTCAGAACAAGCTTTAGAAGGCTATTTCAGCTTCCCTCCAGCCATCCCCTCTACAGAGTAACCACCATTTTGATCTCTATCATCATGTATTCATTTTGTCTGTTTTTAAACTCCATATAAAGGGCAACATATAGTATGTATTTGTTTGTGCCTGGCCTTCTTTTAAAATTAATTTTTTTTTAAAACTGATCTCAGTGAGGAAGGGGAAGGGAGAGAAAGAGAAGAGAGAGAATCATTGATCAGCTGCCTCCTACATGCTCCACACTGGGGATCGAGCTTGCAACCCGGACGTGTGCCCTGACTGGGAATTGAACCGTGACCTCCAGGTCCACAGGTCGACGCTTAAGCATTGAGCCATGCCAGCTGGGCATGTGCCTGGCTTTTTTTTTTTTTGTCCAACATTATGCCTAAGAGATTAAATTATATTGCCTCATATAGCAATTGTCTACTTTTGCTGCCGGCTATACAATATTCCACTGCATACATATGTACTATATTTTACTTATTCATTTTACTATTTATGAACATTTGGGTTGTTTCCAGTTTTTTACTATTATAAATAATGCTGCTGTGAACATTCTTGTACATTTGTTCTATTGAACATATGCACTCTAATTTTGGTGGGAATTCCTGAGACATAGAATATACATTTATGTTTTGCTTTGCTAAATACTGCCAGTTTTCCAAAGCATTGTATCAATTTACATTCCTACCAGCAATGTGTGGGAGTTCCAGTTGCTCCACATCTTTGTAAACACTTGAAAATGTCGGTCCTTTTCATTTTAGCCATTCTGATAGGTGTATCTCATTGTGGTTTAGATGTACAGTTCACTAATGACTACTAATGTGGACTACATTTTTGTATGCTTATTAGCGATTTGTGAGGTGTCTGTTCAAGTCTCTTTGCCTATTTTTAAATATTTATTGAGAGAGAGAGAGAGAGGAGAGAGAGAGATATTTGTTGCTTCAATTATTTATGCATTCACTGGCTGCTGCTTATATGTGCCTGATGGGAGATCAAACTTGAAAACTTGGCATAACAGGGATAATACTCTAACCATGTGTGCTACCCGGCTGGCTCTTTGTTTTTTTAAAAGGGAGGTTGTCTGCTTTTGTGTTCTTGATGTATAGAAGTTCTTTAGATATTCTAGGTATGAATTTTTTGTTGGATATATGTATTGCAAATATATTTTTCCTCTCTGTGGCTTACCTTTTCATTCTCTCAATGGTACCTTTTTTTTTTTTTTTTTTTTTTACAGAGAGGAAGGGAGAGGGAGAGAGAGTTAGAAACATCAATGAGAGAGAAACATCTATCAGCTGCCTCTTGTACACCCCCCACTGGGGATGTGCCCGCAACCAATGTATATGCCCTTAACTGGAATCGAACTTGGGACCTTTCAGTCCACAGGCCAACGCTCTATCCACTGAGCCAAACTGGCTAGGGCTTCAGTGGTACCTTTTGATGAACAGAAGTTCTTAATTTTAGCAACATTCATTTTCTTTATCTTTTCAACCCTTTCCTTCATGGTTGATTTTTTTGGTTGTATGCGATGTGTTTAAACAATCTCTTCCCACCTCAAGGCCATAAAAAATCTTCTTAAGTTTTTGTCTAGAAACTTTGTTTTATCTTTCACCCTTGAGATTCTAATCCACGTTGAGTTAACATTAGTATATAGTCTGAGGTAGGAGTCAAGGTTCATCCCCCCACCTTCTCCCATCCAAATTTCCAGCACCAGAGTTTTGAAAATACCCTTTTCCTTTCCACTGTATTGTAGTGTCCCTTTTCTTATAAATCAAGTGACCATATATGTCCGAGTCTATTTCTGGGTTCTCTGTTCCGTATCATTGGTCCAATCATGTCTAATCTGTGCCAATATTATGTTGTCTTATTTATTAACACTTTATCATTGGTTTTTATACCTGGTAGGGTAAGTTCTCAAGTTTTGTTCTCCAACATTCCACTATCTGCTTAGATTCCTTGCATTTTTCATAATGAATTTTAGAATCAGAATGTTAACTTTAAGAAAGCTGTTGTGTGAGGAGCTGGGCAGAGGGCTTAGGAGCACTCACGCCTCCGAGGGACGGTCACACCATCCGAATGTGAAGCTCCTGGCAGGAGTGCAGGCGCCCCCTTCCACAAGGACCTCTGAAGGGGTGAGTGTCACTCACTCAGTAAATGGATATTTTACTAGGAGCACGAAGGCAGGGTGATGGCCACCTGTCTTACTCTGCCCGTTGAACACTCATTCCCCTCCCTTGGTGACAAAGCCCACCTTTCCTTTCAGAAATTCATTCTGTCTTACTCTTGGTTTCCTTGAGGCTGACTGCAGGCTGTCTGGCTGATCGGAGCATTCGGTGGCATGGTGATTGGTCCTCAGGTGGTCACGTGATCCACAGCAGGCCAATAAGAGGAAAACCTGGGACTCTTGGGAGAGCTACCAGGAGAGAACTGCGGCTCCTTTATGGTGATGACTGAGCCAGCAGAACATAAGCCTGGAACTGTCCGTGGCTCTCTTTAAGGCTTTCCAGGGAGAGAGCCTGTCTGAGAATGGAGACAACACCAAAGAAGGCAGAGCCAATCCTTAGAAACACATAGCTAATGTGGTGTGTGAGGGCCTAGACTAGTCAAGCCTGGAGCCAGCACTACCCTGTACTTTTCAGGACATAAGCCAAAAAGTTCCCTGATTTCCTTAAGCCACTTGGAGTTAAGTATCTGTCCGTTCCAGATTAAGTCACTAGGTGTGGGAATTGTTTTCTATCTCAAAAATCACCCCAGGAAAAAGCAACTTCACAGACTGGTGATAGTGAGGGTCACCACCGAGAGTCCTTGGGTGCTTTTGGGACCAGGGCTGGGCAGGAGACTCACTGTCCACGTGACTTAAATTTTCTGACTATTAGAGTGTATTTTCTGCTTAAAAATTTAATCCTTTACATACAAACCATGTGACTTATTTAAAGAACAATAGAAACAGTTCGCTGACATACCTAAACAGATTTATTTATTTTCTAATTATATTATGTCATTTTAAAGAACTTGAAAAATACCAAAATATTGTAAAGAAGAAAAGCTAAAGCATTTGTAACTCCACCGTGGTTGGCGTTTTAAGATATTCCTTTTTTGGCCCTGGCTGGTGTGGCTCAATTGGTTGAGCAATGTCCCATGCAACGAGAGGTGGCGGGTTTGGTTTCTGGCCAGGGCACATGCCTGGGTTGCAGGCTGGATCCCCAGTGGTGGGGTGTGCAGGAGGCAGCAGATCAATGTTTCTCTTTCATCATTGATGTTTCTATGTCTCTCTCCCTCTCCATCTCCCTCTCCCTCTTTCTTTCTCTCTAAAATCAATAAAAATATTTTTCAAAAGAATATTTCTTTTGGTCTTAATTACTTTTCATGTTTTTTTGTCCAGTCTGATTGAATCCCTGTAGCCACCCTCTGATGTATCAGCAGTCTCCCATTTTACAGAGGATAAAAACTGACTCTTATAAAGGAAAAGTGACTTGCTCAAATTTAGAGCTACTAACAAATGAATACATAACACACAGACACACACAACACACACCTAGAATTTGCAAAAAAACGTCTCGTAGTCTATAAGTAGTTTGCATTCTTATCTTTTTCACTTAAAATTACACCTTACACATTTCCCATGACATTAACTATTTCTTTAAATCATGACTGTTGATCGCTGTAAAATAGTCTCTGATATGACCGAAGCCTTATAAAGTTATCTAATCATAACCTATGTGAAAGATGAGACAGAGGGCCGAAAACCAGGACTACAGGCTTTATTAGAGGAGAAAGACTCCTGCCGGGCTACCCCTGAAGGGAAAGTAGCAACATGTGCAGAGAACTTGCCTTTTGAGGGGAGGAAAGGGAAGGGATGGGGCTTAGGGTACTCGGCATGCACTGATTGGCGATTTCATATAAGGCACAGGATTAGGCACTTAGGTGCTTAGAAACAAGGGCTTAGGATATTTGTCAGTGGTAGAGCTCCGGTCTGCGGACTGAAAGGTCCCAGGTTCGATTCCGGTCAAGGGCATGTACCTTGGCTGCGGGCACATCCTCGGTAGGGAGTGTGCAGGAGGCAGCTGGTCGATGTTTCTCTCTCATCGACATTTCTAACTCTCTATCCCTCTCCCTTCCTCTCTGTAAAAATCAATTAAAAAAAAAAAAGAATAAATACCAGTGGCCCTAATAGTGGGAGGAGTCATGGGGTAAGTGAGGGAAAAACAGGGAGTGTTTTCCGTGCTGGACGAGGGGTGCAGCAGCATAATTCCTCCAAGAAACTGGTTGGTGAAGTCTTGAGAGCAATCCTGTTGAGTCACTTGGGAGCTAGAAGCTGGTCCTGAGGCTGCCACAGCATCATTTGTCTGATTTTGCTGCTTTTCTGGGCCTGGAGCTGAAATACAACTGAGACCTAGATGTTATTTTTAGGGGGAAAAGAGTAGGGGTCTCGGTTGCCTCACTAGTGATATGAAAGGGGAGACTAGGTTACCCTGGGTAAGGTTCTTGTTTTCCCAGTTTTGCCTCTTGCTGGACATCCACATGTTTCTTGTAAGTCCTGAAACAGGGTTTCAGAATACGATGGGCAGTGGCTAAGCTCCCAATGGCAGTTCCAACCCCTGCTGTGATGCAAGGGTTATGAGGAGAGGGATTATCTGGACTGCCCTTTTGTGCCAGATATGGCGGGTTACGGGGCAGGTAAAGACTGATTATTGGGGCTGCATCTACATTGGGTGAGAGATAGATGAGAGTACAGATTCCTGTCCAGCTGATGGGGAGGCAGATGTATGTGTTTTCCCTACAGAGGAAGAAAAATCCCTGATAATGGAGACAAGCTGAGGTGTAAGGAAAAGAGATGGACTAAAGGGTAGGAGATTCCTTTTTCTAGTTCCACACTCCAAGCTGAGAGGGTGGTCACCGTGGCACTACCAATAAGGGGTGACAGATGAGTGATTGAGATTGTGTTGCAGCGAAAGTGGGAAGAAATATTAGAATGGGCTGTTTTCCAAGGGGAAAGAGAAAGGGAAGGAAAGGAGCAGTGGAAGATGAGGCTGGAAAAAAGGCAGGGGGAGGAGGGAGTAGGCCTCTAGCCGCCTGAATCCCAAACTGCTGCATTTTTCCTAGAGATAATGATCATAGCGGAGATAAGGAGATCGGGCATTTACAGTCCAAGGAATGGCTGGGCCTTGCGGGTTGAGAGAGTGAAACTGAGGTAGGTGACTGGTTTGCGACAACTGGGTTTTATGAGTAGATGTGTGGTAGCCCTGGCTGGGCACCGAGGTAGAATGAGAAAAAAAAAGTGAACGGGGGAATTTAGTAAGATGCAGTGTAGATGTGAGGTGGCTAATGGCTGTGAGACTAATCTGTCAACCCCCATAATAGAGACTGAGGAGTGGACAAGGGTCCTAGCAAATTAGGAGAGCAGAATAAGTGGCCCTAGTGTCAATTAAAAAGGAGAAGATCGGCTTACCTGCCACCACAGTCGTTACCTGAGGTTCTCTCCTGGTGATGTAATTCTGTGGGGCCCTGTCAGGACCTCAACAGCTTCTTCAGTGGCCAGTCCCAGGGGGTCTGGGAGCTCCAAACCGGATCCAGAGGGCGGCCATGCTGGACTGGCTGAGGCCTGAACCAGAGGGGCCAGACTACAGTCTGATTTCCAATGGCCTTCCCTTCCGCACCTTGGGCAGGGCCCAGGCAGGGGTGTCGGGTTTGGGCAGGACTTGGCTCAGTGTCATTTGAAGCATGGGCCCAGAGTAGGCTTAGCCCCTGATTTACACACGGTTGGAGGATTGGCACTTCGTTTGGGGATCATGAGAGCAGTGGCTAGGAGCTGGAAGGCCTCACCCTTGGCCTGATCTCGCCTTTGATTTTGGATTTGGGTCTCCTCGTCTCTATTATTAAAGACCTTAAAGCTCAGGTTAACGAGGTCTTTTTGAGGGGTTTGTAGACCTGTATCTATTTTTTGAAGTTTGCGGCATATGTCAGGGAGTAAAGGTGATCAGGTCAGTGGAAAAAGAAACCTGAGATGCCTCTCAATCTGTGAGGCTGGACATAGAGAATGGGACATGGACTCCGAGTATGCCCTCAGCTCCTGCTGCCTTCCTCAGTCAGGGGTAGAGTGGACCCAGGAATCGAAGAGGCTGGTGAGGAAGGCCATCTTTGGGCCTGAGAACGAGTGTGAGATGGGAAAGGCTGTTTGGAGCTCACGTTCTCAGGATTTGGCTCTCAGGAAGATCGGAAAGTGAGAAGGAAATGGCCAGCCACCTGTGAATTCGGTTGCTGGCAGTCACAGAGGCAGAGATTAGGCGGAGAGCACAGGGGAAGGTGGGCGGTTAGAATTCTCAGAGATAGAGTGAGGGGTGCCTCTTTCGTGGCAGGGATTGTAAGGAGGTGGTGGGGGTGAGACCCACGGAGAGAAATGATCCGCTGGGTCGAAAGAGTCAGAAGACAGAGAAAGGGGCTGAGGACCGATCTGAGAGGACAGAGGTCTTTGCGAGGAGGATCTGATGGGTGGAACATGAGGAGTAAAGCGAGGGGCAAGAGCGGGAGGGTCAGGGTGAGGGAGGAAAGCCTGTTTGCAGGGATCTCTGAGGCCTACCTGTCCGGGGGCAAAAATTATCTAGGTCTCGGAGGATATTGGAATCGAAAGTGCCATTTTCGGGCCACAGAGAGACATTGCCGAGTTTATTGTGGCCAGGTAGAGCGTCCACATGTGTCAAACACAAGGCCCGCGGGCCAAATCCGTCCCGCCAGGCCTTGCAATGTGGCCCGCACCGCGTTGTCATCATTGCACTCCGCTGCGTTTCCATCACAATGACAGTTTATGACTGTTCAATAAACCATTCGGCCCGCGATTTAGGCTGGATTTTAGATTTTGGCCCCTTCTCTGATTGAGTTCGACACCCCTAATGTAGCCAGAAAGACCAAGGGTAGAGATTGGCGAGGAGACACCCTAAGGGTGTGTAGAGGGGGTTTGGACTGAGAGGTCCCCATGACTGGAGGGAAGGGCCACTGGGAAGTTGGGGAGGAAAGAGGGAGCATCCTCCTTTTTCCTCATCCAACCTGTAGAAAGAGAGACCAGAGAAAGTCCCAAGGCCGTCACCCCGAGACCTTTCCCGTGGAGTAGAGCAGAGTTTCCCGGCCAGGTACCTGGGCTTTCGTAGAATGTAGAATGTGTAGCTAAGTAGACGGGAAAGCTCTGAGGCCCTTCCAGGTCAAGGGAACAATCGGGGGAGCGAGAGGGGGGATGGTTGGGAAAGTCCCTGAAGCCACCGGTGAGAAAGCAATGAGATTCCTTCGTGTCCTGGTACAGCAGGGTTTGAGAGGTGTCTGGAGCGGGCCAATCAAGTCAGAACCATGCCACCGAGCAAAGCCAGATCAGGAGTCAGAAGCTTGGGGCTAGGTTCGAGGATCAGCCATGCTCCCGTGCACCTCTCCCGGGTTTCGGCACTAAATGAAAGGTGAGACAGAGGGCCAAAAACCAGGACTACAGGCTTTCTTAGAGGAGAAGGACCCCTGCCGGGCTGCCCTGCAAGGGGGAGTAGCAACCTGTGCAGAGGAGAACGTGCCTTTTGAGGGGAGGAAAGGGAAGGGATGGGGCTTAGGGTACTGCGCTGATTGGTGGTTTCATATAAGGCACATGATTAGGCACTTAGGTACTTAGGATATTTGGCAGGTGCTGATTGGTGGTTCAATGTACAGTCCATATAAGGTGCCTGGTTAGGTGCTTCGGAATGTCTGGACTATAGGTGCAGGTTACTTCATACTCTGTCCCTCAGTTGGGACAAGGGAGGATCTATCACTATGGCTCTTACAACTATTTCTTATTAGTTTTGTTGTGATAAACTCGCTTGTATGTGAATGGTCGCTTCTCTGGTTATTTGTTTAGGTTAAGCCACAGAAGCAGATTCAGTGGGTCAGAAAGCCGGAACCCTCCTGGCAAAGGTTGCCACCCTGTCCTCCAGGAGAGCTGTTCCCAGGGACAGGCCCCGCAGCATTCGGAGTGTGCCCTGGCCACTCGTCCTCACCAGCACTGGCCACTCTCTTTTCCACTCTCCTGCCCACATGGCCCCCCTTCCCATACATAATGAGTGTCCACATTTGGCCTTACCCTTCTTGATAGAATATGAAAGGTCTCAGATACAGACAGGCCAACAGGCTTCAGAATTTTTTGTTATTTTAGTCTTTATCACTTGCAACTTGGTCCTGAGACTTCCTTATAAGTTGGAAATGGAAGACTTTTTCTTGGTAAAGAAAATCCAAACATGATTACACAAATGGAAGAAGTTATTGGGAATATAGCGGGCAATGAAGAGAATGAGTTACTAGCAAAGTGTGTGAGCAGGGATGTACAAAACGAAGTTAAATTCCAAGATTTTAACATAAATGATGAAATCATAAAATTGCTGGAGGAGAGCACTGATGAATTATTTTATATAACCTAGGAATGGGCAAAGATTTTCAGGCATAACATTAACCTAGAAGCTGTTAAAAAAAAAAAAAAAAGATATATTCAGGAACATAAAAAACTTTAGGGGCGAGGGGTTGCAGGGAGGATGAACAGGGTAAAGGGGTCAAACCTGGTGATGGAAAGAGAGAGGCTTTGAGTAGTAGGCACACAATGCAGCACACAGATGATATATTATTGAATTATACACATGAAATTTATATAATGTTATTAACCAATGTCACCCCCAATAAATTTAAAATTTTTTTTTTTAAAGAGTCAAGACCAAAAAGGAAAGAAAAATTGAAAAGTGTTTAGGTCATGGGAAGGTGTAAAACAAAGGAATTAGCATAGGTTTCCTAGATTATATAAAAATAATCAAATTTTCATGTGTCAAAAGCACTGTAAACAAAGTCAAAAGATAATATCAGTAAGATATACAGTAAGCCCTCCCTTAACATTGTTGATAGTTTCTTGGAAAAGGTGCCTTCAAGAGAAACGACACGTGGCTCAGTGGTTAAGTGTTGACCTATGAAGCAGGAGGTAATGGTTTGATTCCTGGTCAAAGCAATCCCCGGGTTGCAGGCCTAATCCCCAGTGTGGGGTGTGCAGAAGGCAGCTGATCAATGATTCTTTTTCATCATTGATGTTTCTAACTCTCTTCCTCTCTGATATCAATAAAAAAATTTTTTTTTTATTAAAAGAGAAACATGAACCGAAACCGGTTTGGCTCAGTGGTAGAGCGTCGGTCTGCGGACTGAAAGGTCCCAGGTTCGATTCCGGTCAGAGGCATGTGTGTTGGTTGCGGGCACATCCCCGGTAGGGGGTGTGCAAGAGGCAGCTGGTGGGTGTTTCTCTATCTCTCTCCCTTCCTCTCCTTAAAGAATAAATAAAATGTATTTAAAAAAAAGAGAGAGAGAGAGAGAGAGAGAAACAAGACATAAGAAAACCAATTTTACCATAAGCTAATTGAAATAAATGAGTTAAGTTCCTATGGCATATTTCTAGTCACAAAACATCAACAAACACAGGTGGCCAGTGCCTGTAGGGGCAGCCCAGGGTGCAAGGCAGGAACTCACCCTGGACAGGATGTCCTTCCATCACAGGGTCATTCACAACTGCCCACACTCACTCAGGCTGGGATAACTAAGACACACTAATTCATCCAACATGCTCATCTTTGGGATGTGGGACAAAACTGGAGTACCTGGAGAAAACCATGCCGAAGTGAGAATGTGCCAACTTCACACAGATAGTGGCCCTGGCTGGGAATCAATATATTCTTTCTCTCATCAATGTTATAGCAAAACAAGTGAAACAATGTTACTTGAGAACCATCTATATATACATTTATATACATAGTAGAGGCCTGGTATATGAATTCATGCATGGGTGGGGTCTCTCGGCCTGGCCAGCAATCGGGGCCCATTGAGGCCATCTTGCCCAGTCCCAGGGCGTTGGGGAGAAAGGACCGTAGAAGGTTGGCTGTGGGAGCACACTGACCACCAGGGAGCAGCTCCTGTATTGAGTGTCTGCCCCTGGTGGGCAATGTGAACCATAGCAACTGGTCAACCAGTTGTTCAGTCATTTGGTTGTTTGGTTGATAAGGCTTTTATATATATAGATATGTATGTATGTATATCTATATATATATAAAAGCCTAAGTGACCTTTAGGATCAGTCAACCAAATTGGTTGACTGGTGGGTATGACCCACACTGACCACTGGGGGCAGATGCTCAACACAGGAGCTGCTCCCTGGTGGCCAGTCGGCTTCCACAGCCAACTTCCCAAGTCCCTCCCCCTAGCCAACCAGGTGTTCAGTGAGCTCCCACAGCCAACCTCCTGCAGCTGGCCAACCGCCCCCAGTCCTCCCTGAGCCAGCCAGCTCCCATGGGCCCTGATTGCTGGCCAGGCCGAGGAACCCCACCTGTGCACGAATTTGTGCACCAGGCCTCTAGTTATAATTATAATTATGTGTCCTATTGTAACATATAATAGTATATAAATAGTATAATTTATTTAAAAACAAAAGTCTAATTTCATTAAAAATATAAATAATTTTTATAAATTAACTAGAGGCTCAATGCACAAAATTCATGCAAGAGTAGGCCCTTGCAGCCCCAGCTTCACCCGAAAGGTTGTCCAGAAGGTCTTCTGGACCATCGTTCTACAGTTCGGCCGTTTGGTCAATATGCATATTACACTTTCATTATTATAGATAAGACTAACAGACATAAAAGTGGATAAAGAATATGAACAAGCTGTTTGCATAAAAACAAATACAAATGGTCAATAAACACAATAAAGATAAGCAACCTTGCCCAGCCACCGTGTCTCGGTGGTTGAGCATTGACCTATGAACCAGGAGGTCACAGTACAGTCACGGTCTGATACTGGTCATGGCACATGCCCAGGGTATGGTCTCGATCTCCAGTGTAGAGTGTGTGGAAGGCAGCCTATCAGTGATTCTCATCACTGATGTTTTTATCTCTCTCTCCCTCTCCCTTCCTCTCTGAAATCAATAAAAAATATTTTTTTAAATAGATAAGCAACCTTACTTATAATTAAACTAATTAATGCAAATTAAAATAATGAAATACCTGATTGTTGAGATTGCCAGTGAGATATCATATTATCAAGATTACAAGGACTGCAAGAAGGTTGACAAGGAGGAAAACTGACTGGAACATTTACACACGCATAGTGATAGTATAAATGGGCACCACAATTTTGGAGACTACCCTGTTCCCCCATGCTCTGCAATAGTTCGAAGCTATTACAAGAACGGTGTGTGCCTTTATGTAATATGAAAGATGTCCAGGATACATTGTTAAGAGAAAAAAAAAGTGAGCTCCAGGATAGTATATAGAACATGAATTTGTTTGTTAGAAAAGGAAATGCACACACATGTGTTGAGAGGTATATAGAAAGTATTTGGAGGAATACTCGAGAAACCGTTACCTGTAAGCTATTAAGATTTACGTGGGAGGAAAGGAGAGTGGGGGGCTATTACTTATCACTTTTTCTGTACTATTTGAGCTTTTTTAAAAAAATCGCATATGTTTTATTTAAAATATATAAGACATGCATACGTGAGCGCTATTTCCCAAATGAAATCTCCTTTTCCTGTAGGATCAAATACAAACTCCCTAGCTACCTCCCACCATTACCTTTCACTGTGTCCCCTCATGCACCCTGCTGTTCCCCGCCTCTGGCTGTACTATGCTCACTCCTTGCTTCTTGCTCTCTATTTCCCCATCATCTGCCCGGAAACTCCTCCTGGTCCTTGAAGCGCCACCAGAGCCCTTCCTCCTCTGGGCAGTCTTTCCCGACTTCCCACGACAAAATGCTCACTCCCCTGTGATCCATTGCATATCCTTCTGGCTTAGCTCCTATGCATGGGATACATTACACTTTACCTCTGTGTCTGTCAGCTTTATTAGACTCGGTGGCACAGGTACCCAATATCTAAGCGTAGTTAATGCTGACAGGTCACCAGTTTATCTTTAGTTGCCATTCTCTCCCTGCCTTTTCTTCATGGTTCCCTAAAAGTGATAGTCAATGACCATCAGTACTCTCTCTTCCGAGGAAAGCTGGCCCAACAGGCACACATGTAAGCATGTGTGTGCCTCCCCACCCCCACACGCACACATTCATACGTTTCACTTATTGTATGATTCCATCTTGTGCCCATAAATTCATGAAGCCTGCCCAGGGTCAAGTCCTTGGTCTAATCCAGTATTTTCAACCTTTTTCTTTTCTTTTTAAAAAAATATATTTTATTGATTTTTTTACAGAGAGGAAGGGATAGGGATAGAGAGCTAGAAACAATGATGAGAGAGAAACATTGATCAGCTTCCTCCTGCACACGTCCTACTGGGGATGTGCCCGCAACCAAGGTACATGCCGTTGACCGGAATCGAACCCGGGACCTTTCAGTCCACAGGCCAACGCTCTATCCCACATGTGTCAAACACAAGGCCCGCGGGCCAAATCCGTCCCGCCAGGCCTTGCAATGTGGCCCGCACCGCGCTGTCATCACTGCACTCCGCTGCGTTTCCATCACAATGACAGTTTATGACTGTTCAGTAAACCATTCGGCCCGCGATTTAGGCTGGATTTTAGATTTTGGCCCCTTCTCTGATTGAGTTCGACACCCCTACTATCCACTGAGCCAAACCAGTTTCGGCTATTTTCAACCTTTTTCATCTCACGGCACATATAAACTAATTACTAAAATTCTTCGGCACACCAAAACTTTTTTTTTTTTTTTCTGATCTGACAAAAAGAAAAAAAGGTATAATTTCAATTCATTCACACCTGATTGCTATTGTTGTGTTGCTATTGTCATTTTTATTTATTTTATTTATTTTATTTGACAATCTTCTAAGGCAAAAGAGGTCAGGGCCCCTGACTACATAGCCGGGTATTGCATGTCTTAAGACTTCTTGTGGCACACTGGTTGAAAATCGCTGATCTAAGCTGACCCACTTTCAGAGGCTCTACCTTGACGACCCCCTTTTAGCCCAAAAGCATGGCCATCCAGGGATGTGGATGAGATACAGGAATGTCCTGCCGTTCCTAGTCACAGGTGAATGATAAGGTAGTGAGTGGATCTTCTCCCCTACTGTGTCCAGTGGTTCTCTAAGACTCAGGGAGGACGATGTGTGGGGAGGCCACACCCTCAGAAGCCGTGCCTCCGCTATCCATTTTGCCAAAGGACCGTTAGGACATCTGCAGGAAAATATCCCATTGGTTCCACACCTGGTTTTGAGTTGTCTCTCTAGGATGTCATGTGCTGCATCCGTTCTCACGTATTCTTTTTTCTTTTTTTTCTTTTTTGGCTTAAGCCACAGAAACAAACTACGGCCACGGTGAGCCCACTGGAAGGCTGTGACGTGGCTTGCGGAACGGAAGGAACAATTGGACCAAGAGACCCTGGAGAGGGTCCTGAGGGGATGGTTCTGGACGTCCAGGCAGCGGGGGCCAGAAGACAGCCTTCGGAGGCCGCGCCACACATCTCTGGTGCCTTGCCTTGCGTCCTCTCAGCCTCCCCTCCGCTGCCACTGCGGTCTTTTCTGCACCGGTCTTGACCCAATTTGCACTGACAGTGCTTCATCTCAAAGGGAGATGTGCTGCAGCCTCTCACTTCCTGCCCCACGCGCCTCTGGTGCTGCTGCCCGAGTTGCCTAAGGATGCCTGCTGGGCACACATGCAGGGGCAACCCAGGGATGCATGGGTGCACCCCCTTTCCTAGTGGGGTGCAGAGCCAGTGGACACGGGCCTCTCCCTTCACCCCTCCTGCAGACTGTTCTGAGACCCATGGTCTACTCCTCAGAAGGTTCCAGTGAGCTGCAGCACTGACATGACAAACTTTCGGTTGGATTTCTCTTCCCGGTTCCTCTCTCCTGTTCCCTGGAACCGCTTCCCACTCCTTGAATACAGGCTCTTGCTCAGGATCTAAGTTCAGAGGAGCCCAGCGTAAGACAAAACCTCATCTTGAGGATGTCTGAATGCTTTGAGACAAGTCAAGGTTCATATTCTAGGAAAAGCATTTACTTGTCCAGGCTTGGATCACACTTTCTCTCTCTATATATATTTTTTTAAATTGATTTTTTACAGAGAGGAAGAGAGAGGGATAGAGAGTTAGAAACATCGATGAGAGAGTCATCGATTAGCTGCCTCTTGCACACCCCCAATGGGGTACATGCCCTTGACCGGAATCAAACCCGGGACCCTCCAGTCCGCAGGCTGACGCTCTATCCACTGAGCCAAACCGGCTTCGGCAAGCTCCACCTTTTAGCCAGGTCCCCCAAGACTCTGCCCAGTGGTGGAGCAAAAACTCCCCAAAGCAAATTGAGATGTTTAGCAGAAGAAAGGCAACCCTTACCCTTTAGTAGGTTTCCTTACACTCAGTATCTTGGGCACCATGTACATCCTACGTTTAGACCACGCTGTTCGTTTCCCACTCGAGCATTGTGATCTAAGCTGGCATTGCTTTCTTAGGACATGGCACCACCGTCCTCCCAGATGCCCAAGCCTGAACCCGGGGAGGGAGCCCCATCGCCTCTCTTCCCCACCGCAGCCAGCTCACCCACAGCCTGACAACTCTGCCTCCTTCATATTCTTGACTTTCTCCTGCTCTACACCTCAGTATGACTGCCCAGTCATCTCTCCCCTCATGCATCAACCTTCCCAGTGATCTCCCTGAGCGTGCTCTCTCTCCTCCCATTTTGTTCTTAGCAACCAGACAGCTTTTCATAAGATGCAGATTTGAATAAATCCCTTTGCTGCTTAAAACTCTTGACCAGCTCCCCACTGCCCTCAGGATGAAATTTTTGATGACATAATCTTGTCATGACCTGGCCCTACTGGCCTGTCCGCTGTCAGCCCTTGCACATGGCGTCCCTGGCAGCCAGACTGAACTAAGAATCAAATCAGCATTCTCCCTCTCCTGTTTTGGGGTCCTGGAATGTTCTTCTGCAATAGTTAGCATGCTTTCAGCTGCAAGTAACACCACACCCTGACTCAAACCTGCTTGCACAGTCAGAAAATACATGATCTCACCTGATGTGGAGGTAAGATGGACCCCAGGCATTACATAATCAACACGCAAAAATGCCGAGGAACTAGCTTTTTCCCTTTTTTTCTCTGCCATTCTTGGGATCAGCTTTACTGTAAAGCTGAATCCTCTCCAGCTGGAAGAAGATGGCAGTAGGCTCAAACGTCATTCCTAGACACAAACACATCCACAGGAATAAAAAGAGGCTGTGTCTCGTGTTTTCAAGAGGAACTCAAAATCTCTTCTCTGAAGCCCCCAGCAGGCTTCCCCTGCCCTCACATTGTCCAGAACGGGCCACATGCCCATTCCTGCCCAGTCACTGGCAACAAGAATGGGATTATGATTGGTCTTGTCATGTCTACAACACCTGCTCTCTTCATTTTTTTTGGCTAATTGATTCCAAAACCCAAGTGTTATCTCCTCTGGAAAGTTACCAGAGAAACAACCCTCCTTGCCCTAGCTGGTTTGGCTCAGTGGATAGAGCATTGGCCTGTGGACTGAAGGGTCCCGAGTTCGTTTCCGGTCAAGGGCACATGCCGAGATTGTAGGCTCGATGCCCAGTGGGGGGCATGCAGGAAGCAGTTGATCAATGATTTTCTCTCTCTCTACCTCTCCCTTCCTCTCTGAAATCAATAATTTTTTTTATTTATTTAAAGAAACAACCCTCCTCTTATGTGTCTCTCTGCCCGCCTCCCCCCACTTCACCACCACCTCCACCACCCCTGCCCCTGGAATGTAAGTTCTTTACATCTAGAAGCTTGTTCTTATTTACTCTGTGTCCCCAATGCCTAGCTCAGAGCTGGCCCAGGAGAAACTCAATTAACTTATCAAATATTTCTGATGTTTTTTAAACCTTCTATTCTTTTTAAAAAAGGAAATAGTCTTTTAAAAAAATCTTTATTGTTGGTAATATTATCTCCCTCCCACCCCCACCCCCCTGCCCATTACCCTCCTCAAACCTGATCCTTGCCCATCCCAGGCCTTCACTATGGTATGTGTCTACAGGTAATGCATATATGCATATAAGATCTTTGGTTAATCTCTTCGCACCCTTCCACTTCCCTTCCCTCTGAGATTCATCAGTATGTTCCATGTTTCCATGCGTCTGATTTTATTTTATTCATCAGTTTATTTTGTTCATTAGATTTTTGTTTGTTTATTTTGATTTTTAGATTCCATTTTTGATACATGTGTATTTTTTGCCATTTTATTGTCTATATTATTTATATTTTTCTTCTCTTCTCCTTCTCCTCCTCCTCCTTCTCCTTCTCATTCTCCTTCTCCTTCTCCCTTCCTCTTTTCTTAAAGAATACCCTTCAACATTTCATGTAATACTAGTTTGGTGGTTATGAACTCCTTTAGCTTTTTCTTATCTGTGAAGCTCTTTATCTGACCTTCAATTCTAAATGATAGCTTTGCTGGATAGAGTAATCTTGGTTGTAGGTTCTTGCTGTTCATCATTTTGAGTATTTCTTGCCACTCCCCTCTGGCCTGCAAAGTTTCTGTTGAGAAATCTGACAGTCGTACAGGCACTCCCTTGTAAGTAACTAACTGCTTTTCTTTTGCTGCTTTTAAGATTCTCTGTCTTTAACCTTTGACATTTTAATTATGATGTGTCTTGGTATGAGCCTCTTTGGGTTCCTCTTGTTAGGGGCTCTCTGTGCTTCCTGGACTTGTAAGTCTATTTCTTTCATCAGGTAGGGGAAGTTTTCTTTACCCTGCTCGCTTTACGCTGGTGATTCCCTGAAACCCTGCCCCATTCAATTTGCAGCCCCACCCATATTGTTTGCAGCTGCTTTTCCATATGAATGACCTGTTTTTATTTCTTCAAATAAGTTTTCAATATCTTGCTCTCTCTCATATCCTTCTGGCACCCCCAAAATGCAAATCTTAGTTTGCTTAAAGTTGTCCCAGAAGCTCTTTAATATTATTTCCCCCTCCCCTCTATTACCCTCCTCCAACCTGATCCTTGCCCACCCCAGGCCTTCACTACCCTATTGTATGTGTCTATAGACAATGCATATATGCATATAAGATCTTTGGTTAATCTCTTCGCACCCTTCCACTGTCTTCAAAATTTTAGATTATTTTTTCTCTTTGCTCTTCTGATTGGGTATTTTTTGCTTCCTCATATATCAAATTGTTGATTTGATTCTCAGAATTCTCTACTTTACTATTGAATCCCTATAAGTTATTCTTTATTTCAGTTAGTACATACTTAATTTCTGACTGACCCTTTTTTATGTCTTTGACATTCTCACTAAGATCCTTGAAAGTCTCACTAAGTCCCTTGAAGTTCTCATTAAGATACTTGAATAACCTTAAAATCATTGTTTTGAACTCTGTATCCATTAGCCTGCTTGCTTCCATTTCTTTGATTTGTAACATGTTTCTTTGTCTCTGCATTTTGGCTGCTTCCCTATGTTTCCTTCTATGTATGATGTAGAGCTGTTGTGTTTCCTGGGATTGGTAGAGTGGCCTTGTGTAATAGGTGTCCTGTGGGGCCCAGTGGCTCACTTGAGCTGGGCCCTCTAGATTCACCCCTGTGTGGGCTGTGTGCACAGTCTTGTTGTAGTTGAACCTCAACTGACGTCACTGGGAGGAATTGGCTTCCAGGCAAATTGACTGTCAGGACCAGCTGCCTCTACAATGGAAGAGCTTCTATGCAGGAGACACCCTGTGTAGGATTTGCTTTAGTGGGGCTTTGGTGCTCACTGAGTCTGCCTCTTGAGTGTTCCTTGTGGATGTTTAGAGTTGTGATCTGGCATGGTTTGAAGCTGTACACTGGGTGCACTGGCTCTCGGGCCTCCCAGGAGGTGCAAAGTCAGCCACTGTCTGGGGCCACCCAGCAGGAACTACATATAGAGAGGTCTGCAGATGGCTGCTATTTTTATTGGGTTAGAAAGTGCCAAAGTGATGCCCAAAGTGAGGCAAGGCAGGCTGGTGCTAGTGGGCCTTTTATTGATAGGTTTGGAGTACACTGACTCCAGCTGTTGCTCGTCTAAGAGATTTTAGCAAAGTCTGAAGCCTGAGCCAGGACAGGACATTCATATGGAAAAGCAGCTGCAAACAGCTTTGGGAGGGGCTGCAAATTGAATGGGGCAGGGTCTCAGGGAATCACCAGGGTAAAGGGAGCAGTGTAGGCCACACCGATAGAAACTCAGATATGGCTGCCAGTCAGCTCTGCAATGGGGGAGGTCCCAGCATAGGAACAATGATCCCTATGAGCACCCCTGTCTGGGAGAAAGCCGCTCCCGAGTTCCTGCCCTGATGCCAGACAGTCAAGTTCCTCCCCACATGTCCCTGGATTCCCCCCAAGCTTCTGCCCAGTGCTGGAGCTCAGAGGAATCAGGACAGTGTAAGTTTGTGTGTGGGCCCTTTAAGAGGAACACCTGGGACTCTAGCATCCTCCATCTTACTCAGCCACAATCCCTGCTGTGTGTGTGTGTGTGCGTGTGCGTGTGTGTGTTTTAATATATTTTATTAATTTTTTTACAGAGAGGAAGGGAGAGGGATAGAGAGCTAGAAACATCAATGAGAGAGAAACATCGACCAGCTGCCTCCCGCACACCCTTCTCCTGGGGATGTGCCCACAACCAACGTATATGCCCTTGACCAGAATCGAACCTGGGACCTTTCAGTACACAGGCCGATGCTCTATCCACCAAGCCAAACCAATTTTGGCTCCCTGCTGGTTTTTACAGCCCAAATTTATGGGAACTTCTCTTCCCAGCTCTAGAATCCTAGGTTGGGGGTCTGGTGTGGGGCTGGACCCCCTTGATTCTCACTGGAGCCTTGGAAATATCCCTCCTGATTAAAGAAATGCCACACGTGGATGTTGGACCAGCCTATTCTGCACCTTCACCCCTCCTCCCAGTCTTGAAGCACTTTCTTCTTTAATCCTCTAGTTGTAGGACTTCCATTCAGCCAGATTTTAGGTGGTTCCGAATGATGGTGGTTCTGTATTTTAGTTGTAATTTTAATGTGGCTGTGGGAGGTGCTGAGTACTGGCATTTACCCATACTGCCATTTTGGTTCTCTCCAGACCCTCTATTCTCTAAATAAAAAACGTATCTTATTATATGATCTGTCTGCAACCAACTTTTTCCACTTAGCTATAGAGTATAAGAATGTTTCCACCATATTGTATCATCTTTTTAAACAGCTACATAGTATTTCATAGTATTGACACACTGTGCCGCAAATTAGTTAACCAACCCCTATGGGTTGTTGGTCATTTTGATGGTTTCCAGGTTTTCAGCATTATGAACAATGTTGAGAGGTCAGTTTCCTTTCGCATAGATCTTAGACACTTGTATTACTTCCTTATGATAAATCCCTACAAGTGGTATGTGGTTGCAAATTCTTGGATACTCTTCCCATAGAGAGGTGTGGTCTACATTCCCGCCCCCTCAGCTACTCCTGGACGGCGAGGAGCCCTGCAGAGTATTCCGTGCAGCTCAGCGTGGGTGGTCCGCCTAGAGGATGAGGTCTAGGTGGAGGACCAGAGTGTCCACGGCAGTCTACCCATTGCACTGTCCCAATTCACCTGCTTCTGTGAAGTTGGACCCCTTTGGGAATCACTTCTCAGGGATTCTGGTTAGGTTTGCTTCCTGGGAAACTCGAGAGAGGTCAGTGGTGTGGGCACCAGCACCCGCGGTAGAAGCTGATCTCGAGGCCATATGTGATACCGGGGACCACCCTTTGCCACCTGATCCAGATTTCCCTTCCTTCTGCTCGTATCTCTTCTGGTCTAGATAGCGTTCCTGGTGGAGACAGAACTCAGCCGTGAAGGGTCTGAGCTGGGTTACCGTGCTCTGCTTGACATGTCCATGTTCCGTTAAAGTTGGGCGTGGGACACGAAGAATGCCCCAGTGGGTCACGTGAGCACGACACGCGTGTTCCTCTGCTCCTGTTCCTTAGCCTCGCAGCCGTTCCTTCTTCTGATGACCGGGGTCAACGACCTCTGCTGGTGCGGGGATTCCTCCGCGTGCCGATGGTCTCTGAGCTCAAGGAGTTCAAAACAACCAGGCAGCAGCCACAGGGTAACGCTCACCGGAAGCTGTAGCCCCTGATGGAAACAGTACCCCTTTGGGACAGCTAGACCTTCAGAGCGGGCATAGAAAGCCCCCGTGAATGGGGTGTAACTGTGTGAGGGGTCGTTCCCTGCAGCCAAAGGCAAGTCCTAGGGAGGAGTGCCCCTTGGAGCTGTCAGCAGCCAAAATCCGCAGAAGCCGAGGGCTGAGTGCGTTGGTTCTGGAGAGAGAATTGCAGGGAAGCCGCCACAGTACCCACTACCCCCGAGGTGCACGTTCCTTCCCGGGAAGCGAGAATAACAATAGCTTATTGGCAGGGGTATTGGGGAGGAAATGAGATCATTTATGTTAAAACCCCAGGCTGCACTCAACAAACGCTCACTTCTACCCCCTTTATGCCAAGTGCTCTGTAAATGATCATGTTCCCCTTTTTGCCTACATACTGCCCCCCTTACATACTGAACCCCCTTACATACTGCCCCCTTACATACTGGCCCCTTACATACTGCCCCCCTTACATACTGCCCCCTTACATACTGAACCCCCTTACATACTGCCCCCTTACATACTGCCCCGCCTTACATACTGCCCCCTTACATACTGCCCCCCCTTACATACTGAACCCCCTTACATACTACCCCCTTACATACTGAACCCCCTTACATACTGAACCCCCTACATACTGTCCCCCTTACATACTGAACCCCCTTACATACTGCCCCCTTACATACTGGCCCCTTACATACTGCCCCGCCTTACATACTGCCCCCTTATATACTGCCCCCTTACATACTGCCCCTTACATACTGCCCCCTTACATACTGAACCCCCTACATACTGTCCCCCTTACATACTGAACCCCCTTACATACTGCCCCCTTACATACTGCCCCCTTACATACTGCCCCCTTACATACTACCCCCTTACATACTGAACCCCCTTACATATTGCCCCCCTTACATACTGAACCTCCTACATACTGCCCCTTACATACTGAACCCCCTTACATACTGAACCCCCTTACATACTTAACCCCTTACATACTGCCCCTTACATACTGCCCCCCCTTACATGCTGCCCCTCATGCTCCCATAGCTTCCTCTGCTGCTCAGTCACAGCAGATGTCTTGCTCATTTTCGTTCTCTTCATGTATCTTTGGTCCTGTGTGTTTTTGGTTTTTGTTTTAATATATTTTATTGAGTTTTTACAGAGAGGAAGGGAGGGGGATAGAGAGTTAGAAACATAGATGAGAGAGAAACATCGACCAGCTGCCTTGTAGGGGATGTGCCCACTACGGGAGTCGAACCTGGGACCTTTCAGTCCGCAGGCCAACACTCTATCCACTGAGCCAAACAGGTTTTGGTGGTCCCTCGTGTTTTTGTTTTTCTCTCTAACTACCCTTGAATGCAGTTCCTCTGAACTGGAATCATGTTTGCAAAGTGCAAAGGATAAATAACTGCCTCGTCGACAAGCGTGCTTCTCTGAAGACGTTCATTTTCCAAGAGGGACAGTGCCTCACCTTCCACACTGCCCCAGCAC
Organism: Pipistrellus kuhlii; assembly: GCF_014108245.1. Classification (NCBI taxonomy): domain Eukaryota; kingdom Metazoa; phylum Chordata; class Mammalia; order Chiroptera; family Vespertilionidae; genus Pipistrellus; species Pipistrellus kuhlii. The sequence goes on along the minus strand of NW_023425515.1, from coordinate 165,594,780 downwards.
CTTGCTCACGCCTCGCCGAGCAGCTTGCCCCTGGGTCTCTGATTGGTTTTGGCATCTGCCAACCAACCGGCACCTCGGCGTGGGAATCCCTTCACACAGAGGGTGACTCACGGGGCAGCATGGGCCTCGGTGGCCCAGATGCTGTGACTGAGCTGGGTCCTCCCACTCCTGTTACCTAACCTCAAGGCGTTTGGGGGAATCCAGCCATGGAGTCAGGTGATCCCCGTTAGACCTCTTCACCACCGCACAAGACCAGCCTTCAGGCCCAGCACAGGGACTGGCACCGAACAGACATTTAATACATCTTCACTGAATTGTTTTCTTAGCCCATCTATGCCCTGGGAGAAATCGGAGTGATCATTCCCTGAGCATTTCCTATGTGTGAAGTGCTTTACACGTTTTGCTCTCGATCTCATGCCAAAAGGATGACAACACGACTCCCCTTTTCCAAATGAGGAAACAGGTTCAGAGAGATCCAACCGCTTTCCTTAGGCCACACAGCAAATAAGGGGTAGAGCAGAGGCGGAACCAGGTCTTCGTTGGCCTCCATTCCCATGTCTCTCCACTAGAGGTGTCCTACGAGGCTGGTCCTGGGGTACACGACCTCTTTTTCTGAACCCCCTTACATACTGCCCCTCATGCTCCCAGGAGCCTAGAACTTCACTTTTGAGGCAAAACCTCCCTCACCGCCCTGGCACCCTGGAGAAGAAGCGCTGGGACAGGCCCCTGAAGAAGTCTGAGGTGACGAGGGCCGCACCAGGGCAGTGAGTAGCTGGCTGGTCTCAGGACCTTTCCCCAGAGCAAATCTTTGGAAGGGGCCGTCTTTTGGTCCAGCTGTTCCGGGGGAGAGAAGGGGCCCTGGCAGAGGAAAACAGTGACTCAGGAGCCAGCTGAAGGAAGGCATTAGCAGCAAATTGCTGACTTCCCAGTTTCGCTGTGGCTGCCCGTGCTGGCCTGTTTATGGTGGTGATTTGGGAGGGGGGGGAATGTGTAGGCGGTGGCTCGCTGAGGGCTGGAGACAAGGCTTGAAGTCAGGTTTCCTAAACCCACATGGACCTAGGGAACACTTACAGGAAAGAATGCCTCGGATGGTTTTCTGTGCGTGTGCGTATGCGTGTAAGAGAGAGGCCTGCGGCAACTGAGGGGCATTACATCAAGAAAGACAAAGAGAGAAGAGAGAGAAGCAGAAGTCAAAAGATACACAACAGCAGAGGAGGCCAAGAGAGGACAGAGAGGAGACAAAGATACACAGGAAGGGAAAGAGAGAAAGATAGGGAAACAGACAGCTATAGGAGAAGATAGCCCTGCCTGCCTGGCTCAGTGGTTGAGCGTCGACCTGTGAACCAGGAGGTCAAGGTTCGATTCCCGGTCAGGGCACATAGTGGGGGTTTCAGGCTTGATCCCCAGTGAGAGGAGGTGTACAGGAGGCAGCTGATCAATGATCCTCTCTCATCATTGATGTTTCTATCTCTTTCCCTCTCCCTTCCTCTCTGAAATCAATCAAACTACATTTAAAAAACAATAATTCATTCAACAAATGCTTGTTGAGCACCTACTATGTGTCAGGTGCTGGCCTAGGCACAGTGGACAAAACAGACAGAATCTCAGTCCTATGGTCTCTCCCATGGGAGACTAGAGAGTCCCAGAAAGACAGGTAAAAATCCAGAGGAGCCCAAAGATAGACAGAGGGAGCTGTGTGAAGAGACCCACAGACGGGTCGGGCCAAGGAGACAGAAGAGACAGAGACAGACAGGGAGGCAGAGATAAAGAGAGCAGTGGACCGCAAGACAGAGAAGGAGGGGAGTGGCAAGAAGTGGAGATCGGAGCACAAGCAGAGGAGGAGGGGCCGAGCCCCGTGGCCCTTTTCCTGAGAGCCTGCGGGGTGCCCTCTCATTCAAACCCTCCTCTCCTCCCCCCTCCCCCCCAGCCTGTCCGCTGAGGCAGGGCCCAGCCCTCGGTGACCAGGGAGCCAGGGAGCGGGTCTTGGGTTCCAGTGCCATTGACCTTGGAGACTCTGGGCTGTGCTGGGGCCAAGCTCCCAGGCGCACAGCCCTGCACCCGATGCTCCGGGCTCCCCTGCGCTGAGCTGGCAGGATCTGCGATGCTCCACAGGCATGTGCTGACTTCAGGTGTGGATGGACGGGCCAGGGAGGCCCAGGCTCATGGCAGGATGGCTGCTGGGCCTGTAGGTGGGGGCGGCAGGGGGTGAGCGCTGACCTGGGAGCCAGGATGACTGGATGGAGGTGGGCTCCCTCCTCACCGCGGGCGGAGGGGGGGGGACACTCCCTAAGACTCCTGCAGCCTCACGGTGGTGGAGTCTGTGCATCAGGGGGAGCAAGTTTTGGAAGAGAACTGCTTGAACGCCGGGACTTTGACGGTTGCCGATGCCTGTTTCCGTGGAAACGGGCCTCAGCATCAGAGGCCGAGCGGGTAAGCTCTGCTCCGGTGGCCCGGATAGCGGGGGAGGTGGTCGCTCTGCGCCTCCCTCATTGCCTGTCCCTGGACGCCCTCAGCCTCACCGTGGGCTGATCCCTGGGGGGAGAGAGGGGGCTGGAAAGGGGGCTGTGAGCTCAGGACTCCCAGGGACATAATCACAGGCACGGAGCGCTCCTGGGTACCCTCCCCTGCCCCCCAGCACGGCGTCCTGCTCACGGAAGGAAGGGAGTGGATGGCTCAGTGAAGAAGCCCGTGGACTTACTCTATCCCAACACGGATCCTTCTTTCCCTCAACATGCCTGACAGCCCTTGGCCTCCCTCCATGAGCGCGGAAGCTGGGAGTCTGCATGGAAGGGTCCTCCTGGGCCCTGAACCAGCCGTGTGCCCTCACCTGCTGGCTGCTCCATGCCTCACGCGGCAACCGCGCTCGGGCCCCTTTACCACCGCTGGTGGGACCACAGGCTCCGACTCTTCCTACTCAACCTTCACAGCCACCGCCTCTGCCAAGCCCCTCCCCAGGCGGGGAGCCTCCAGCCCCGTTCCCAGGCGGAGGGACAGGCGTCTCTCCACCTGCGTGGAGTCCCCTCCCTTCCCACCGTCTAGGTCTGTGGTCGGCAAACTGCGGCTCTCGAGCCACCGCCGGCTCCTTGGCTCCTTGAGTGTGGTTCTTCCACAAAATACCACGGCCCGGGCGAGTCTATTTGGAAGAAGTGGCGTTAGAAGAAGTTTACGTTTAAAAAAACATGTGGCTCTCCAAAGGAATCTCAATCGTTGAACTGTCGCTGTTTGGCTCCGTTGGCTCATGAGTTTGCCGACCACTGGACTCTAGGTGTTGGCGCGGTGCACGCAGGCGGAGGGAGGGAATGGGAACTAGATGGGGAGACATGGTGAGTCCAGTTCTGGACACCTAGACTTCAGGGCTCCCGAAGGAAGGACGGCCAGGCGGGAAGGCCTTGTGACCACGCCGAGGGGGGACTGACGCCGAGGAAAAGGCCTGAGCCAGTGGCACGGAGTCAGGAGCTGTGGTGGCGGTGCGGGGGTGGTCCAGGCCGTGGGTGCGGTTCCACTGCCCAAAGAGAGGGCGAAGGTCAAAGGCAGAGCCCGCGAGAGCCGCTCCCTGAGCGGAGCCACCCAGCGGACCACGGGCCTGTGAGAAGTAAACGCCTTCGATGATGAGCCACTGCGATGGGGGGCTGCTTGTTAGTGACCTGGTGTCCACAGGAGCGTGGCTGACAAAACTGCAGAGGAGGCGGGAGAAGCAAGGTTCCTCTAAAGTAGGGGTGTCGAACTCAATCAGAGAAGGGGCCAAAATCTAAAATCCAGCCTAAATCGCGGGCCGAATGGTTTACTGAACAGTCATAAACTGTCATTGTGATGGAAACGCAGCGGAGTGCAGTGATGACAGCGCGGTGCGGGCCACATTGCAAGGCCTGGCGGGACGGATTTGGCCCGCGGGCCTTGTGTTTGACACATGTGCTCTAAAGGGTGACAGAGGGGAGGGACACACGGGCAGAGTCCCCGCGAGGGTGAAGGGGAGGGTGTGGAGCATCCGGCCCTCTGCACCGCCCACGTCTCCTTTCTCACAGGTGATGCTGGGCCACCTTGCTCCCAACAGGGCTGGGATCCAATTCTAGGTGCTGATGGCCCCCAGGCTGTACCCTTAGGCCAGACCTCTCTGGAGCTCCAGTCCCCAAATCGGCCTGACTCCTGGACACGGAATGGGCTTTCCAAACTCAACGCGTCCTAGACCGACCCCCTCACTCTCTGCTTCCTCCCTGGGCTCCCTGACGGGCAGCCTCTCCACCCATCTGGGAGCCTGGGAGTCTCCTGCACTCTCACACCCTGTCAGCGGCCAGGCCCAGGGCACCCTCAGCCACCGCCTTCTCCCTTCGCCCTGGAGCACCTCCCCTCCCTGCTGCGGCCCCTGAAGCCTCCAGGCCTGCGGCTTCCACAGGGGCACCCAGTGCCTTCTGGAGCCCAAACAGGTTGTCCCCTGGTTAAAGCCCTGCCTGAAGGACAAAGACCAGCTTCCTGGGATGGCACTAAGGCCATGAATGGTCCAGTCTCAGTTTAATAAATTAATTAATGCTGCCCCTTCTGACTGATACATATTGCACACCCAACCCCTCCCCCCCAGCTCCCACCCAACCTAACCCCCTCTCCCTGACTGGCTCCCACCCAACCCAACCCCCTCTCCCCTGACTGACTCCCACCCAACCTAACCCCCTCTCCCCTGACTGACTCCCACCCAACCCAAACCCCTCTCCCCTGACTGACTCCCACCCAACCCAAACCCCTCTCCCCTGACTGACTCCCACCCACCTAACCCCCTCTCTCCTGACTGACTCCCACCCAACCCACCCCCCTCTCCTGGCTCCCACCCAACTTAACCCCCTCTCCCTTGACTAACCCCCATTACAACCCTCTTGTACCTTGTCTCATAGCTCTCAGCTCTTTCCTCTTCCTTTCTTTTTTTTTAAATTGTGGTAAAATATACATACAACATACAACATACAAAATAAATTTTATAATTTTTAACCATTCAGTTTAGTGGCATTAAGCATATTTTCATTGCTGTGCAGCCATCATCACCATCCATCTCCAGAACCTTTCCATCTTCCCCAACTGAAACTTTGAATCCATTAACCAATAATTCCCCTCCCCTGCCCCTCCCCGCCCCGCCCCGGCCCAAGGCACCCACCATCGAAGTTTGTAGCTCTATGAATCTGATGGCTTTAGACACCTCATGTGAGTGGACTCATACAATATTTGTATTTTTTTTTTGTCTGCTTATTTCATTTAGCATAATATCTTCAGAGTTCACCCATGTTGTAGCATGCATCAGAACTGCATACTTAAAAAAAAAAAAGACTTAAAACAAGTCTTTAAAATAGTTTTGCCATTAAAAAAAAAAATTATTGATTGATCAGCTGCCTCCAGTACTCACCCCGACTGGGGATCAAACCGGAAACCTCGCTATGCGCCCTGAGCAGGGATGGAAGCTGCCCCCTTTTGATGTATGGGATGATGCGACAACCACCTGAGCCACTGGTCAGGGCTGCATACCCTTTTCAAGGCCAAATAATAGTCCAGTGTACAGACTGCACTGCACTTTGTTTTCCATTCATCTGTCCATGGACATGCGGGTGGTTTCCATCTTTTGGCTGCTGTGAGTGATGCTGCTGCAGTCAGTGGTGTGCACAGCCGTTGAGTGCCTGCTTTCCGTTATTTGTGTATATATTCCACCTAGAGGTGGAGCTGGTGAATCATATCATAGTTCTATGAGGTATCGTCATACGTTTTCCATATTGGCTGTCCGTTTTACATTCCCACCAGCAGTGCACAAGGTTCCAGTTTCTCCATATGCTCACCAACACCTCTCTCTCTCTCTCTCTCTCTCTCTCTCTCTCTCTCTCTCTCTCTCTTTCTCTCTCTCTCTCTCTCTCTCTCTCTCTCTCTCTCTCTCTCTCTCTCACACACACACACACACACACACACACATACACACTACACTCTCCCTTTCTTTTCTGTAACAGCCGTCACAATGGGGGTAAGATGGCCAGCCCATTGGACTCCAGTCACCTGATTCTCATAGTGGTGCCCCATGGTACCTCCCTGCGGCTCTGCCATGCAGCTCTTCTTGTCTGCTCTGGTGTTTCTCTGAGACCAGGGCAGGGGTCAGCCGCAGATCCGGGGCACTGCGCTCCGGCCATTGGGACTGCCTGCCAACACCCCCATGGGCAGGGCCCTCCCTGCCGCAGAGCTTCCTCCCCGGGCTGGCCGGGAGGCTGGGCTGGCAGGGCGGCTGGGCTGGCTTGAGCGCTGTCCTGCAACTCCCTCACACCCTTTAGAACTCAAACGTCACCTCCACAGAGACGCCACCCCTGACCATCACCCCCTCCCCCCGGGACCCGCTGAGCCATTCCTCGCTCTTAGGGCATGCTCTTCCTCCGCAGTCCGTATTCATCCTGTGCCTGTGGAAGTCAGGAGCCCCGTCTTTCCCGCTGGAGTGGAGGCTCCATGTAGAGGGAGCCTCCTGCCACCATCTTGTGTGTCCTGGCACCGTCAGCACCGACCGTGATGCCTGGGCAGACCAGAAAGCCTTTGTGGAACAGATGCTTTGTTCAACGCTTAACACACTTTCCTTGAATACCTGTTCTAGGCGTGGGAATGAAGCTCCCACCGTGCTTACATCCTAAGGAGGGAAGGAAGCAAGAAAAAAAAAAAACACGCAAACATCACACGTCAGGTGGCGATTGTTGCTATGGAGAGAAACAGCGGGATGAAGGGCAGGTGCCATCCCTCGGAGGTTCTGAGGGGGGGGCCTCTGCTGATGTTTGATCGGGGGCCCGGAGGCAGGGAGGCAGCCAGGGAGGCTGGGCAAGGGCTCCAGGCGGGGAGAGCAGCGTGAGCAAACGGGTGGCAGGTGAGTGAAACGCAAGGAGGACGGTCCCCCTGCACCGAGGCTGAGGCCGGGGCACTCTGGAAAGGTGATAAGGAGAAGCAGCAGGAACCTGGGGAGGGGGACAGCATCAGCTTTCTCCCACTGGGTACCTCTGGCAGGATCTTCCACGTCCTTCTGTCTACTTCCCAGCATCCCTGGCTCTGGGCTTGGGACTTAGTATAATAGGTGCTTTCTAGCTAGTACTAAACCTGGTTCAAGAAAATGCCTGAAACCATTCTGCTCTGACAGGTTGGCTCAGGACAGGCAGGAGACATTAAAAAACACACTTGATTTCAGTTTTAATTTTAAGTTTTAATGTAATTTTTTTTTTTTATTGGTTTCAGAGAGGAAGGGAGAGGAAAAGGGAGAGAGAGAAACATCAATGATGAGAAAGGCTCCTTGATCGGCTGCCTCCTGCACGCACCCCCACTGGGGATCGAACCCACAACCTGGGCATGTGCCCTGACAGGGAATCGAACCATGACCTTCTGGTTCACAGGTCCACACTCAACCCCTGAGCCACACCAGCCAGGCAACACGTTTGGTTTTAAACGTAAACCCACTACCTTCTTCCTTCGCCCCTCTTTGCTTGCTGGCTCTGCTGTGCTAACAACATCAGGGGTAAGAACTTTTTTCAATTTACAAAACGTTTCCCCAATTACTCTCTCCGCTGAGCCTCTGAACGGCCTTCAAAGCAGTGACGCTTCATTGTCCAGAGGCGGGGGGCCTGGGGCGGCCAGCACTGCCCGCAGCCCAGCAGGCTCCTTATCAGCTTTAGCTCTTCATCTTCCCATCCGCCTCTGACCAACTCTCTCCTTTCACTGACCCCGACAGGCGAGGGTCGTCCCTGCCCAAGCCTTTCCGCGGGGCTGAAGCCAGGTTTCCAGGAGCTGGACTTTGCATTCTCCCCCACGGGGCCCCATCCACTGGGGGAATGTCTGCTAACACCCGGCTGACCAGCCGGCCCAGGCCGCCCTTGGCAGAGCAGCCCATGGTTTGACCAGAGTTGTCTCCACGGAAATTCCGGGATCCAGGGTGCTGTGGACTGGAGGGGGAGGGGCTGCGTGCTCAGTATCCATTTCCACAGCCCCCAGGGGTCCCCACCCTCCCAGCTGCCCTGAGGAATTCTTACCTGGAGCTGGAACCCCAAGAGGAGACAGAGGGGATCGATCCTCTGGCCTCCTTGGCAGGCACCCCTTCCGGGGTGAGCCCATGGTTGGACGCCCCTTTAACGGAGACCTTCTGCAGGCCTGGCCCCCCCCAACCTGACCCAGAGCCCAGGATTTCTGGTGTGTCGTTCCCCCCCCCCCGCACCTGCCCCCCCTCCCCCTGCACCCCTTCCTCTCTTCCCGGTTCTGGCAGCTGAGAGAAGGCCTGGCCATTCTAGCCGAAGCCTAGGATTCACCTCGTCTCCTTCTCTCCCACCTCACCCACCTGCCTCCTCACATTCTGGTCACTGTTATTCACTCCTGTTGCTGGGGACGGGAGGGCCCCCGGTGAGTGACCGCATTCCCCGGCCAGGAGGAGCTCAGTGCTGTGTGGTGGGGGAAACGCACACATGACCACACCCATGCGTGTTGCCCACAGTAGCCCGCTGTGGCCAGGGAGGCACGGGGCCCTGGTGGACGGACGCCTGACCCAGGCTGGTAGCTCAGAGAGGACCGCCTGCCCAGGTGGATTTTAGAAGAATCAGGAGTCAGTTACAGGAAGAGGCTTTTGTGCAGAGGGTTTCACAACAGTGTAAGCGCCACGGGGCAAGGAATTTTGTTTTATTACCCCAGTGCCTAGAATAGTGTTTGATACATAGTACTACCGAGTTTCCCTGAAAATAAGACATCCTCTGAAAATAAGACCTACTTACAGGTTTCCTTCTGAATGAAATATAAGGCATCCCCCTCTGAAAATAAGGCCCCCCTAGGCTAAACATGAGAGATTTGGTCCACTGATTCTGAAAGAAATGGAGTCACAAGAAATTCACCAGGAAATTCAGGAATTGGATTGTTATGATGATGTTCCAGAAGATGATGACATGATTGTCATTAAATAAATGAGTAAATTCTTGATACTATAGGATTCACAGTTTGTCTGGTTTGTGTTGACAACTATCGTACTATTGTACCGTATACAGGCAATAAATTTCCTTTATTTTCATTTAACAATAAATGTGTACGGTATTCTTCTTCATGGAAAAATAAGACATTCCCTGAAAATAAGATCTAGCGCTTCTTCGGGAGCAAAAATTAATATAAGACACTGTCTTATTTTCGGGGAAACAGGGTAGATGCTCAATAAACAGATTTAAAAGAAAGAGAGACAACAAAGGAAGGAGGAGGGAGAGAAGGAAGGGGCGGGGAAAGAGGGGGGGAAGAGAGAGCTATCTCCAGAAAGAATGGATGGGTCTGGGTCGGATGTGTGAAGTCCCAGGTGCTTTCTGGGAAAGGAAAAGTCAGCCTTTCTAGGTGCCAGCAGCTTGGCTGGGTGGGGCTGAGGGCAGTGGCCTTATCTAATCCTGTTACTGGTGGGTCCATTTCTTATACCCCCCACCCCCTGGGGCCCCAGAGCTACTGTGAGGACTGGGACCCTTTTTCTTCTTGTGGTCCCTATAGCTCCCTTGGCCTCCGCCGGATGTTAACATGCACACAGGTATTACACCGGTGCTGGAGACACACCGATGACTCACAATTAGTTCCTTCCCCCTCCCCCCAGTCTGGCTGGTTGAGACAGACAGTAAACAAGTGGCTACAACAATGGGCAGCATGAACCCGGAGCTACCATGCAGCTTCAAACAAAATGAGACCCAGCAGAAGGATAGCGGGATGGCTATTGGTCTGGAAGAGAAAAGCAGGGAGGGGAGGGGTGTTCCTGTGGAGGAGATGCCTTGGGTGGGGATGTCAGCCTACAGGAATGGAACGGTAAAGAAGGGGGTTGAGCCTGGCTGGTGTGGCTCAGTGGCTGAGCACTGACCTATGAGCCGGGAGGTCACAGTTCAATTCCTGGTCGGGACACATGCCCAGGCTGATGCTTCCATCTCGTGCTCCCTCTCCCTTCCTCTCTGAAATCACTAAAAATATATTTTTAAAAAATAATAAAAGAAAAATAAAGAAGAAAAGAAAGGGGTTGAGGTGGGAGGCATTCCAAGGGGAAAAACCAGGCCCAACAATGTGGTCCAGGGAGGGGGGGAGCCGGGGACAGAGTCGGGGAGATACGGTGGGGTTTGATTATGGTGCCTGGGCGTTTGGGCTTGCTTCTTATGTGGCTCCCTTCTCTCCAGAGGCTGGGGCTCCCCTCTCTCTCTCTCTCTCTCTCTCTCTCTCTCTCTCTCTCTCTCTCTCCAGGGCCCTCCTGCTGTCTCTTTCAGCTCCACCAGGAACCTACTGACCTGGGGCCTCCTTTTGTGTCAAGCCTCAGCAAACAGAGTGCCTGGCCCAGGTTCCCCAAAAGTCATCCCAGTCTTCCTGCCGCACAAGCTCTGGAAGGAGGTGTTGGTCCTTTTCCCCCAAGGTGGGGTGGGGAACAAAACGATAGGAGGGAAATCAGCATCGGAGAACATTCGAGTCTCCAGAGATCGTCCAGATCTCTTACCCGCCTCCCCCGTTCCCCATCGGACAGATGAGGGAAATGATGCCTGTGCTGCAGCCCTGACATTGACAGGGCATGGCCCATTTGGTGGTGTCCACGATGGGAAGGGCCGGAGAGGGCCCTGTTTTCCTTTTAGCCAGGACCTAGCCAACACTCCTACTTTGCGGGCCTCGCAGACCCAAGATGAGTCAGGCTTCTTGTGAGTCAAGTCTGTTGACAAGCATCCCTGGCCATTCCTCGCCCATCAAAAACAGAAGTCCAGGGGAAAGGTTCGAGCAGGCCAATTTAATTAGTGTGGGCTCTGAGGTACCTTAAGTTAGCCCTATTAAATTAAACTGCCTCGGGGAAAAAAAATAACTGTAATTATTTCCTTCTCTCCCCCATCCTTGTATTTCAGTTCCCTCCCAAACGCCAGGCCTCGCCCACTCACAAAACCACCTTTAAACGAGGGGCTAAGCAGAGTCAACCATAGGCTAAGGTTCAGCGTTTCCCTTTTTCTGTCCTCTTCTCCTGAGAGCCCCAGGTTCCGGCGGAGAACAGAGTGCCCCCAGAGGCGTCCCTAGGGCTTGGCTGTATTCTAATTTAGGGAGGCTGTTCCACCGAGGAGAACATTATTCCAAAAATGCACCCAGCGTCTCCTTCTTGAACCAATGCAGATCCGTTTGCTGCGGGGCATTTCTTTTTTTAAAAGCCCTTCCCTCCCTCCTACAGATCAAAATAAGCAAACTTTAATGGTAGGGAATGATCCTTTATTTTGTTGAAATCCTCTTCTGAGTTTTTCCACTCCAAACGTGTTTTCCCCAGGACACTGACCTATCCTTTAATTGTTTGGAGCTAGGCATGTTAGGGGGAGGGGCGTTACTTGTTTATTGGAACAGCGCAGTTAAAAAAAAAAAATCAACCTAGGCTAACAGTTTCAAGGCTCCCCTAAAGATGTATCCAAACAGGCAGCCAATCAGCGCTTACACAGCTTTTTCTGCTCGACTCTTTTAAAGAGACAGTGCCGGCCGTGTTTTATCGCATTTAAAGAGAACCGCGCTCTAAAAAAACATTATGAAAATGGGGGAGCCCTCCCTATTGCGCTGGGTTTTGGTCTTCAAGAGTCTCTCACGAGGGACCTACTGTGTCCTCGGCGTTCTCGGCCTGGGTCTAAAGGAGTCAGCAGCAAATAGCTGGGTCACTCTCTCTGCCAGCCTCCCCACAATTTCCCATTGTACACCTGGGTCACTGACAATGGGAGCTTCCCTTCCCCCCACGCCCGACTCCCGTCTCCCACTCCCCAATTTAGCTCCGTTTATTTGAAGTTTGCAGATTCCTGTGGCGCGCATTCCGCGTCGCCGGGCGCCCAGGAGACGCCCCCCCCCCACGCCATCTGGGAATGCCACCGTCTCCCCCACGGCTAGGGGGCTCACTGGCCAGTGCGGGCCGATCTTAGAAATTGGGGGGCAATTGCTCTCCCTGATCTTAGCCCGAGCCCCCCCCCCCCCGTTCCTCCCCCAAGCAAGCCCAGGGCCCTGTCCACGCGGCCCCACTTCGGGGCTCTCCGAAGTGTTTTAACGATCCAGTAAAGGAGCAGCCGCGCGCCCCGGCGCCGGCTCCCGCCGCCCCGCTCGCAGCTTGGAGCCCGGGCCGGGCGCTCGGGAACCAGACTGGGCGAGAGGGCGGCCGGGGGCGGGGCTGCTGAGGCAGGGGGGGCGGGTTGTAGTCTGTAGTTGGCCGGGGTCGGAGCCCGGGGGGAAGCCGGGCGGAGGGGAGGGGGCGGTGAAGGGAGGGCCGCCGCGGGCCGCTCAGCTCGGGGAGGTGAGGGGCCGATCAGAGACGTGGCGCGGGGGGAGCCGGGGAGCCGCGCTGAGGGGTCCGCGCCCCCTCCCCTCCCCTCCCCTCCGCCGCTGCCGCAAGCCCGCTCCCGCCCCCAGCGGTCCGCGCCGCGGGGAGCGCTGGCCGAACCCCCTCCTCGCTGCGGCCGGCAGACCGGAGCGCCCCCATCTCGACTCGGGCCCCCTTTCCCACATCTACAGAAAGGAGAGGCTCGCGCCCCGTCCGTCCGTCCGTCCGCCCGCCCGTAGGAGCAGGGCAGCGGCTCCTCGGCGGCGGCGGCCGCAGCGGGGACTGGCGCGGCTGGGCGCTGACAGGGCGTCCCCGCGGCCGCCCCGGGCCCGCCCCCGCGCGCCGATTGGCCGGCGCGGCTGTCCATCACGGGACGTTGACGCCCGCCCGCTGCCTCGCCGGGGCAGCCACGTTCGGTTGAGCTCCGAGTAGACCAGCGGCGGCGGCGGCGGCAGCAGCGGTGCCGGAGGCGCAGAGGGCGGCGCAGGCGGAGCCGGGCGGGCGGGCGGGCGAGCCAGCGGGCAAGCCGGGCCGGCGGGCGAGCGGCGGCGGCGGCGGCACCGGCACCTCAGGCCGAGCCGGCGCGGGAGGAGTTCCAGGGCGATGGGGCCGCGGCCGGGGCTGACGCTTTGACAGCTGGAAAGAGCGCGGAGCCAGCAGCGCCTGGGGGGGCGGGAGGGGAGCGCGGCGAGGAGAGCGCGGGCGAGCGAGCGGGCGAGCGAGCGGGCGCCGGGGAGGGGGCCGGGAGCGAGGGGCAGCTCGGGAGCAGCCGGAGCGGTAGCGGCGGCGGCGGCGGCGGCAGCGGCGGCGGCGGCGAGGCTCGGCGCCCTCTTCTCTGCAAACCATGTTTGCCAAAGGCAAAGGCTCGGCGGTGCCCTCGGACGGGCAGGCTCGGGAAAAGTAAGCCCTGGGTTCCAAGTGGCCGCCGGGCTGCGGGCGGGCGGCGGGCGGGCGGTGGGAAGCAGGTGGGCGGCGGGGGCGCTGCGCCCCGGGCCCCGGCGCCGCCTGCCTGGCCCCGGCCCCGAGGCCGCGGCGGGCGGCGTGGGAGGGAGAGCCCATTGTTGGGAGCCGGCTGAGGTGGGGGCGTCGGGGAAGGGGCGGCGGGAGGCGCCGCCGGGGGAGGGGGCGCTCGGTGGCCGCGGGGCGTGCCGCGGGCCCGGGGGTGGTGGGCGAGGTCCCGGGAGCGAGCGAGCCGGGGCGCCCCGGCCGCCCCACTCCGGGCGCGCGCCGCGGCCGCCGCACTTTGCCCACCGGGCGCGGGCAGGGGGCGCGTGGCTCCCGCAGCCCCGGAGGCTCCTTTTGTCCGCCCGCCCGCGGCGTGAGGAGTGCGCACCGGGGGCTTTGTTCGGCCGGGAGCGCTCTCCCTGCCCTGCCCTCGGCCTCGCCGCCGCTGCTCCCGTGCCCTCCCGGGCGCCGGGCTGGTCAGGGACCGACGGCGGCGCCGTTTCGGCCCTCGGCTCGGGGGACAGTTGTTTTGCTGGGGGAGGGAGTGAGGGTGGCGCTTCGCTGCCCACCCTGGAGCTCCCCAAGCGCCCTGGAGTCCGGCCCCGAGCCCCCGGACCCTCGGCGCTGGGCAGAGGGTCCCCAGGAGTGTGTATCGTGAATATGGGAGGGAAGCGGTGGGATCGGGTGGTTTTCCGAGTTTGCGAGACTTCAGTGAGGTTTGGCCCCCGACGCCACTTGGAAGTTCAAGTTTGGTTGGGGGCTCCTCTCCAGGTCCCCTCGGTGTGAGGTCATGCGTCCCCGGACACCCAGACCCCTAACGGCTTCCTCCCGGGGGCTCCAGGCAAGGGCCGAGCTGGCCACTCACCTCTCTGGTCGGGGCCACAATGGGACCGCGCAGGCAGGGCTGGAAGCCGACTGGCAAGCCCGGGAGCCGCTGCCCCGTGCGACCTGACACCTTCCCCTCTGTCTCTGCCCCCTTCCCCCTTCTCCAGGTTAGCTTTATACGTCTACGAATATTTACTGCACGTAGGAGCACAGAAGTCCGCACAGACCTTCTTGTCAGAGGTGAGTGCAACTCCCCCTCCCTCCCCCGCCATCCAATTTCTAGACACCCCTTCCTCCCCACCATTCTTAGAGCCTTTGTTTTCAGGAGCAGCCACTGTGGCCACCATTTTGAATTTTTATCACCTTTTGGCATTTATTGTTAGTTGGTCTTCACAGCCTTTTGGCTCCAGGAAGCCCCCCTCCCTCCTCCTTCCCCCCCACGCACCCCTTCCCTCTGCTCCTCTAAGCTGCCTCTGCTCTCTCCTTTCTAGATTCGATGGGAAAAAAACATCACGTTGGGCGAACCACCTGGGTTTTTGCATTCGTGGTGGTGGTAAGTTTTGTGTGATAGTTTTGTGTGTGTGTTTGTTTTGTCTGAGTCTCTGGTCGGAGGGAACAAAGACGGGAGCTTACAGGAGCAGACCCCACCAAGCCTTCCCCTCCGCCTTGCACAGAGCAGGGCACTCAGACCCGCCGTGAGCAGGGCAGAGGAGGCTGGTGCCTAAAGTTTTTGCCTCCTCTCTCCCCTGCTGTGGAGAGCCCACTAAATCATGCCTGGTGTTTGGAGAGAAACTCCTTACTTTTCCATTTCACTCCCGGCCGCTAGGCAGGCTTGGGAAAAAAACCTTGAAGGATTTTTGTCAATTCTGCATGCTGCTTTAATTAGAGGGAGTGGGGGTGGGGCGGGGTGGAGGGGGATACCAGGTCTGTTTTACAACTGGCCTATCCTTTCTTTTACTATGAACTCAAAACTGAGAGTGAGTGAGTGAGTGAGAGAGAGAGAGAGAGAGAGAGAGAGAGAGAGAGAGGGAGAGAGAGAGGAGTATTGCAGCCTTTCCAGGCACCCTGAGAAAAAAGCAAGAAGGGGCTGCAACTTCCTTTAAAGATACTGATTCAGACTGACTGGACCTTCCTCTCCTCTGTGGGCTGCCCCCCTCCCGGCATCCCCCAAACCACAAAGTTTCATTTTACTGAAAACCTTAACTTGTGGTGGCTGTTGACCTCCCAGAGCACCCTTAGGGGGTGGTGAGGGGCTCTCTTTCCTCTATTTTCTCAGCTGCTGCTCCGCCGCTGCCACCCCTGGGTCCTGCTGGGGTGGGACCACCTCAGCCCGGGCTTGGTTTGCCTGCAGGCCGCAGGGCGGCTTCAGGTGAGGGGGAGCCCCTCAGGAGCCCGTGCTGTGGAGGGAGACCTGGACGTGTTGTGTGACTGATGGGTGCGGGGTCTTTGACATCCTCGCGAAGAGGAAAAGAGAGCGGAGTGGCTTTGATATTTTGGCGGAGGTCGGGAGAATGGAGTGCCATGTCTTGGGATCTTAGCGCGTTTACCTGACCGCCAGCTCGGGTTACGGCTCCAGGTCCCTTTGAAATGCAGGCGGGTGAAGTGTCTGTCCTGCCAGGTGCAGGGAAAAGGAGTTTTTAGTCACTTCAGCCAACCTGGGAACTGCCTCCCAGTGTTGGAGGCATTGGCTGTGGCAGGAGGATCCGACCTGTCTGAGTGGGCGACGGGTTCTCTGGGGTTGTGTTTGGAGAGAGAGGAGTGTGGATTGGTGTGACAGGTCTGACCATCAGAAACCGAGGCTGCAGAATCGTAGGTCTGTGAGTGAAAGTTCCTTCGAAGGGGCTGGGGAGTTGGTACTGTTAGGAATCTTCGGTGTGTGAAGGAGTTGATCAAACACGTGCAGCTTTAGAGGACAGAAAGGAGTGTTCTTGGGGCCCCCTCTGCAGCCGGTAGAAGTCCCCGATTTTCATCTTCCTGAAACGCCTCCAGCCTTGTCTGGTTCTGGGCTCTGGTCGTGGTCTTGTTAGAAAGTGCCTCGTGATGTGACACAGAGCAAGTGACCACAGCCTTTGGGGTGGCAGGAGCGGTGGAGCTGACTGACCCAGAGAGGGCCACGCTGTGCTCTTCATACACCTTGAGAGAGACGCCCGTCTGATGGCTGGCAGAGCTGCGGCTGAGATGGCTTCTCCTCTGCTGGCTGTTGGCAGCAGGGGCAGGCGCACCGTAGCAGGAATCACTCCTGCTCTGGTGCCCATGGTACCCTTCCGTCAGCGTCCATCCTGGGGCCTGGGAGAGGGTGTCTAAGGCCTCATGTTAATGCAGTGACTACCCTGTGCTTGCATAGGGTTTTACTGGTCGGTAAAGGACTTGTATGTATGCTCTCTCTTGATACGAAGTGTCAGAGTGACCTTATAAATCATGGAGGGGGATGAGGCAGGGATAGCTACCATCCCACCTCCTCCAGATCCCTCCTTTGCTGGTCCGGTGGGTAGTAAGGTAGTAGGTGCCTCTTTGAGGAGGGCGCTCCATTTCAATATGAAAGGACAAGATGCGTGGTTGACCTTTGGCTAACTGATACTTGTTCTTTGGTTGGATGGGGTGGGGTGGTTCTTGCATAAGAATAACTTGGGGGAGGGGCCTGGCTGGGAGTGGGGGGGGGGAGGTCCAGAAGAGTGGGGGTATGGGATCCTGGAATAAAAAACCTGTAAGTTTCCTTTATTGGCAGAGCCACCCAGTTGGCTGTGCTTATGAGTCATAGTCCTGACTTTGGCAATTTAACCTTTTGACTGAAGGCAACCGTTTGGGGTTCGGGGGTGCGACAAAAGGAGCACAGATGAGATGCCTGCCTGGATCCTCATACAGATTCCTCCCAGTCCTGCCTGGGCAGCCATGGGTGCGCAGCATTAACCTGCCTGAGCTTCAGTGCCCCCCTGTATAACGTGGGGATACATCTCCTGCCTTAAGCAGTGTGGTAGTCACAAGCAGAGCCTTACGTGCAAGGCATTTAGCACACAGTAGGTAGGCGCCTGATACATAAGAACTATTACTCTTGTTCCAAGTAGCTGGCTTGCTGCAGGAGGTTAGGTCTATTTTGTTTTCTAGGCCAGCTTTGCCCATCGAAGGCTGGAAAAGGGGGAGGAGGGATTGAGCCCTGGGAGACGGGGGTGGGGGGGGGTGGGCGTTCACACTGAGCATTGTGCACTTGCCCTTGTGCACAGGAGTCATAAGTAGTAACCTGATCTTATTTTATTTTTCAACTTGCAGCGTGTTTTGGGACCTTTACTGTGCAGCTCCCGAGAGGCGAGACACTTGTGAACACTCAAGTGAAGCAAAAGCCTTTCATGATTACGTGAGTAACAAAATTTTAATCCCGGCAATAATTACAGGGTTGGATAGCTCTGACTTCTTTGGGACCAGAAGCAAGCACACAGCCCATTGGCAGTGGGTTTTGTTTTCTCCCCGCCTTTCTTCCCTGCCTACCTCCTTGCTGCCCCCGCCCTGTACCCCCTCCTCCAGCACCGTTCTGACTTCTTGGTGAATGGTATTTCATAATGTTGTCATTATGCAAACGCGTGTGTAGATACCTATCTGCGGAATTACACGGCGCTGAGCAGGGCTCAGCCATGTGCGGTTTATGTTCAGAGTGGACAGTTAGCTGGGAGGGGACTGCGTTTGGGGTTGGTTTAAGAAGAAAAATGACAGCCAAAAAGGAAAAGGAAAAAAAAAAAAAAAAAAAAAAGCAAATTGGAAATGTGTGTTTTGGAGCAGAAGGGGCGTTGAGTGAGAATTTGGTGAAATGGACTTTTGCATTACCCTCCAGGAAGTGATCTTTCCAGTGAGGTTTTGGGTGTTTGTTTTGTTTGGTTTGGTGGGGGTGTCTACTGAGGTTGTGTCTACTGAGGTGAAGGATACGTTGAAGTCCTTGGTTCAAAATATTCTTATGAGCATGTTTAATGTCAGCACATTGTAATGCTTTCTGTTCTGTCATTCACCCTCTCCCTGGATGAGTTCCTTGAAATGTATGAAATGCTTATAGGAGAGATCCCTGCCCCATGTCCATCTTACGTGGCAGTCTCCCTCAAAACAAAACAAAACAAAACAAAACAAAACAAAACTACTCCAAACCTGGGTTGGCGTTGGACTCTCTGATCCGATGAAACAGGTTAGGATCTTCTGGGGGGAGTTAGCAGTGTCTGGAGGTCTTCCCAGCCTTTTAGTCTGCTTCCATTGGCCTCGCACGCATGCTCCAAAGGGTGGTCTGTTTTTGTCTTACGCCTCTGCACGACGTGGAAAGGAATAGTCCCCTCACTCTGGGGCACTGAAGCTGGTTTTCTGACTGTCATCCGGGGCCCACCCCCGTGGCCGGGCCGTTGTGTCTCCTGCATGCGGAGTTTGAAACTGGCCTAAGAGGCCAGAACCCATCAGGCGGAGTTTCACAAGTGGTCCAATCCCATTACCGTGGATATCTTTATGGTGAAAATTTCCCCTGTAACACGAGGAGTTAGAGGCTCAGCTGGAGGCGGCCTGGATTTGAGAATATTCAATGTGATGACATTCTGCCGTGACTGAAAAGTTAATGCCCTCGGAGTGTGGAGGGCTGAGGAAAATCACCAGTTCCCATGCCCTCTCCAGGGTGAACGGCACTTAGGGCCGAGTCGACTTCCAGTAGTGAAAGGTGAGGTGACTCGTTCCCTTGTGATGTGGTTCTGGGAACATCCAGGAGCTGGAGGCTGGAGGAGGAGGAGGCTGAGAGGTGTATTAGTCATAGAAAAAAATAGTTGGCGAATTTGACCTTTCTACCTAGTAAAAGGCTTGTGCTTTAAACAAAAAGCTATGGACAGCCAGTTCCTGTGTGGCCAGCCTTCTATGGCTATGCAAATGGTTTTATTTTAGAGTGGGGGGGATGGGTAGGTGTGCCTGTTTAAAGCCAGTCTCTCGGTATAGGTGTCTGTGCTTGCTACCTTTTGAAGCTGCCTTGCAGAGAGGCTAGTGATTTCTAACTGCATTTAGCGCTCTCGTGAGTAACGTGAGACCCTCTTTGGCAGTTTGTGGTTCCGCCTGCCACCTTGACACAGCGTGGCGGTTGGGAAACCTGCATGGGTTTGCGTTCAGTCATTTGTTAAGAAACGGCAGCAGAATTGTGGTCGTGATTTCTGAAGTTGGCGCGGGCATATAGAAGATGCTTTCGAGAGACGAGGCCCGGGATTAGCAGATTTTAGGGTCCAAACCCCCTTTCCTGGATTGGAATCCACCTGCTGCTGCTCTGTGGCCTGAGAGAGAGTCAGATTGAGTGGGAGGAGGGATGGAGTGATGAAAGGGGACAGGGAAGGAATGTCTCTTTGGTGAAGGAGTTGGGAAGGTAGCCTTGTGTTGCTGGGAAGACGAAGAAGCAACTGGAAAGTTAAGAACTATTTAAGAAAATCAAGAAAAGGAACGCTTATCCTCAAATCTTCATGTGTTCTCTGCATTCCTATGTTGTTGCTAGAATTATTATTATTATTATTATTATTATTATTATTATTAACGTATTCTCTTTTCTGGACCCTTGTCTGGAATGTATGCTTTTCTTACACATGCACATCCCATCCATCTTTTATGTTCTCTGTCGTGGAGGGTTTTCAGGATACCGTATTTTTCGGACCATAAGACGTTCCGGACCATAAGACGCACCAGTTTTTAGAGAAGGGAAATGAAGAAAAAAAGATTCTGAAACAAATAGTGTCCTAAAATATTTTATGTGCATTAAAACCCAACATCACAGTCATAAACACATGTAATCAACCCTGTAAAGTAAACAGCAGCATTTAGAACCATTTTAGAGCCGGGCAAGCACACAGAGACCACACAGAGCCGGGCAAGTAAAAAACTTTTTTTTTAAAGTATATGTGTAGGCTATATTTGGACCATAAGACGCAGGGACTTTTCCCCCCCACTTCTGGGGGGAAAAAAGTGCGTCTTATGGTCCGAAAAATACGGTAGTTTCTTGTACACTCTGATCACTCCTTCAACTCAATGTCTATAAAAACCACCTATACAGAGCCTTTGTTGGCTTTCCCTGTGCTGGGAGAGAAGGCATGTTAACTCCATTTTGCAGGTGGAGAAACCGAGGCACAGGGAGGTTAATTCACAGCTGGTAGGCGGTAGGATTAGGATCTAAGCACAGGTCATCCCTGACTCCAGAATTGGTTCTCCTACCTGTGCAGAAGCTCGGCCTCACAGGTCCATGGCAACACCTGTTCTGACTGTCTTCTCATTCAGGGCTGTCTTTCCAACCACAGCTTGTTCATCTTTTCCATGCCAAAGACCATTCATCTGCAGCTATTCATCTCTGTAGCTCACAAGCCCTTGTACATAGGAGGCACTCACGCTAGTTAAATGAAGGAGTAAGGAACTTCATAGGAAACATAGGAAATGTGGGGTCCGTAAGTAACCTGGTCTGGAACAGCCCATGGAATGCTGGAGGGGTGTTCTTTCGGTGACTCCATTTTTTTTGCTGGGTGATCTTGAGCCAGGTCATGCAATGTGGGTTAAGGTGTTACCTTAAAAGTCTTGATGGAAGATGAAGTGCAGCATAAGTAAGAGTGCAGTAACTGGCCTTTCCTCTTCAACCAAGGAGGTTCAGAGATGATCACGGTTTGTGGGGGAGTCGGTGTGGCCCAGGTACCAGGTTGGGGCCTTGGTGGGTAGTAAGCAGTAAGTGGGCAGGGGTGAGGAGGGCGTGCCTGATTCCCGCAGAGCTGTCCGTCGGAAGGCCCCGGTCTCAGCCCTCGGACGGAAGTAGGTGGTTTTGTGTTCTGGCAGGTTGCTGATGGATCCGGGTGACCTCAAAGGCTCCTCTCAGGCCACGGCAAGGCGATCGGGCCTGGAACCAGCCGGATGACTCAGCGGGGAGGGGGTTTAAATTTTCTTTGAATTGGTGAGTTTTCATTTGAGTCACAGTCTATTTTCTCCCACACATCTGGCCACTTCAGGTTGCTTGGCTCATTGTTCCTAAGCCCGCGTGCCCTGATGCTGACCACGGATGACGTGGACCATCGGGGGACGTGGAGCCCCAAGTGGACTTGACTGAGACATGGATTTGGCTGTAGTCAGAAGAGCCCTGAGGCCATAAAGGAGGCCCCGGGCCCCTGCCCATGGTTTCCTGGCTGTCTCCCTCTGGCTGAAGCAGCGGCTCTGAGCGTGTGGGTGAAAGCCTGTGCGGTCCCATTGGGCTTTCTTAGGCTTTGGTCTGGGCTCTGGCCTCGATGGCATTGACGCTCCCAGTCTCTCACGGTGGGCCCAGGGGGGGTCCTGGCGACCTCCTTCATGGGATCGGTGGGGTTGGTGGAAGTGTCTTCGGTGTCTCCTCAACCACCAGCAGCCCTTCCCCTTCTTGTGGCAGCTAATTTTGTATTTTCCTCTTGGAGGCCAGAAGTGAGTGGCGCAGATAAGTCCCTGAAGGGGAAGGCGCCGACAAGCAGTGATGGGTTCGTGCACAGCTCCTGCTGCTGTCCTTCTCATAGTGCTTTTTCAATATGTGGTTGTGGTTTGGCCTCACCACTGCCTGTTGGTCAGGTTTTATTAAGGTCTCGCCCCAGGCAATGCAGCCATTTTACAGATGAGGAAACTGAGACTTGGGGGTTTAGATGCTTTGTCGAAGGGCATGTAGCCAGGCAGCGGAGGGAAGAGGCTTGCTTTGGACTCAGAGAGTGCCCATTCACGTTCACTGAAGAACTGAATTCAGCAGAGAATTAAACTCAAGTTCCTGAGGGGTGAGCTGCAGAGTCCCTGCAGAGGTGGAACCCGCGCTCTGGGGAGGGAGTTGGTTATGGTGCGCTGGCCCTTTTGGCTGGGAGATGTGCTAAAAGCGATGGCCTTTCCTTCCAGATAATGCATGTTTCTCCACAAAGAAGCCTCTTTGTACATGACTCTAGGAGCTTCGCGGGCTGCTGCCCCAAATTCCAACCCCCCTGTGGTCCCCAGTGAGGAACTTGGGTGTGTGTAGTGGACACGGAGTCCCATGACCTTGGCTAGTCTTGCGCCTTAGTCTCCCTACTCTGAAGACCCCTGTCACCGGGATCCCCTGAGTCAGCCTCTCTCGTGGACTGGCTCCCTTAACGCTGTGCTCCCGCCCAGCAGTTCCCCCTGTAACCCCCCCACCCTCTGCTGTGACCCTGCCTCTCCTGGCGGGTTGGTTAAGTGTCCTGGGCGTGCATGGGAGTGGAGGTATTTGTGGCTCCGTGGCAGGGGTCCAGCGTCCTTGGTGGGTTTGAAATAGCAAAGTGATATTTGAGAGGGCTCTCCTTGGATGTGCTGAGCTGAGGTTCCTGCCAGGCAGGGAGCGTCCACGCCTGCCAGGGCCTTTGGGAGCCGGGGCACGTGAGGGTGGCCAGGGGCAGTGATGGAAGGAGAAGGCTGCAGCTGGGGGAGAGTTCTCCCTTGTGATAAGCCAGGGTAGCTATAGGCCCAGAGGTCCTGACAAGTTCACGGTGTTGCCTTTGGCTCTGACCCTTGGCACGCTTGTGTGGCAGGTTATGAAAGCAGAACGCACACAGTCGTTTCTTTCCCCGCTCCCTCTGGAGCCTTCACTTTGCCTTGCATCCTTCCTTCGGGCTCCCCTCCCACCCCCCACCCCGTTTGCTGCGAGTCCTCTTCACCCCCAGAGGCTGCCAGACTCCTCCATCGGCAGCTAATTAAACACCAAATGAGTAACTGGAATTGCGTTTTGCCAGAACCCAGGCAAGGCAGCCACTTTAATGGGTTTCAAGTGGCAGCAAGACCCCAAATTGCAAATCTTTGCCCTTTTATTTCAAGGCAGGAGTGGTGCGGGGGGAGCGGCGGGGACCCAAACAAAGTTTTTGGCAGTGGTCACTTCATCTGAACTCCAAGACCAGCCGTGCGCACCAGCCTTTGCATAATGCCATCTTTGTTAGCTAAGCATTTGCAAACTTGAACCGAGAGCCAGCTCTGTGCCAGCCCCTGCTCGGAGGGAGCCGGGAGACACCCAGCTCTCCCTGCAGCGTCCCTTCGGCTGTCTTAACTTTCCAAGGGAAGCCGGTCTCTAATGGGGACACAGAGCCGCCTTGCCCCCTCTCCTCGACTTTCCCACCTCCATGTGTGATTGTGTGTGTGTGAGTGTGTGTGTGTGTGTGTGTATGAGTGTGTGTGAGAGTGAGAGTGTATGTGTATGTGTGTGTGTGAGTGTGTGAGTGTGTGTGTGTGTGTGTGTGTGTGTGTGAGTGTGTGTGAGTATGCTTAAGTCTTACGAGGGTGAAGTGGAAGGGAGGTGTGTGAGCTGGAGGGCCTGCCTGTCAGCCAAGATAACAGAAATGTTACACTATCTGTAACCTATGTTATAGTATCTAGGGTTTAGAGTATTTAGAAAAATTAATCTTTTTTAATTTGGTAACAGTTCTGACCACGGCACAAGTACCTTAGACGATTCCCATAAACTCCTTTAATACATGTTGTCGGGAGCTTAACAGCAGACGGACAATAATGACTGTTTGTTTTTGATTCGCCACGGTAATGGGGTTTTCGGTAGCCTTGGTGAGATGAGTGTTAGGAATGTTTCTCTCCGTGCTATGCTTTTATTTTTCCTGAGCCTTGAATCCTCTGGATTTAAGGGTTTGGGCTCTGACTGGCAGCTGGGATGCGCACCTGAGCTCCAGTTCTCCCTCTCGTTTCCTGGCAGGGCAGACTTTCAAACGCTCAGTTTTCCCATCTGTAGAATGGGAGAATGGTGATTCCCCTACTGTGGTGGTTGCCGTGAGAGTAAAGTGTGAGTGTGTGTGTGTGTGTGTGTGTGTGTGTGTATATATATATATATATATATATATATATATATATATATATATAAAAGTTGTTTCTCTGTGGTTAGTACTCAGTGATTTTGTTCCCTTTCTCTTTACAGCCTTAAAGCTTTCCCTCTCCCCCCAAATTTTAATATCGTGGAGAAAATAGCATATTTTCTGGGAGAGCAAGTTGACCATAGGGAACTAGATACTTGAATTTCTCAGTGATGCTCTCCGATGCCCGGGTTCCCCTGACATCTCATGGAGTCCTCCTTCCATCCCAACTGTCTTGTCTCACCTCCACACCCTGCCCGGCGCAGGGCGGGCTGGTGCCGCAGGCGGGTACTGATAAGTGCTCCCCTGAGGTGTCTGCACGCCTTATCTGTGTTGGTCAGAGGGGTCCTGTCCCACTGCCACGTGGAGCTGCCACAGAGCTGAATGGTGAGACCCAGAGAGCTACAGCGTGGCCTCAGCAGAAATCTGAATTAAAATTGCTGCTTCGTACCACTTGTTAGCCACGGGGTTGGGGCAGAGGTGGGGGGCCTTCACTTCTTGAGGTCCATCCTCTCGACTGTGAAACAGGCGCACAGGGTGTCCTTGCTCAGCCCACGTGGGAGTTGCTGGGAGGAAGGCACGGGAAGCTGCTGTGCGTGAAGCGCTATGTCTGTGTTAATGGGGATGAACGGGTTCGAAGCCCCGGAGTTGGGGTCTTGCCATTGTTTTCTTTGTGTGAATGCTGCCCTGGCCGGCCGTGGGCCTCCCCGACTTTCTGATTGAGTGCGGAGTCCCGAAGAAGGGCTAAAGGGGAAGGTGGGCTTGAGAAAGGTGCTGGTCCTGGGTGCGTTGGTTACTTGCTCTCTTCACTTCCTAGGGTGAGCGCTAGGCCTTGTTCAGCTGGCCCCCAGACAAGGAGCAGAAGACACCGCCGAATTTCAGGGTGTTGATTTAGTTCCATCGTTGAGTGTCTGCTCTGCTCTCTGTCCAGTTGAAGAGACAGATGCAGCTCAGGATGTGATAAGTGCTTAAAAACACTTGTGCAGAACGATCTTGTTCTTTGGAGGGATGGATGCAGAGTCAGGACAGGTCACAGGAGTTGGTAAACAGTCCCGCCCTGGGAGATAAATTCAGTGCAGGTGATGGAACCAGAGGCCACCTAGTCATCTTACAAGTAGGCAAACTGAGGCCCAGAGAGGAAAGACCAGGTCACCAGTAGGATTCAAACCTGCAAACCCGATCAGGGTCCAGGACTCTTTCCTTTTGCCCTGTGCTGCCTTGCTGCACTTACCAGCTGTGCCAAGTGGGTACCTTAATTAACCTTTCTGTGCCTCAGTTTCCTTAAGCGAAATGGGGTTAAAGTATACCTGCCTCATAAGGTTGTCACGAGGATTAAATGAGTTTATGCACGTGGGCGAACATACATACTAAATGTAGCACCGGACACAGCATAAGTGCTAAATAAATGTGCAGTCATTCTTACTATTTCATTTGTGTGAATCCTGACTCTCTGATGGCCAAAAAGGGGCCGGAGCAGGGGTTTCGGGGTGAGAAGTGTGAAACATGAACCACCGTGGGCTTGCTCACAAGTTGGTTAGCTCTCTGGTTCCCAGGGTTTGCGTCCACCTTCTTCAAGCGCACTCGTGCTCATGCGGCGGAGAGGAGACCACGTGTGCATGCTCCTGGCCAGCGCCTGGCCTGTGCTGTTCAGTCCGTGCCCGCTTTCTCCTCTCCCAGCCTCTTGCTCTAGGAGTCCGGAAGGGTGTCCAGCCCCCTCCAGCCCTTCCCTTTGTCCCTACTTGGTACTGCGCCACCTTGCGGGCAATGCTGCCTCCACCAGGCCCGCTGGGGACACCCCTTCCCCCACCCCCTCCCAAGAACTTTGTGTCTTCCTTACTCACTTGCTGCTTGCTGCCTGGAAGGAGAGTGATTTGGGGTCCAGGTTGTATCTCTTCCCTTCGTCCTTCCAGATGGGAAGTTCTGAGGACAGGAGCCCTTACCTTCATCCCTGTCTGTCTCCCCCGTTCCTGGGGCCTCTTGCAGAGTCTTGAATAGGTTGGGGAGCTACACTCTGGGCCTTGAGGAATGAGAAGGGTTTGATCCCTGCCCAGGGATCAGGCGTGTTAAATAGCGCATTTTAATCGAGATGGACGAGTGGCTCATGATAACTTACTGTTTTGCAAACTGAGTTGTGACCCATTAGAGCCTTGTGAAATCAACTCAGTGGGTCAGACGGGCACTTTACAGAAAATGAAACAACTGTATCACAGAAAGGAAACATAAGTATTAATTTGGGACACTTGTTTTCAGGGACTTATGTGTGCCTGTACAGGAACAACGAATGAACGAACGTGTGCCCCGGGTTGTGATGTGAAATTTGCCTTATTATGGGTCTCAGCCTAAACTTGGAAAGCCACTGGCCTGGAGAGGCTGAGGTCGAATCCTGGGACCTACAGGTTGGGTGACTGAGGCGGCGTGATGAGTGATTGCTGAGCTCAGTTCCCTGATCTGTAATAAGGGGGGGAATCAGCCCCATCTCCGAGGGCTCTTGAGAGGGTTGTCCCCCCATCTTGCTTCCTGAGCGGTGCCTGGGGGCGCTCCGCACCTCAGGCCTCTGGTGTTGGCTGCCGTGCTGCTGGGGCATCGAACACGCGTGGACGGTGCTCGGCAGATGCTCCCCAGATAAGCAGGAGCTCCCACTTGAGTCTGCAGCTTGTCCCTGCTGCTGGCCTTGGGCAGCAACTCCTGCCTGCCTGCCTGCCTGCCCTTGGGGGAGGGGGCTCCCTGGCCCCTGTGGAGGGTGTTGTCTGAACATCTGCAGGGCTCAGGCTCTGGCCACAGCAAGAACCTCGAGAATAGGTCTCAGAGCATTCTGTCTGACCGTGGTTGGCCGGGCCTCCCAAACCCCCTCTCCCCTCTAGGTGACAGCTGTTTGCGTAGCTCCCAGGCAGGCTTTGTATCTCCTGCTCTCGGTGTGTTTGGGTGAAGCGCCTGACATTTCACTTCTGTCTCACAGTCCTCTGACCTTAAGAAGCCCGGCTACTCCCTGCGGCCTCCGTCTGAGGTTTGCTTCTGATCCTTCTCTCCCCGTCACAAAGGGCTGTTTGAGAGAGCAGGCTCCGGGTGGCAGACCTCCCCCGCACCCGGGGTGTTCGAGGCAGCCCTGCCAGCCCTCTGGGGATGGATGGAGTGTGGCTTTGCAGGCTGGCCTGGACCAGCGGCCTGTTGCTGGGCCATGAGCCCTGCCTGCTCGCTGTGTGTGCTGTGTGTCAGCGATGGGGACGAAAGCTGTGTCGTGGACAGTGCACAGGATTTGGACTTGCAGACGGCCGTGGGTAAGTCATTTGGCCTCTCGGAGTCTTTGTCTGCGATAATGAAAATACGTAAAATAAAGCCCGACTTTCTTTGCCTCAAGCTTTTTTTTTTTTTTTTGAAGTTGGGTGAGAGCAGTTGAAAATCGTTGGTCCCCATTTGAGAAGGCTGTTTTAAATGCAAACAGGCCATCCGCTCGTAGAAACGTGCATGAAAAAGGAGCCTGCCTATTTGTAGACGGGGAAACTGAGGCCTGGAGTCAGGTGGTAACATAGCACGTCTGTGGCCAGACGGGCCCTCGGTTCCCCGGGCAGCCACTGACGTCAGCAAACCGCCACTTAAGAGGCTGGCGCCCGTGTCGGTGCTGGTGCCATCCGTTCGGAATCTTGCAGCTTTCTTTGGGAGATGCCCCAGGCTTCCCGTGGTGTTGGCCGCCCGGCCTGTGCCGAGGGGCAGGCGGCCCAGTGGGCAGGCCCGGTGTCGGGCGTGTGCGCACTGCCCTTCTTTTCTTGCTGTCTTTTAGAAGGCTTCCAGTAGAAAATGTTATCCTCTCTCTGGAGGCCCTGGCTCTTGGCAGCGCCGCCCGCCAGATCCCGCTCGGCGAGCCCACTTGTGTTACATGAAGTCGCGCCTGGCCCGCGGCTGCGGATCTCCGGGCCGGCGAGCCGCTTCAAAAAGGGGATTTTACAGCATGACAGGGAATTTCAGCCACCGCGTTATCTCTGAATTGGCCAATTGATGGTTTCAGCAGAGCCTTTCAGCATCGGGGAAGTCAATACAATTTGAGTTAGTTGTGATGGCTGCCACTTTAAATACCTCAGTGAGTTTCTGTCAGCGGGCGAATGCGTGGAATAGGGAATTGCAGAAAACCTGATCACCAGAGCTCTCCAGTCGATTCTGACCCCCAAGCTACAGAAAATGAACTTAAGCCGAGCTGACTGTCGCCAGGTACTTTCTCCGGCATTATTATTTTGCTAGCAGCACCTTTGTCAAAGCAACTTGAAGAGATGAGACTTCGCTGTGTCTGAGTCTGGCCCCCGCGGTTAGGGAGCGATGGTCTTCTGTGGGGTGTTGAGCCTTTGGAGTCGGGGTGGTGGTTTCTCGCTGAGGGGTAAGTTACTAACCTACGGTGTTGTGGCTTAATGGACCCTTTATTTAATTAAGGAAACGGTTGTTTATTGAGCATTTGCTGTGAGCCAAGACCTTTAAAAGTGTTTCGTATTCCCTTCTTACCCTATTTGGGCAGTGTCGTGGACAGGGTTTTCTTCCCATTTCATGGAGGAATAACTGATAACAATAGCAAGCAATTACTTAGTGCCACCTGTATGCCAGGCACTGTTCTAAGTGCTTTAGGTTTTATCTCAGGTCATACTCAAAACAGCCCTGTGGGTTAAGTCCCATTTTTCTGTTTTGCAGTGAAGGAAACTGAGGCACTGGAGGGATTCAGTTCTTCACTACCCATCACTTGCCTCCCTAAGAATCAATACCAGATTTAACATCTTTGCTCCCTAAGTAACTGATGACCCACTGCCCAGCCTGGGGTGGTTTGGTACCGGGACGAGGAGGATTAGGGTGGGAAGCGAGTCCTGAGGGGGACGGGCAAGCCCATCCCCTGCCTGTGGGTCGTATGGTACCTGCCTGGTGCCTCTCCGAGGGCAGAAGGGCTGGGCTGGTTTTCTGTGACCTCACCCAGGAAGAAGACATCAGGCTTTGGGCCCTGTACACCTTAAAGGAGAATTCCTCCATTTCTTCATCCCCGAGGCCGCCTTATATTAACCCCCTCCCACCCACAGATTGCGTGCATTGAGTCACCATTCATTTTGATGAAATGGGTACAACAAGAACTAGAGCTTCTTATTAGCTCAGGGGAACCAATGTGAGCACACCAGCTTGGTGGAATTCTAGTTCAGGAAAAAGATTGGGAATTGGGATTCCAATTCAGTTGAGGCAGACCTGATTCTTGCTGAGCTCAGAAAAATATCAGCAATTCTCCAGGGTCCCTAAAAGTTTCAGGAGACCCGAGTCCATAGGCTGGGGACCTCTGGCTTAGTGCCGTGCTTCTCACACCCATCTAGCAATGTGTGTGTAGGGAGGTCCTTTTGGCTCTGTTCTGGGAGGGCCGGGGTGGGCTCCGTGGAGGGAAGTCTCTCATGATTTCCTGTGGGAGTTGGAGGCTTGGAGGGCAGAGTTCGCACACGGTCACCCACTGCAGAGCAGGCAGAGCAGGCAGTGCTCTTAGATGCAGGATGGGTAGCCCAGGGGCGTGAGGCTCTGAGTAGAAGATGCTCCGAGTCCCCATCCCTACAGACTTGCAAAGGCACATGTGTTCACTACTCATCTTTCTCAGCCAAACTTCCCCACTCACTGGCTGTGTGACCTTTTTACTGGCCATTGTCTTCCTTCTGGGCCTCAGTTTCCAAATGTGACACACGGAGACAGTGAGGGATACAGACGAAATTTCCGAAACAGAAGTGACGAGCATTTATTGCACATTAGCCTGGGGCACGGCTGTGTGTGCTCATGCACTTAACTCCCCCCCCCCCCCAACACACACACACAGGGCAGAGCCTGCTTTTGACCCTGTTCTTTTGGATGACTTTGGGAGATGGGGGCTTTAGCGGGGAGATGCACCTTGTAAGTATTGCATCATTTTAGTAGAAATCTATAAACCTGTGTCTAAAAAAAAAAAAAAAAAGATGTGACAGTTTGCCTCCTAGTGAGATGAATGCAGATAAACTTATTTTGACTGTTAACTTATTTTGTTGCGTAAAAGCCAGTGACATGTAGCATTGAATTTGTTTCCCTTCACAATGTTTAAGTGTTTGCCACTTCCCGAGTGACGTGTGTGAATTTGGGAATTGCCCGCACTTTGGGATTGGAGGCCGCTGTGTGCACACAGGGATTTTGCCTTGAGAGGGAGCTGAGGGAGGTTCGTGTGGTGCGGGCCGCTGCCGAGAAGCGGCTGGAGAGCCGCGCGCGCACCTGTGTCTGAGTTGCTCTGAAGTTGGGGTCACAGTGGAGAGCTGATCGCAGGAGTCTTTGTGACTGGAAGCCTAAATATTTATTCTGTTCTGTCCCTAATGAAAACAAATTGTCAACAGTTGTTCAGTAACTGACTAAATTAAAATCTGTAATTAGTCAATTAGATTAAAGAGTTGGCACAACCTGATTGTATCATGCTGGTTAGGTTATTAAGAGAAAGGGTGTGATTTTTAATTACTGAATGCTAATTTTGACAGTTTCAAATAGAAACAGACGTGTTTTTCCCCCCCTTTCCCTAATTCTGAATGGTTTGGAAAGTAAAGGCACTCAGTGTGCAAATTATGTTTTTTGTTTTTGTTTTTTTTTTAAGGAAAATAATCCGAGAAGGCCCTTCTGTAGAGTCAAGAGGGGGTTTTAGTTAAGAGGCCACACTGGATTTCCAGGAAAGGGTTAGTGGAAACACTCCCTTTTTTGAAGGATGGATGGCCTGGTGTTTGGCAGCTTTGCTTTTGCTATGAAGGCGAAGTTGATTTTAGAGTCATTGAGTTAGAGTTCTTTCTAGGGTCCTCCTAAGTCTGTCGCCTGAGGGGATTTCCTGACCAACATCTAGTCAGTATAGGCAATAGGAGACAGACTCAGTGAGGAAATAAACCACTGTGCGTATCTATTAACCCTTTGCACTCCGCTGTCCCCTCTCAGGGGAGATTGCAGCGTATTAGTGATAATGGGGGAATTGAGTTTCCGCCGCAAAGTAGCGTCGAGTAGCTGGTAGCCAATGTCCAGAATGGTTCGGAGTGCAAAGGGTTAAGTGTGGTGGGACCTCAGACACTAGTGCTGGCGAATGACAGTATCCGACTTTTTGTAAAATATGGTCTTGCTCTCTTGGCAATCCAGTGGGAAGGACGGAAGGGATGTGAATGTTCCTCTGGCCTCTGCTTTAGGGCTGAGCAAAGTGAGGCAGAGCTGGGGCATGGGGAGGGGATGTCTGAGGTTTGGGGTGTTGGGGATGGAGGGATGCCGATAGGCCACAGAAAGAAGGGAATTTCTGTAGGTATAGTGGAGGCTGGACAGAGAGGAGAGGGGCATCTAGCTTGGGAGGAAAATGGGATCAAGAAGTAGGGGCCAGATTGTGGATTTAGAGGTATAGAAAGCCAGGCAGAGAATTGAGGATGAATAGGGCAGACCCATTTGAATTCCAGCAAGTGCTCTTTCCATTTTGTGTTTCTGCCGGATGCCATGGTGTTGCCTCCCCTGAAAACACAGAACTATGGGTTATGTGTATCCTTGACGCTAGGGATAAGGAAATCTGAGCTGCTTCCAGCCGCTTACCCCATAAGACAGCCGGGGTCCCCTCATCTGCCAGAAGGCGCCTCCAGTCCCCTCACCCTCTTCCCAGCTCCTGGGAGTTCATGATGGGGTCAGCTCTAAACTGGAAGACACTGTGCACATGAGTCATTTTGTTTGGAGGGCCTTAGGAGAGGCCCGGAGGCCTCTATGGGGAGGCCATCCAGCCCTCACTTCCCCTTGCCCAGAGCCCTGTGGGCAGCAAGAGGTGGAGACTCTTACCTCCAGGCCCTTGGCTGCTGGGCTGTGGGCTCTTGACACCCCCTTGGGCAGCCTCCCTGTCTTGGGGAAAATTGCCCCAAATTTTGGGCCTCCAGGAGCCACTCCCAACGGCTTCGATGGTGTCAAAGCACAGGCTCCACCTTCTTTCTGCTGGCTGTTTTTTCCAGGGCGCTTTTGGGAAGGAGCAGTTAAAATAGCCTCTAGCTTTCAAGATTCAACATTATAATGGCTGGTGAGCCCTAGTTTTGTGTTTGTTTGTTTTTAAGGAAGCAGCTTTGTGTTTTGTGTCTGGGTTCTAATCCCCTCAGACCCTGAGTTAGGCCTTTGCTTAACTTCTGTGCCTCAGTGCCCTCACCTGTTAAATGGAGATTGCATTCAACTGGCAGTAATAGATGTAGAGCATCCTAGAAGATGCCCAGTAAAGATTTCTGCCTGACCGCGTGATAGGCTGAAAGGTAGCCAGTGTTCCTGGGGAGGGGATCTCGCCTAGGGAGCTATACGGGGGTATGTTCAGGCACATGAGTAACGGAGGAGCAGAATAAAAGGCAGAAAGTATTTGTAAGTGGTGGATTGGTATATATTCTGAATTTGGAATTTCTCTTTCGGACTCAGGATCCACAGCCAAGGTTAAAAACAACAACAAACCCATGAGAGGTGGAGGAGATGGTGGTGGAGGGTGGTGTGTGTGTGTGCGTGTGTGTCATGGCAAATAGAAGAAAGGAAGTGACAGCACTAGGAGAGAGTTTATTTTAAAAGCTTCCCCACTGATAGATTTGTAGCTCTGGGTAAATAGGGAAGCTTGTAAAACTTGATTCATTTTCTTCCTGATGTCTGTTTTTGGTGGGGAGTCGAGGTGAGGACAGAGCCAGCTACGGGAACCCAGCGCTTTGAGGTTAGACGTGTTTGTCCCCAGTGCACCCACGTACAGGGCCAGAGCAGTCAGTGTTCTCGCCCTGCTCCCTGTCCCCGGAGGACCCTTCCCTTCCTGGGACGGAGGAGGGCCTGTTGCTGGGGTCTCACTTAGGGATGAGCAAGGACTTACCACACTCAGGGCGACTTCCTACTTCCTCCCTGGCCTGCGCTGCCCAGAGCAGATCGGGTTTGCTCTTTTCTTTGGCATAGGAAACAGGTCCTCCCCGACCCTGTCCAGGCCCGCTCTGGAGACGTGGACGGGCAGCTGGGACAACCTTGGGGACGCAGCAGCTAGGGCGTGTCCTCAGCTGGAGGCCCAAGCAGGCTATTCAGGAATTAGAAGCTACTGCTGTGGGAAACTGCTGCAGAAGTGGATAGGTGGTCAGCAGGGAAAGGTGAGGAGGTGGCGGACTTGGTACATGAGAAAAAATGTTTCAGGGAGCTTTGGAATATTTCTGTTTTGTTTTTCTTTAATTTTTGAATTTTTTTTTTTTTTTTTTTTTTTTTTTTTTGATTTTGGAGAGGAAGAGAGAAGGAGTGTGAACTCTTGAGACTTTGATACCAGCCAATTGCCCGGCTGTAGCTAAGGAAAGAAAGGGCCAACCTCCCCACCTCAGGGCCTTTGCACGGCCGCTCTCCTTACTCGGAGCACTTCCCTAGGTAAAGTCAGGGCCTGACAGCTGATGGCTACCAGCTCATGTTTGTGGACTGAAAGAGAGTGACCAGAAAGCACAGGAGTCTGCCCACCTACCAGGGCCCCTCTGGACATTTGAATGGCTCCCTGAAGTCTTCATGCCCTCAGAGCAAGGCCAAGTTTGGCTGCTTGGCTTGAGCTTTGGCATTGGCATTGGCATTGGCCTTTCTTTTCTTTGATTTATTTATTTATTTATTTATTTATTTATTTATTTATTTATTTATTTTACGAGAATGGTACACAATCAGGACACCAGTTCCTTCATTTTATTTATTTTTAAAAATATTTTTATTTCAGAGAGGAAGGCAGAGGGAGAGAGGATAGAAACATTAGCGATGAGAGAGAATCATTGATCAGCTGCCTCCTGCACGCCCCGCACTGGGGATCGAGCCTGCAACCAGGGCTTGTGCCCTTGACCGGAATAGAACCCGGGATCCTTCAGTCTGCAGGCTGACGCTCTGTCCACTGAGCCAAACCGGCTAGGGCTGCCTTTCCTTTCTGAAATAGGTCTTTGACTTGCTGATGGAGCTTCCGATGGAAGTGTCCTCGGAGATGTGTGGGAAAACGCTCAGGGTTCAGTTAGCCCAGCCTTTTGCCAATTAACGGGCCTCCCGGGCTGGAAGCCCCGTGACTGCTGTCTTGCCTAGTGTTTGCCTTTTGTAAAGGGGGTTGGGGAGTGAGTGGGCCGGCGTGAGGTCGGGAATCCTGAGTGCCGCACTCAGCTGGCGACCGAGTGGAGAGTTCACCTAGGATGACGAGAAACAGCCCGCTTCTGATTCCTTCAACTCTCCTGCTTCTCTGGGAAGGAATTTTGTACAGTTTGACCCCCATATTTCACGATGGTGGCGATAACCGGCCACAAAAGGCTGTAGTTGACCTTTGCATCCCCTGAGAAGACTCCTGTTTGCTTGGCTGAGGTGGATAAACAAGAAGATTCCAGGGGGTTGCTATGGATGTTGGTGGCTTCTCATTGTGAGTAGCTCTTATCTGCTCCTCAGGCGGGGAGGGTCCAGACACACCCTGGCCCAGGCGCTTCTTTTGCTCTGAGCTGGCCAGTCCGGCTTTTCCTAGAGCTTGGAATAAGTGCTCACTTCCTTTAGACCCCCATTCCCCTATTCGAATGGATCCTGATGGGAGAACAGTTTTATCCAGAACCCACCTGGGAGGTCAGAGCAGGTGCTTGTTTAATCTCAAACAGTCAGCCCGCCACTCTTCACACCAGTGGGTGCCTCTGAAGGGCCGCTACAGATAGGAGATGGCATGGTCTTTGTCCTCACGGAGCTCGAAGATTCCCCTGTATCTGGGGCTTATGAGTTTTAAGATGCCAACTGTGCCTCTTTCCATGGAAGATACGTCCTGTCGGTTCCGATGAGCATGTCCCCCAGGAAGGGGACATACATCGTGGTCTCCCCTCAGGGGACCGCTGCGATGGCCAAACCGGTGAGGTCAGTCTTACCGCGGCCAGCCCCGGCCTCCTGGACACCGCACTCCGGTTCAGTGGTTTTCGGACTGGTTGCTCCAAGTTACCTGAGGATTCACTTCCTTCTCTGTGAAGTGGGGGTAAAGAAGGCCTGGTGGTCCTGGTGTGGGTGTGTGGCTAAGTTTGGAGAAAGCAGTGGCTACGCCCTGTAGCCAGAAAAGTTGGAGCAAAAGTGTTCTTGTTATGGCCGAGACCGGTTTGGCTCAATGGATAGAGCGTCGGCTTGGGGGCTGAAAGGTCCCGGGTTCGATTCCGGTCAGGGGCATGTACCTTGGTTGCGGGCATATCCCCAGTAGGGGGTGTGCAAGAGGCAGCTGATCGATGACTCTCTCATCATCGATGTTTCTAACTCTCTATCTCTCTCCCTTCCTCTCTATACAAAAGCAATAAAATATATTTTAAAAAAAAGTGTTCTTGTCCAGCTTGTTCTAGGAAACATTTAAAAAATGTAGTTATTGGGAACATAGATCCATTTTAAAAACTTGGTTATTGGGAACATGGACCCGTAAGAACATAAACTAAAAGGGTGAAGGATATACTGGTTTTCAGGAAGCTTTCAGAAGCCTACGTTCTCTCGGCCTTGAGTTGATTTTTCTAGGCACAAATCACCAATCTCCCTCCTCATGGTGGGGGTTGGGCAGTGCAGCCAGGCCCCGGATGCCTCCCGGCCCCCTCAGAGGCACAGGTGCCTGCCACAGCACCACCCTCTCCGGTGAGTCAGCGCCAGCGAGTTTGTCCTGGAACATCCCTCCCCAGGTGAGGGCTGGGGTCACAGGCTGGGCCGCTCCGGGCCACGGCGTCTCAGGAAGCCGGAGGTGGCCCCGGCCGGAGCTGCCCTGCAGACTTGAGATGCAGCTGGCTTCTCCCTCCTCCCTTTTTTTCTTTCTCAGCGTGTGTCACCCCAGCGTTTCTCAGGACAGAGGCCAGCGCTGTCGCTGCCCGCCGTGGAGAGACGGCTTCCCACGCAGAGCCGACTGTGGCCTGCTCCTTGGTCTAGTGATCTGGCAGGCCGGCTGCTTGGGGCCCTGTCCAGGGTGTAATCTGGACTCCAGCCTTAGGTGTGGGGGTGAGGAGGAGCCAGAGGGAGGAGGGGCCGCCTTTGTAGGGAAAGGAAGAGGAGAGGAGGGGGGAGATGTGACTTGGCCTGTCCAGGCCACAGAAGGGGTGACTCCCCTCTGAACAGCAGTATTGGCTGCTCTGGCTTGAGGCAGGGGCCATGGCCACCACCAACCTGGCTGCCCAGCACAGACTCCACAGGAGGGAGGAGCCGGGAGCAGCCTTACCAGCCTCTGTGGCTTGATTGGCCCAGTTCCACTTTTCCTCATCTGGATCTATAGGCTCTTGACCACTCCTGAGGCCCCCATGGACCCCACTGAGAGACCAGACCGTCTCTCCCGGGGCCCCAACAATGGAGGGAGCCCCAAGACCTGACACACAGTCAAATAAAAGTCTTGCCTTTTTAAAACAGTGGGAGTGAAGGACTTGGCGCAGTATGAGCAGTGCTCTTGCGGGGAGGGCAGAGACCATATAACCCCGTGCTGTGCCTGGCACACCGCAGGTGCCCAGCTACGTGGGTGAAGGAAGTGGTGAACAGAGGACGGGACCCAGGCATGGGCAGGGGCCTAGCCCGGCGGGGGTGGGGGGGGGCGCAGCATGGAGGGGAGGAGCCAAGCTTTTTATGCCAGGAGGGCTGTGACTCCTCCTTTCTCCTGCTGTCCCTGTGGGTGGTGACAGCCAGCCTCCGGGCCTCACCCTTAAATTGCCCCTTTGTCGGCTTGGGCCTGGGCCTGGGTGCCAGATTGGCTTTGTTAATGGTAAAATGCCTTTCCCTTACTAAAATCAAAATAAGACGATTCAGAACCCGCCACGAAGACAGCACTGCGGTCTCCCTGACCGTGGGATGGAGGCCCCACACCGGGAGCCAGACGTTCAAGGTCTTTCTGGCCTGACCTCACCCACATTTCAGGTTTTGCCATCTTTATTGCAGACCTCGTCCTGCGCCGGGCACTCTCACCTTCAGGGTAGATTAATCATCACAGCCACTGGTGAGGCAGACCGTGGTCTGAAGGGGGAAAAACCCAGAGGCCAGGCAGGTAGGATTTTAGAGAGCATCGGGGGCCCTGTGGTGGTGACAGCCCCTCCCTCCTGCCCCCAGACCCAGCACCTTGCTTCTTACTCCTTTGTGGAGAGTGTCATGTCTGTCACTGGCTGACACTTGGAGGGGGTTTTTCTTCTCTCCCAATAAATAATTCTTTGTCTGTCTTCAGGGTGGCAGATTGGGTTAGAGAGAGGCAGCCAATCAAACAAGTGGGCTGGGGGTGGGGGGGCCTGGACAGGCTGGAAGGGGGTGGGCGGTGAGGCGAACCAACGTGCAGAGGTGCCGCTGAGGTGCCAGGGGTCCTGGGACACCCGAGCTGCTCCCGAAATGTGTGATCGTGGGTTCCTTGCCCAGGGATGCGAGTGAAACGTTAGGCTCAGTGGAGAGTTCCTTCTCCAAGGAGAAAGCGGCTCCCTTTTCCTGTCCCTTTGTCTCTCGTCCCCTTTGTCCCAGCCCTCCGGCTCTGCGGCCTCCCCTCCCCCAGCGGTTCCTTCCTTTGTGCCCCCGCCACTCACCAGCGAAACTTAACTCGGGCCTCCGGCGCCCGCAGAGGCCCCTGCCTCCTCTCTGCGCCCGTGAAACAAAAGTAGCTGCAGGTCCTGGCCTGGCTGTCAGCACTCGGACTGAGAGGAGCCAGATGGGGGCCCCCGTCCCCCAAAGGTGGTGGTTGGTTCTGAAGTTTGGCACTGGCTGTTGGCAGCGCCTTCGAGGGAGCAGCCTTGTGGGGGTGGGGGCTGCTGCTCTCATGTGAGGAGGGGAGGACGGCCCCTTTCCCTGGTGAAGGGCCCGGGATCTCTATCCCAGCTGTTCTTTCTCCTGCCCTGAGCGATCCTGGCGCCTTTCAGTCACAAGTTCTGGAGTTCTGTGTGTGACACTGAGAAAAAAGGATCTGCTAAACCACAAGAGGCAAACCCACCCGCCTGGGTACTGAAGCCAACACTTTGGTTGTCAGATTGTCTTAATCATCTTGAAACAAGCGTTAGCAGCCCCTTGGGGGTGAGGCAAAAATTGGGGGAGCCTGGCCGGCGTGGCTCACTGGCTGAGTGTTGACCTATGAACCAGGAGGTCACGGTTCAATTCCTGGTCAGGGCATATGGCCCAGGGTGTGGCCTCGATCCCAGTATGGGGCGTCCAGAAGGCAGCTGGTCCATGATTTTCTCTCATCATGGCCGTTTCTCCCTCTCCCTTCCTGTCAGAAATCAATAAAAATATATTAAAAAATAATAAAATTGGGGGAGGAAAAACGGAATGTTAGGGGAAGAATCTATCCATTAACTTTCTTTGCTGAGAAATATGGGAAGGATCGTCTTGATTTTGTATTTCATGATGCAAACGGGCCTACCAGTATCTGGTCTCCGTCTTCATGGCCAGAGTTCTGAGGGTGTGTGCTTCCTGGGGGCTGGGTGACAGGCACTTCCCTCAGCACCGAAGGGACCGAGACCAGCGGAGGGTCCTTCCTGGAAGCAGGCGTGGAGTTGCTGAGGCAGAGCAGAACGGTGGTCAGTCGGTGTAGCGTCACTGTTGCCCGAGTATCTTAACTTAAAATATGTGCGTTACGAATTTCATTATACAGGCTTAAAATTATATGTTATTGGAGATAACATATACATTTAGAATTAGTATGTTCTGCTTTCAATTTAGATAAGACATTTTATTCTAGGTCTTTATAAGCATTTTTGGCATCAGTGTCTTATTACTGTTCCCAAAGCCACTTTCTGGTGTTTAACCTGCCTTTTGGCACATGTCACCAACACCCTAAGTTGTTTGAGATACAGTTTTCAAATTTATGTATGATTCTGTCTCTGAAGCTATAAGGGACCCACTGTAATATTAAGACAGTGGGCTTGTAAAACTTGTCTCATAGGTGTCTATTGCCAGATATGTTCCAGTAGCTTTGAGACCCTGTTTTGATATGGGGAACAGCACTGCCCCCGCCCCTTAAAATTTATCTTTATTGATTTCAGAGGGAGAGGGAGATAGAAAAACATCAATGATGAGAGAGAATCATTGATCAGCTGCCTCCTGCATGCCCCACACTGGGGATCGAGCCCTCAACCTGGGCATGTGCTCTGACTGGGAATCGCTCAACTGGCCAGCCACACAGGCTGGGCGGGCGCTGCCCTTTTTGAGCGTCCCTGTGTGACCCCATATTTCTCTGAGCCTTAGTTTCTGTATCTGTAAAAAACCATGACAGCAGTGCCGAAGGCTCACTTCTCAGGACTAAGTGTGAAGAACGCAGGGCAGTGCCCTGTATACAGTAAGCACTCAGCGGATGCACTGTTGAGGTTGCACAGGTTGGAGCACGCTGGGCCTTCTGGTTTTGCAGAGTGACTTTGAGGGCTTATCGGGCGAGCCCTGGAGCAGCCCTTGTGGGAAATAGCCAGGACCACGGTGGTTTTAGGTTTTGGAGTGGGGGAGCCAGTCCAGAGAAAAGAGGGTTCACTTTCAGAACCCAGTCATGGGGCCCAGTCTTTAAGCGTAGTCCCTGTGGCCGGCACGCTGGCATTCCTAGGGTGTCGTGTTTTAAGCGTTTTTGCTTTGGGGCCTGTGTACCCAGGGAGGTGAGAGCCGACTACCGGCCTGTAGAGAGCGTTGTCTTTTAACAGTCTTTATTACAAGCCGGCAGAAACGCCAATGGAGACGCGCCCTCAGTGGAGACGCAGCGGGCGCCAGGTTCCGCGTGTGCCCCTGGATGTCGGTCATCGTCGTCACGGTCACCGTTGGCCATCTCTGGGCTTCGGGGGACGGACTGCACACCCCTGGGTCTCAGTGGGGATGGAAACTCCCGGGATGGACACTGGCCACCGTGTGTGCTGCCTGCCAGTGTCCAGGTTTACAGGGCAGATTTGCATCTCCGATTGTAAATAAGGGCTGCTTTGAATACCCTCCTCTGCTGGGCCTGTGGTGGAGGCCCCGGGATCCCCAATTTAGATGGCTGACGGTAACTTGAAACTGAAACAATCAGAAGTATATATCAAATGAGAAAAGAAGAGTGTGTGTGGGGAGGAAGGGGGGGGGGGGACACACAAAACCCGCCCATCCTGGAAGTTGTCACCTGGCTGAGACTTCCATGTGGATGGCAGGGGTCTACACGTACCACATGTTGAGGGCGCTGCCTGGAAGCCAGTTTGCCCTCAGCTCCTTGTTTCGTTGAGAGACTGAGTGAAACGAAATGCAAGCGGGCGGCGTGTGTTCAGTTACTTTGTGAAGCTTTAAGCCATGCATCCCTCCTCCTTCCAGCGGGAACTCTTTTCTTAAGAAGCTGGCATTGCTAAAGTTGGGGTAAAATTAATTTCAAAGCCTACAGACCTTGAGGGGGAGGGGTTGATGGCCAGGAGCAGGTTTCTTCTGAATGGGCAAGGCCTAGGGCCCTTGTGCCTGTGCGTGAGTATGGGGGGCAGCGGGGGGGGGGGGGGGGTGTGAGTGGGAAGAGAAAGAAAAGAGAGAGCATACCGGACAGACCTAGAGACCCAGAGGGAGGGGGAGGGGGCCTGGAGGATGGCTCAGGCTGGGGGAGGGGTCACTATTTGCATAACTGATTGTTGTTGCTCCTGGGGATTGTGGTGGGGGAAGGGAGGCCAGCACAAAGGCTCTTTCCTCTCCTTTCATCCCCCACCCCCACCCCCCTTCCCCTGCCAGGAGCCTGGTCAGCCCCACCTGTGTCCCTTCCGATGGCACAGGGCTGGCCTTGCTCTTGTCCAGTGGGCAGGGTTTTGCTGCCTGGCTTCCAATTGCAGGCACGGCCACCGCAGCCGCCTGTCGAGTCAAGATAAAGTCCCAAGGAAGGCCTCTGGCTGGGCGCCTCTCCTTAGAAGCCAGTGCTTTATAGAAACGGTTTCTGGTGTGAGCGCTGAAGCCTCGAGGCTGGAGGTTTCTGGAGGGAGGCTATGGCTGGCGTCTCCTCAGAAGGTGGTTTCCTGGGGCCCACAGCCTGACAACGTGGAGGTTCATTCGCGTTGAGGGGCAGCCCTGGAAACGAAAGGGGGCTGGTGGCTGAGCGTCCTGTGGCAGCATCAGATGGGAGCCCCACGGAATGAGGTGGAGAAGCCGGTGTGAGCTCAGTGTTTCTCACCGCCGCAGACCCAGAGCAGGACTGTCTGCTGGGCCCCCCGTGGGCACGTCTCTGCTAAACCCATAAGTGGATGCATGACTTCAGTGTGGCCCTCAGTGGGAACTTGTACTACCAAGTGGTTAGTAGTCTACTTCTAGACTTTTCTGTTCATCCAGTCAGTGCCATCGAATGCCCTTGGGGAGGCTCCTTCCCTGCCCGAGCCTCAGTTTCCCCAACAGTAAAATGGTGGTGACATTCCTGGGTCAGGGTGTCTGACTCAAGTCAGATGCTCCATGGTGGTTATTGCCATAATGCTGAGTACGTTGAGCCTCCGGGCTCTGACCAGAGGGTGCCCAACATCTGGGGACACGAGGTCACAGGCAGGACCTGGGTTCATCTGCTGACAGTAGAGAACCCCTGGCTGAAAGCTAGCTGGCAGTGCCCGTTGCTGATTTGAAAGGACACACCTTTCAGGTGCCGCCTCTGTTGCCATCACCCTGCTTGTTCTGCCGGAGGACAAGAATCTCTGTTGAGAGGTGAAACTCCTAGTTTCTCCCAGGAGGAGGCGGGGAGGGGCTTTCCAACTTCCCAGGGGGTGCCCTTCTCTCTTCCCCCATACCAGAGTTTGGTCTTTGTGTTCAGGCTTAGATCATGGTCCTCTCACAGAATGAGCACTGAAAACATTTTAAAGCAAGTTCAGGCCCTAGTAAGCCAGTTAGTTCCCTGGGACCCCGAGTTGGATTGGGTGGGGTGGGTATTTCAGAGACCA
This sequence comes from Pipistrellus kuhlii, assembly GCF_014108245.1. Lineage (NCBI taxonomy): Eukaryota > Metazoa > Chordata > Mammalia > Chiroptera > Vespertilionidae > Pipistrellus > Pipistrellus kuhlii. The sequence goes on along the minus strand of NW_023425515.1, from coordinate 165,553,093 downwards.
GCTGCAAGGCCACGGGGCTCCTGGGGGCCAGGGCTGGCTGCTGCCTGGGGGGGTTGGGGGGAGATTGTGGGTTTGCTTCACACCCTGCATTGCCAGGTGGGGTGAAGGGCAGAGGGGATGGCTTGTTCCAGGTGGTACAAGCTTCACTGATGGCTTCGTTTCTCTGAGCCACAGCTTCTTCATCCGGGAAAGAGGGAGAATGTGAGCATCCATCACAGGATGGTTGACGGTGGTTTGTGAGCAAATTGCATTCCGGAAGGTAGATATTTGGTATTGATAATCCCAGAAAGATGTGGACAGGTCAAGAACTTGCAGGTAGGAGGAGGCAGGCCAGCGGTGCCTGAAGGACTTGATGACTCTGCCCTTCTTGGGCTCGCTGAGAGATTAATAACTAAGGTCGTATGGGGAGACAGCTTCCCCAGGATATTTCCTCAGGGGGACTGTCTTCCCAGAGCGTGTGCCTCCTCAGCCGCAGGAGCCAGGTCTCAGTCTTGCCAGCCTCCCAGTCACTCTGGCCACTGACCCAAGATACCCCGTGTGCTGCCCACCACCTGGCCCCGCACATGCTCCTGCCTCAGCATCTGTGAGAATCCTCACTGCGCCCAGGAAGCTGCTAGGACTGCTTAGCTCCCCTCAGAGACAGGCTTCCAGCCCTTCGCCCATGGACTCTGTGAGCCTTTCCGGCAGCGTGAACTTCCTGGGTGCTGGTTCTACTTCAACAGTAGGCTGTACTTCCTGCCTGAGGGGCCTCACGGTCTAGTAGGGACGATGGGAGCGAGATACCCCCTGGTTCCACATCACACAGCCTGGAACCGGTGTAGCCCCGGGCCTCAGCCCCGACACCAGTGTGTGTGGCCTGGTGGACTTAGGTGGATGGAGGGGGGTCTGTGAGTGTGAGGTGCTGAGAGAGAAATTTCTAGTTTTTAAAAGCAATACTTGAGCTGACATCTAAGTCCACCCAGGGCACCCTCCAGAGGCCTTTTGGCTGAATTCCCTTAGCCCTTCTCAGCTTTGTAACTAGAGCTGGGGGAGGGCAGTGCTTGCTATTTATAGAAGAAGAAACTGAGGCCCAGGCAGGGAAGAGGCCCCCTTGATTGACAGGAAAGGGGCCCCAGAGGCTGTTGAAAATTTCCCTCTGGCCCCCACCACTGGGCTGATAGGTCTCACCTTGCTCCCAAGGCCGTTGCCATTAGCAACCAACTTCCCCTGTTGGTTCTAGGGGCCCTCCAGGGGAAGAGGGAAGAATGTGGAAGCCAGGCTGTCAGTCAATCAAGTGGTATTTCAGTGTCTGTGTCTGTGGGTTAGTGCTGGTGACACTGGGAGGAGGGCCTGGGCACACCAGAGCCGTCCAGTGCATAGGCCCATTGGTTTGTTATTCATTGTCCCAGGAATAGAAAATTGTATGCAGGGTCACCTTGCTTTGTGCAAAAAGATACCTATCCTTTATACCCCACACACAAAAGAATATAGAAGGAAGGAAAGCACAGACCAAGTAGAGGATTATTAGGCAGCATGATCTGCTGGGATCGTCAGGTAGACCTTGCTCTTGACCTGGCTCAGCTGTTCTCCAGCTCTGTGGCCTTGAGTTAAGCACTTTGGTCCCTCTGAGCCTCAGTTTACCCATCCATAAAATGGGCCAGTTACAACTATACATCAGCAGTGCATGTGTACAATGCTCAGCACCTGGTCCGACATCCCTGAGTTCTCAGTGAAACATTGCAGGTGTCAGAAGATTGGATACCTGCAGATGGGTGGGCTGCCTGTGAAATGTCCATAATGACAGACATTTATGGACTGTCATTAGGACCTGCCAGAGGCAGGGCACCAAGGGGATACAAAGCTGGGTGAGGGTCAAGTTGGTGGTCATTCAGAAGGTCAGACAGACCAGGTAGCAGTTGAGTGGCCAGTCATGATTGGTGCTGGGAGGGGGACCCAGGAGGGAGACCAGAGATGGGTGTTGATGGCTTCTTTGGGGGCTGGGAGGGCTTCCTGAAGGGGGTGTTGCTGCTGTACCTGAGGGGAAGGCCATGCAGATCTTTGTCTTTGAGGATTGTGGTCAGAGTACCCTGATAGCAGCTGACATTTCTTGGGCTCTTAGTCTGTGTCAGGCCCTGGTCTAAGTGGTTGGCGTATATGAAGTAATCTAATTCCCATAACCAACCCTGTGAGGCAGGTATCACCCCGTTTTGCAGTTGAAAAATGGGGCCATGGAAAAATAAAGGAACGTTTTCAGGCTCACACAGTATGGAAGATCCAACATTCAAACCCTGCCAGTCTCCAGAGACACCCCCCCACCCACCCTACCCCACGCACACCCGGCCATGTGAGCCACTGCCTTGCTTGATAGGACCCAGATCTGGCTTTTGGGAGCTATTATATTTAGATGCTCATTCACTAGTGCTAGGACTCGCTAGTTGAGCAAGTTGGGGAGTCTCCCCACTCTCACCATTGTTTCTTTATCTGTAAAATGAAAAGAACCCATGTTCATGAACCAAGATGGGGTTCTTGGATGAGTTTGCTCTTTGGGGTCCGTTCAGACAGCTTTGTGGGTGGGGAGCTGTCCTCCCCAGCGGCTTTACCAGGCTCGCAAGGCAGCAGGTATTCAGTCTTGAGGCAGGCTCCCCCGCCCCGCCTTCCCCAACTGTCCTTGTTTGAGAGGCCAGGAGCTGTGGGACTTAGGCAGGATTAGATAAAACACGGGCAGAGTGCCCAGCATAGCACTGGCACGCGCAGAGCCCCTCTAAACAGTAGTCATTTTCATTATTGTGTCTTATCTCTTGATATTAGTAATTATTATTGATGGTTCTCTCATCAGTCCTGTGGGGTGATTTCAGTCTCACTTTGTAGAAGAGGAAACACTTGGAGAGTGGGAAATGCATCCAGAGTCACAACAGTTGGCAGACAAACACTGCGCTGGGTGTGTCACACTCCTGTCCCCGTGCTCCTGTGTTACATCACAGGCGGCTCCGGCAGGCTCTCCCGTGTGTCCTAAAGCAAGGCTCACGATTGCCCAGGCTTCCTCGGAGACGGCTCTCCGGAGCGTGCTCATGGACATGACTCACGCGGGCTTTCTCCCACTTGAACACTGGAGCTCACGACTGTGTCTTTATCCCACCGGCAAGGCATTTCTCCTCGGTGCCGGTGTGTGCCCGCACACATCCTAAACCTAACTCAGGCTCACAAGAACACACAGCTTCTATCCAGAGTTACAGTGTGTGCCTGCTGGGTTATAAAAACAATGCAGTCAGGGAAGGAATGTCCATAGCTTTGGGCTTCCCTGCAGACCCTTGACCTCAGCCTTTGGTGCACCCGCCTTGGGTGGCGGTCTCGGCAGTGATACCACTGTTCTTCCCCCACCCCACCAACACTGGGGAAAGGTGCGTGGCTCTGTCACTTTGCACACTGGGCCCTGTGGCCTTGAACAGATTTCCAGGCCGTGTGTACTATTGGCACTGTGCCACGCCACATTGGGAAAAACCAGTGAAGACACAGGGGTCCCAGCATCCCTTTTATCTCGTGTGATGGGGACAGAGAACCAGGCCCTGAAGCCAGTCCCAAGTTTAGAATTGAGCCTCACCTCACTTCGTGGTGCCACCACCAGCAGCCACCATGTTGGTGCTAATTCTTTGTGGATTTAGAAGCCTCTTCAGGATCGTGTGGTGCCTCACGGCCATTTTTGTGGAGAGGCGCTAGAATCCCTTCCCTGTGGTAATCCCTGCACTGGACACTTTGTAGAGCTGTCTCCCGTACATGAGGTCGTGGGCTCCCCCCAGCAGGCCCGGGGGAGCAGACAGGCTCTTTGTCTGTGTTGTTGATGAAAAGGCAGGTAGGTGGCTTTTGTGACTTTCCAAAGTCACACGTCCAGTATATGAGGGAACTGAGATAAATCTAAGCTGAAGGCTACTTACGGTGCACGACACAGATGGCAAATGCCTGGCACATGCGCCGACGTTCCTGCTTGGCTCGTGTCAGACATTGAACATTGATCACAGTTACTCTTTTTCCCTCCCACCCAAGCGCCGCATTCTAGTCGGCTATTGTCAGCCGAGTGGCATCAGCGTGCCAGATGAGTTCCTTGTTGTCGGTGTCACAGTCCCGACTGGAATTTGGACAGCGATGCGTGAGTGTGCTGGTTGTTTGGATTTCCAGATTAGCAGAGGTGGGTGGATACAGACCATAACTGAATTCCAGTTGGAAGCCCCATACCTGTCTGATAGCCAGCTCCCAGCATTCAGGAAGGCCCTGGAGAATCTCAGCAAGGGTGTGGTGTTTGGCTGAGGAAGGGCCGCTTGAATTGGTGGGCCCGATGGTAATCCAGCCGGGCATGGAAGGCGGGGCAAGCTCATTGCCAAAAAGTGAGCGAGCCCTCCCGGTTGAAAGAAGCGTAGAGAAGGAAGGACCAATGCCTTTCTCTTTTAGACAGGTCGGACTGAGTTCTGCTCCGAGTTTTGATTTCTTCTGGGTTATCCCAGGATGATCTCTCATACCACCCCAGCATCTTCAGAAGACTTGGGGATTCTGAGTGGTGGAGGGGTGTGTGTGCCTGGGATGTTGGGGGTACCATCCTTGGCAATCCCTCTTGGCTGAAAGAGCAGATCAAGTTCTCAGGCTGGTTGGCGAGTCTGAATGTTGAATCCTGTTCTAGGCATCTTCATATACCAGGGTTGGGCTAGGGGGTGAGTTTGAAGCTCTCATTCAAACTGCCTTGTGCTCTTGTGTAGCCAGGCATGAGCACAGGTAACTGGCACTTCACCTCAGCCTTTCCTCCGTGCCGAGCCACAGGAACCGTCTTCCAAGGTCGCCTTACTCGTGGCTCTCTTGTTTTGATCATATAACTCTTCAAATACCAGCTGCTTTCTTGCTGTCAGCCTCCACGTGGATATGCTTGACCTTGGTTTTCAAGATGCTTTTTTATCTGTCCACTTTTCTTGCACAGTCTCATCTCCCCCAGCAGCGCTCACCCCTCTCTCCCCGCTGCCTGGCTCACCCCCACCCTAAACCCACGGAGTCGCCTTTGGAGTGAGTTCAGCCTAAACCCTTGCCTTTTCCAGGAAGCCTGGCACTGGGAGGATTTCTTCCTGCATGAAATACAGATTTAAAGAAAGTCAACAATAGTGGTTAGAAGGGACCTTATGGGACACAAGCTTTGGTGGTTTTTAACTTTTTTTCTTCTTCTTAGCAGGAAAACCCTTTCTTTAAATGAAGTCTTATATGGAAGCCCAAATACTAAAACGGAAAAACCAGAGCTGTCTACTCGTTCAAGGGGAGTGGGGTACTGAGAATCCTGCCGCTGAGTTTCCCACCTTCACGCGTGGCCCACAAGGGTTTCGCCCTCTAATTCAATCCATTCCAGGAATAGGACAGGACGTGGCTGAAGGTTCCCCAGCAAACGAGAGGCACAGGGTTCCCCGGGCCTCCCGGCCACATCAGGGTGCCTTCTGACCGTCAGCATTCCCAGCTCTTCAGTGAAATGGTCAGACCTGCTTCAGTAAAAGGCTGCAGCAGAGGCTTGCGGGAAGGGCAGGATGGGGCAGTTTCATTAATGTAGGGCTTTTCGAGAATTGGTCATGCATTAGGATGCATTGCAGATCTCAGAAGCGGCGCAGGGTAAGATATGGGATGGATAAACGGTGTAAGATACAATGATTCTCATACTTACTTTGACCACAGAACCTCCTCTGGTGAAGGAATCTTAAAACCGTTTGAGGAACATTACAGGCAGGGAGGTGACTGGGTTGTGAGCTGGTGCTCGATCTTTTTCACGATGTGGGCAGCTGTGGACCCCATTGGTAGTCTAAGAACAAGTCCCTTCTCCTGGGCGATAGCCTTGCATCTCCATCCTCTAGAGTAGGGGTGTCGAACTCAATCAGAGAAGGGGCCAAAATCTAAAATCCAGCCTAAATCGCGGGCCGAATGGTTTACTGAACAGTCATAAACTGTCATTGTGATGGAAACGCAGCGGAGTGCAGTGATGACAGCACGGTGCGGGCCACATTGCAAGGCCTGGCGGGACGGATTTGGCCCACGGGCCTTGTGTTTGACACATGTGCCTAGAGCAGTCTTCCTTCACGGAGCACCTGTTTTGCTTGGTGTTGGGTGAAGGGCTCCCATAAACCTCTGCCCTTCGTGCCATGAGGTACCAGTGATCACCAAGGATTCTGCTCCTTGGATGTAGCATAACTTCCCGGTCAATCCCAAACATTGGGATTGTTTCCAGTTTTTTCATATTGTAAACAACACTGTTATGAACATCCTGGTGGCTAAATGTTCGTGCACGTAGATGTGTTAGTATTCTCACATGTGGGAATGCTTGGGGCATATGGCATACCCAGCATGCTTTAAAAACAAAAGTCCATCAGATCTGTCAGCCTGTTGCTTTCACAGAAGATCTGAGTTTTGCTCCCTGGCAAAGGTACAATACTAATGATGCATAGTGTTTTGGAAGGTGGCAGCTGCAGAGGCAGCCTGTACCTGGGAGGTTAAAGCAGGGCCTCATGGCATTGGCGGTGCTGCCTCCTCAGCCCACCTGGCACTGGAGGGCTGGGACTCAGCCCCTGGTTCTGTGTCCGCTCACCCTTCCATGCTTGGTTCCGGTGGCGGGCCCCGTGGGGATTTGGTACTTGCTAATTGATTTAGATTTGGATGTTTCTCTCTGTAAGATCGCGGTAGTGGAGACCCATTTGTCTGAATGCTTTTTACGTCCCTGAAACCTTGCGTGAGAGGCACAGATTGGACTACAGAGACAGTGGGGCATCAGGGACCTCATTCGCAAGAAGGTTTCTGTCGCCGCTTTTATTGCCTGGATCTTGTCTGACTCCTAAGCGGCTGGTGTCTCAGAAGGGAGTCTCAGGGTTGGGGGTTTATGGGCTGGAATGGTTGATGACATTCTTTTTTTCTTTTTTTTTTTTAAACTCCTCACCCCCTTTTCTTTTTGCCCAAGTAGATCATTTCGGAGAACAACTAACTGACTCATGGATATAGATTAGAATTAACCCTTCAAAACCAGGGGGAGGTGGCCATACTCTGGCCTGTGTGCAGAGCCGGTGAGAATTTTGCATGCTGCTTCAAGTCAGCCTCATGAAAACTCGGCCGTAAATAAATAAGGTCACATTCTCTTCTGCACAAGGAATTCAAGGTTCTGAGAAGTTTAGTGACTTCAGCAGTGTCACTCCCTGTCTAACTCCACAGCTGGTTTTTACCATATTTTTTTGTCCAGGAAGATTGAATACCTCTAAAGTTTTCTTAGAATGAAATCTGAATGGTTTCAAGGTCTTTTGTAGGAGGTGAGTTTAACACAATCATATTATTTTTAACTAGAGGGCCAGTGCATGAATTTTGTGCATGGGTGGGATCTGATCAAGGCTGGGCTGGCTTGGGAGATGGGCCTCGGGGTGATTGGGGTGGTGGGGGCTGATCAGGATTGGGGCTGGCCGTGGGGAGGGGCTGTGGGTGGTGAGCCAGCCGGCCCTGCCCCTGATTATGGTGGGAGAGGTCCATCAGGGGTGGGGCCTGCTGGGGGAAGGTCCGAGGGAGGTTGGCCAGCTGGCCCCACCCCCAGATTGGCCAGTTGGCTAGCCATTCTGGCCATTACGGCATTCTGGTCGCTGGCTTTTTATATATATATAGATTGTATAAGTAATACCCTGTTTCCCCGAAAATAAGATAGTGTCTTATATTAATTTTTGCTCCCAAAGATGCGCTAGGTCTTATTTTCAAGGGAGGTCTTATTTTTCCATGAAGAAGAATACCGTACACATTTATTGTTAAATGAAAATAAAGGAAATTTATTACTTGTATACGGTACAGTAGAACGGTAGTTGTCAACACAAACCAGACAAACTGTGAATCCTACAGTATCAAGCATTTACTCATTTATTCAATGACAATCATGTCATCATCTTCTGGACATCATCATAACAAGCCAATTCCTGAATTTCCTGGTAAATTTCTTGTGACTCCATTTCTTTCAGAATCAGTGGACCAAATCTCTCATGTTTAGCCTGGGGGGAGCCTTATTTTAGGGGGATGCTTTATATTTTACTCAGAAGGAAACCTGTAAGTAGGTCTTATTTTCCGGGGATGTTTTATTTTCGGAAAAACACGGTACCTAAGTACTTTGTGTGTTAAATATTGCTAAAATAGAGGTGTATAAAGTACACCCCTCATACCTTAATAAATAAAAAAATTTAAAAATTAAAAAAACAATAAAGTACACCCCTCTGCACCATTCTCCCCTGCCTCCGAACCCCCACTTCCCAGTGTCCTTCCTTCTGGTAACCAGATTTAACCAGATGGAGGGCATCTTTCTAGTCTTTTTTCTGTGCATTTACATTCCTTAATAATATCTGCCTTGATTGAACCCTGAAAGCTAGTTCAGTTCTGACTGGGAGCCCTATCATTTACCAACTCTATTTCTTTAATTTCTACAAACCTGAATTAACTAGCAATACTAACTCTGTAACTTCGGGCAAGTCACCCGTTTTAGAGAGATTTAAGGGTCAGATTCCTCATCTGTCTTCTTGGGGTAACAGTCTGGAGTTTCCTAGGGTTGTTGAGAGGATTGTAAGATAACCACGTATGGGCTCAGTACAGGGCACAAATCAAAGTTCTGGAAAGTTACCTTAGACTGTGCCCCCACATGGTCAGTACTCTGCCTGACTGTCGTGAGGACAAAAGCTATATAAATAACCCTGAATATAAAAATAAGCTGCAAATAAACTGTGAATGCCCTCAGAGGGTTAGCTGCAGTGAACTCACAGAGGGAATGAGGACAGCTTTCTGGAGGAAGTCCCCCTGAGAAGGAGCAGTGGGTGCCTTAGTAATACTGCCTTAGTTAGTCCTGTCTTTATGCCAGACAGTGCTCTAAGAGCTCTATATAAACGAACTCACTTAATCCACACCATTAACCGTAAAGCCAGAACTGATGTAATGAGTTTCCTAGTTGAGGAAACTGAGGCAGAGAAGAGGTTAAGTCACCTTCCCGAGGTCACACAGCTAGCAAAATGTCGGAGCCAGTATTTGAGCGTAGGCATTCAGTGCTTTTAAAATGGTTTTTAAAATAGATATATTTTTTATTAATTTCAGACACACACACTCACACACACACAGACACACACACACACACAAATATTAATGATGAGAGGGAATCATTGATTGGCTGCCTCCTGCATACCCCTCACTGGAGATCCAGCCCACAACGTGGGCATGTGCCCTGACTGGGAATCTAACTGTGACCTTTTGTTCAAAGGTCAATGCTCAAGCACAGAGCAACACTGGCTGGTCTGCATTCAGTGTGTTTAATGCCTGGGCCGCACAGCCCACTGGGTTTGAAGGCGAGGCTGGGTGGGGGAGTGTAGGAACTGGTGTGAGCAAAGTGGGGTGGGGGTGGGGTGAGGCAGCTGTTGGCCGAGCTGTGAAATCGCAGTATGTGCAGGCAATTGGGAGTGGTGATTGCAAGCAGATAAGGGGACACCTAGAGTCGCTCTAGTGGGAGAGCGTCTGCCCTCCCTGGCATCCACCCTAGTTAGCGCCACCTCCCCGCCCTCCTGCCTGCCTCTCACTGGCCACTCAGTAGTTTAGAGAGAGGCAAGCTTTGTGCTGCTCAGTTCCTCAGTTGTTGTCTTTCATTGTAGGTTCTCAAATAGTAGTTGTTATTGGTATGTTGATGATTGCTTTTTTGAAATTAATTTAAATCTAATTCCAGACTTGTCTTACTATTAGAATTACACACACACACACACACACACACACACACACACTCCTTTTAGGGAACCATGCGGGTGACGTGACAGAGCACGTCCTCACCTCTTGTACCTGTGGCTGCCAAGGGGCTTGCGACATTGTGTGCGGTGCCCTTGCACGGTGATTGCTTCACCGCACGGCACAATGGAGCCTCTGTCAACATGCCAGCTAATTAATTTTAACTTTGTAATATTGCTTCATCTCCATGCACCATTCACGTTGTCCAGTGTTTCCCCCGGTGCGGGATCGAGGGAAGCTCTGGAAATGGAGGGTGTGGTTTCTGACTCTCCCTCCTGCGCCTTCCATCTACATTTTCTCTGCAGCCTGACTTTTCACAGCTGTTTCAGGGGGAAGAACTGGGCCTTCCTTTTGGGAGAGGTCCTAATTATTAGAATGTTAAAAGTGAGCACAAACCTCCCTAATCCAGTCTCCTGAATGCAGAGTTGTGTGAGGACCAGGGAAAGCTGAAATTGCAGGCAGCCGGGAAAGAAAGGCTGTTTGGGTTTGGTATTGCCAAGTCCACTATCTCTGCAGAGGGGAGGTGTGGCCATCGCCTGGGCAGGGAGCAGAGGCAGGCTTTGTAATTGGCACGTGTGCTTTTGGGTATGTGGAAGGGGTATTTCTAAAGGGCTTAAAATAGCCTGTCCCTTTAGACATGAATTTGTTTAGAGTAGACCATCCCAGGTCCTCCTCCTTCCCTCCCCATTTTCCACGTTTCTGATGTTAAAATGTGGGCCATGCATTAATAGTTGTTTGTAGGATTTAATTTCCCATTTATATTTTTTCTCCTCTGCTGGTGGTGTGTTGTGAGAAGCCTCTCCTTGACTTTGTGGTGTACGGAATGCTGGTGGGACCCCAGTTTTCCTAGGGGTCTCACCCTGGCAGGCCATTTCCTCCTTTGGGGGCCTCAGTTTCTCCATTTGTGAAAGTGGACATGCTGGCCTAGCTGTCCTGGTTCTTTGTAACCCAGCTGTTACCACACCCTTTATAAAGGAATGCATTTGACGCTGGAGTGGGTTCAGGGAACTGTTTCTCTAAAGGGCTTTGTGAGTTGTGTGGTCTCTGTCGCAACTACTCAGCTCTGCCATTGGAGCCCAAACACAGGCGTAGACAGTACAGAAACGAATGGGTGTGGCTGTGCCAATAAAACTTTATTTACAAAGACGGGTGGTGGGCTGGATTTGGCTCCTGGACGTTAGTGTACCAAACCCAGCTCCAGAGTGTTCTTTCTCTTTGGATGCTGTCATGACTTCTCATGCACCAGGCTAGTCTCAGGGAAGAAGTTCTTACTTTAAATAGAGAACAACACTCGAGCCCTGAGCCAGCCTTGCTGGGAGCCTGGTCCGCCCCCCTGTGTTTCCCCTCTGGTCACACCACTGGGGTGCTGTCCCTTCCAGAAGTCTCCGGAGAGCAGGTGTGCCGAGCTCTATGCAAAGCACCCTGCTCCTGAAGAATTGGAAGATTTGGTAAATCCCCGGTTAAGTCTGATTAAGGAAACTCTGCCACAAATAATATACCTTTCCCTGCACATTTTCCTTGTGACATACCTTTCTAGTGGGAGAAAGAAAAATCAAATCCTCTTTGCTTTTGTCATCGTAGGGGTTTTACTTGAACATTTCAGAAGAATCGGGGGTATACAGGGTGGTTTCAGGGATAACAGCATTGTGCTCCCTCCTTCCTTACACATAGCTTCTTGTTGTTTTTTTAAGAGGTTTGGCTCAATGGATAGAGCGGCGGCTTGGGGACTGAAAGGTCCCCGGTTCGATTCCTGTCAAGGGCATGTACTTTGGTTACGGGCATATCCCCGGTAGAGGGTGTGCAAGAAGCAGCTGATTGATGACTCTCTCCCATCAATGTTTCTATCTTTCTCCTTTCCTCTCTGTACAAAATCAATAAAATATATATATATAAAAAAAAAAAAAGAGGTTGTTACTTCGAGGGCCAGAGAAGACTTTTGCTAGAGGGAAAGGAGTGATAAATAAAGATGACCCCTCTCCTTTGTAACTGTCCAGTGTGACATCAGATGTTGATTTGGTAGCAAGATTGTCTCTCATTTCTTGGAGTTGTGCTAAGTAACTTTCCTAGAGAAAACTGCTCATTATTCACATCTCTCCTCCTTTGAGCTGGAAAGAAGGGAACACTTGTCCCCATTTCCCAGATAAGCAAAACAAGGCAGCATGCAGTTGAGAGGATTGCGGTTCGGGATGGGATATCTCATCTGGCTTCGCAAGCAAAGTGTCTTTATCATTTTCCCGTGGAGACGGGGATGTGACTGAGCAAACAGTCTGCTGGGCTGGAGTGGGCTTCCTCCAGCCTGGTGCCTCCTGCCCCAGGAATGCCCTGCAGAGAGGGGTGCCTCCGACCCTGGTGGCTGGAGGATTATGTTACCCCCTTGCTGTCCAAGACTCTCCATTTAAATATGTAACCTACAGAAAACAATGTGTGCTACACAGACCTGCTTCAAGACGATTTGCCAGTCTAGCCAACCACCCCCAGCCAATCAGATTACGGAGAAAATGGTGTGTGTGTGTGTGTGTGTGTGTGTGTGTGTGTGTAATCCACTAAAAGCAGAACTAACCTCCAGGGCAGCCTAGCCTGTGGCATAGGAGCTCAGACAAATGTTTGGACAGCTTAAGAAGATAAACCTAGAACCTAAATAAAGAAAGCAAACTACCTGGTCTGAAAAAACTTAGATTTGGGGCCTGCTATTTGCTGAAGTGCTCTCTGGGCCAGGAGCTTCTGAGGTGGGAAGTACATTGTAAGGTGGACCTTCCTGGTGGAATAACCGCTCCCCAGGATGGCAGGAGGCTGTGCCTATGTAGGGGCCACCTAGAGGAGCTGGGGTGAGGGGGTCACGGTTTGTGGTCCTGATGGGGACCTGGGCACAGATGCCCTTTCCCCAAAGTTAGGGAAGTCAGTCTTTCCACAAAGCAGCACCTGGTGATACACCCCCACACCCCCTTTGCCAGGCCTTTTTTGGAATGCTGTGCAGGGTGGAGAGTCTGCTCTGAAGACGGGCACTACTTGGTGGGCTTGAGGAAGCTCTTAGCTAAGTGCCTACTTGGTGCCTGGGTCTGTCCAGGGTTACAGTTCTGGCAGGAACCACCCAGCGCACCCTGGGGACCTGCTCATAGTCCAGTGAGGAAAGGGAGGGGTGTACTTGCTTGGGTATTTGCATGGATGTGTTTCTTTACGGTCGCCTCTGCTGTCCTTAACATAGAGGTGAGGGGCCGGATACAGATCGTTACTAGGTAAATAAGATGCCAGACTGGGAACGAGAAGTTGTGAATTCTAAATTTTGCCTGAAGCTACCCAAGGAACCTTTGTCAGGCCATGAGCCCCTCTTTTTCTTGAGCTTTTAATTATGTCCCTCCATCTCTCTCCTGGAGACCTTCTCGTTGTGCCCTATCGTAGTGAGGAAGGGAGGGCTGAACCTATGAGATTGGAACAGGGATGGCACTGCCCGCCAGTCAGAGACATAACAGTGAGGACTTTTACCCTTCTAGTGATAACGCACATTGCCCGGCAGTATCCTTGTGGGGGATTGGGGGGGGGGGAGGGGATGTGGGGGGTGGAGAATGGTGTCCAGAAAGGTCACTTATCTTAATTTTGGCTGTCACTTTTGCTGCTTATAGATGCTGTGCTGATATACACCACTGATTACGCCTTGTTTGTTTTGCTGGTTGTGGGGAGAAGGAGGCTTCATACCTCTCTTGAGGCCATGCTCTTGCCCAAAGCCGCCCCCCCGCCTGGGAGGGCCTGCTCTGTTGGGGGCAGCATTTCTCTGCTGATCCCACACTGGCCATCAGGGTGTGGTGGCTGGCCATCAGGGTGGGGTGGTATTGCAGCTTTGGAAGGGCTCCTGCCCTATTTTCAGAGGCATTCAGTTGTCCCAGTATTTCCCCTTCTCTGCTTTAAACCTCAGTCTGTTCAGTCTCCTGAGAAAGGGACAAAAAGCTCAATTTCAACCAAGTTGCAGATTGAAAATCTGTGTATAATGTGATTTTTGTCCTGATTATCCTTTGTCTCGAATTGTCACCACCCATCGAGGGTAGAAATAATTGTAAGGTTTAGTGGTGGAAGGACATGCGTTGCTCTGTGAGTGAGGGTGTGGAGCCTTGCTCCGACCCTGTCCTACCGCTAACCTGCAGTGTGCTTGTACATGCATTATCACATAATCCGGCTGCAATCTGGGGGGAGAGCTAGGCATGGCGCCCCATTTTGCAGATGAGGAAATTGAGGCTCAGGAGGTTCAGACACCCCCAAAGTCCTGTGTCCTAAACTGAGCTGGGACTTAAAAAACATTTGTGCTCTGAAGCCTGTGTGCTTTTACTGTGGTACCACACTGCCTCCTAGCTTCCTTGAGGAAACACCTGGGGGGACCCGGGCTGATTTTCTCTGATCATAGCCATTCCTAGGCCTGCTTACCTGATCTCAGACTTTGACACATTAGAACTGGCTGGGGACCCCGGAGCCTCTCCAGCACTGTCATCTCACAGTGAGAAAAGACAGCCTCGAAAGAGAAGTGACTTAACACCACCGAACAGTGAATGCGTTTACGGATTCTTTAGGTATTTGTTGAGTGCATGCTGTGTCCCTATATTACACCACATTGTTGGGGATAAAGCAGCGAACAAAACAGATGAAAATTGCTACCCTTGTGGCACTCACACTGAAGGTTTCATATTCCCATAGCTTTTCTCCCTAAGCGTGTAGACAGCTCCTTTATCCTGCCATGGACTCAGGAAATGCAAAGTAATTTTAGTGTAATATTTTGAGCTCGGTGCAAGGTGATGGGTGAGTCAGTGGGGGGAAAGAAGTTATGTAACTGATTCCCAATCTAAGAGGAAAAGTATTTGGTGTGCACCATTGTTTTAAATATCCACATTCTTTTTGCTAGTATTTCTTGAGCACATGTTACATGCCAGGCATTGCTCTAGCCGAAGGATTTGGAATTAGAATGCATTTGATTCTTCCTGAAACCCACTAGAGACGAGAGGTCCTGGTTTGTCGCTGTGGTGATCACTGATTTGTGATCGGAACATTTTCCCAAGGTAGGGGGTGAGTGTTTAGTAATCACTGTGGTCTGCCATCCGTCCCCAGCATGCCAGGCTGGGTGACACAGGTGCAAGGTGCCAAGAGGGCAGCTGAGCCTCCTAAAATGATGAATGCGGTCCTGCTCTATTTCTTGTACAGGGTCTGCTTCCCGAGCTTGTTTTCTGATTCTCTGCTCCACAGAAGCGCCTTAAATATTTGCGATTTTACATGGTGGAGCTTTTCTTATCCAGTCACCATCTGCAGCTTTTGCCACAAAAACACAGTGACCTCTGCAGCCTGCAAGAAGGGTGGGTGGAGTTTGACAGAGGAAGATGGGAAACCTCTTGTTTACAAAAAGCCCTTGCAGGTTAGTTAGAGGCAGGCCAGGCATTTCCTCGTCCCCGCAGGAGCCTCTCTGTAAAGAACAGCTGCTTTAAAACACGAAGGGCCTGAATACTCCCCTTTGTGTATTTCTCCCATCAGCATCTTATCGGTTGATAATCTCTAAAGTCCCATGAGAGTGTCCTTGGCCCCAAGTTCCCTCTACGGCCTCTGTTTCACCTCTTATGACGGGGAACTCACTACCCAGCAGAGCAGCCCCTATCCGATTTAGACAGAATGGTTAGAAGTGTATGTTCTTGGTATTACCACCACCAAGTGGAAAGACTTTCTCTTCTTATGACAGCTTTTTCCGCGGGGGGTGAGGGGGGTGTTAATTATAGCAGCTCATTCATTTCTCTGTTCTTCCCTCAAAACTCCTCCACCTCCACCAAGGGGTTTCCATTTAAAATAACGCCTGTTCTGTTTTGGAAGGCGTCTTGCCTGGCTTCTGGTTTGCCAATGTTCTTCTGAGAGCGTGGCTTCTAAAGCTGACCCTCAGCCCCCACTCCTTGGCCTGGCTCCGCCGACGTGTCTGGAGCTGGCAAGAGGGAGACGTGTGGCAGCGGCCGAAGATGCTCTTGAGTCAGGAGCTGGCCGTGATCCGCTTTGCTCTGCGGTAGGTATTAAGGACGTTCCCAGGCCCGTTTCCTGCTCCCAAATGCCCGCATCCCTGCCTCTTAAGTGAGGTTTAGCTTAATCCCCAGCCCTACCTAAATGTGACTTCTGCTATTACTCAGAGCCGTGGGCAGAATGTCTCTGTGTCGTGGAGAGCGTGGGGGGAGACGCGGCAGCGGGCTGCCCACTCTGCCTGGAATCCGCGTCGCGGTGTCCTTTGTTCCCGGAGCCCCGTCCAGCCAGGACGGTGCTGCTCTCTTTATGGTGTGCATCTGGGTGTCTTTAGAGCTCGTACTGGACAACCCCCTGCGTGTACCAGCAGGGGAAACTGAGGCCCAGAGAGGAGAAGCCAGCTTGTCTGCACTCTCCTCTCACACAGCACGTAGTTTGTCTCTGGCTGGAAGCCAGGCTTCTTGCCTCTTGTTCGAGGGTTCCCTCTGCACAGGAGCAAGGCACCGGCTGCTGCAGCCCCTGAGAAACGGTCTCCCGTGTAGCAGATACAGATTCGCCGATGGAGGTTCTGGTTGGTCAGTCTGGTCAACAGGTACTGCCGTTTGCACAGAAGCCCTGGGACTCTGCCCTTGCTTCGCTCTCCGTGTTCTCTGGGTGCACCTTACGGGCACACCTCCTGAGAACCCAAGAGTCCAGTGTGTCCATCCTGTGCCGAGGGCCCGCTGTGCGCCCGCAGGAATGGAGGCCGTGAGGGTGCCGCTCCCTTGCCAGATGAGAGGTGCTCCTTGGTCTTCGTTTTTGTTTGCACAGGGCTTTGCACATAGTAAGTGCCCTATAAGCATTTGTTGAATGAAGGTTTGGGACAAATGATACCAAGCAATTGGCAGAGCTTGGTGGCAGCCTGTCCATCGTGGGGGTAAAGTCCTTTTTATCTTGCCCGTGTTCTGGGCACTGCAGAGGGATCGTGTAAAGGTATGGTCGCAGCCCTGCCCTCGAGTAGGTTAGGGGAGTAGACCCTACTATCAGGACACCGTTGGGCCTGCATGGTGTCAGTGCTGGTTGCTCGCCCACCTTGGCTGTGGAGGAGGGCCCTTCCTTGAAGGGTCTCGTCCCAGCCTCCTCAGTCAGAGCCCTGCACATTGGAATACAGTGCCCAGGTGCCCGTTAGGTGTGCTGCCCAATGATGAGACTCCAGGCGAAGGCCCCCCCCCCCCCTCTCTCCCAGGGACAGAGCCTGTTCTCAGCCTCCCCCGACCCCACCACCTCTCCTAAGCTCCTTTGTAACCCGCCTGACCCATCCGTGTGCGGAAGGGCTGGGTGACGGGTGAACGTGCCTGTAAAAACCATCGCTCCTCGGCCAGGCGGATGGCTGTTCGTCTCGTTAATTACTTGGTAAAGAGAACACAAGGACTTTAATTCACTGCACTGGACTCCCTCCCAGGTGTCCCCGGTGAGGGGTGGAGATGGCCAGGCTGGCAGCGGGAGAATGAGGTGGTGGGGCTGTGCAGGGTTGACTTTTTTCCTTTGTCTCTACTAATAATTGTAGCACACTGGCAGGGCACCTTCTCTCTCCCCTGCCCTGCCCGCTCCATGCTGCACATTCTGCCCTCCCCTCGTGCCCACCGACTCTACAAGTCAGTCTGGAGCTTCTGTCTCCAGTGGAGCTGTGTGTGTGCAGCACAGCAGCTTGGTTGACCCAGCGCCTGTGAGGGGCACTGTGCTAGGCACTCTGGGGAGTGAGACTGGGGCAGCTTCCCCTGCTGCCACCTGCCGTCAGGCCTTTTGTTAGCGTCCAGGGTGCCCTGCAGCCTTCCTCAAGCTCTCACTGCTTTTTCCTTCCCTCCCCTCATCCTGCCCCCTTTGTCTTTCTCTTTCCTCTTAGTGGGCTCCCTTCTCTCCTTCCCAGGGTCCTGCTCTTGTTCCTCTGGGGAAACCGCCCAGGCCTCCTTCTGGCTGGTCAGTCAGGAGCCTCTGCTGCTTGTGGTGCGCCCCACTCCCTCCCCCCAACGCCCCCACAGAAATGGGGTGAGGTGAGAGGCCTTCACCCCCAGTGGGAAGCCATCGAGGGCATTTTTCTGCCTCTGTGGTTTTATTAAGTCTCTCCTGTCAAACCGGAGAGGCTGAGGAAAGTCGTTTTAAAGATTTATTCGTGAAGGACCCCATGAACTCAGGTTGCTGAGCACAAAGAGGGTTGATTGGTTGGGGGGGTGGGGGAGACTTAGGCTCTGAGAGGGAGGGAAGGGGAGAGGGAGGGGCTCCGGTGCCTGCATCTCCCATGACTTGTAGGCGTGGGGGAGTGGGCGGTGGGAGAAGCCGTCTTCCTTGCGCCAGCGTTGGGCATGGCATCATCGCCTGTCCCTTCGGAGCCAGCTCCACGGTTTCCAGGAGCTGTGTGTGGGGGGCTGGGGGGTGCTGCAGGGAGGTGGGGACTTGCTTGGCATCAGGCGCCCATCAGACAACTGGAAAGTGCCAGTGCTTTCCTGGCCATCTGTCCCCCTCCGCCTGGCTCCCGTCCTTCTCCTGCTTACCACAGAAGGGCCGGCGACAGTCCGCAGTGCGAGGGCGCGGAGCCTGGCTGGGAGGGCAGGCAGCGCCCCATCTTGCCTTTGTTTGTCCCCGCCTCATCCTCGGCCCCTGCACCGGGGACGAGTTGCCAGGTGCATGAAAAGTTTGCCCTGTGGCCACCGAGCGCGGTTGTTTGTGGTGCGGTGGTGGGAAGGAAAGGTGGATGTGTGCCGTTTCCTTTCCGCGGCTCGTCTGTTTGCTCAACCGGGACCTTCGCCCCCACCCCCCTTCCTGCCCCAGCCACTATTTTTTCTTTTTTCTTGCTTTAATTTGTAAAAAGTACACCCAGAGCAGGACAACTCTCCCGCTATTTGGGCTCGTTTGCACACACCACCCTCCCCCAGCTAGTTAAAGGGTTAAAAATTATGGGGAAGTTCAGCCGGCACTTGCAAGATATGGTTGCCTTAGCAACAGGCCTTCTAATCTGGTAGGTGACCTGAGAGACTGGAGAAGATGTAGGGGTTGGTTTGGCATTTCATTATTTCATGAGGCTGCCTCTCCAGCTGGTTTCTCTGCCGCGCTTAAAGCTTGCTGTTCCTGCCACTAGAGTTACTGGCACATTCCAAAACAACAGTGCTGATGGCAGGAGCAGGGCGTGCGTGGGGCCTGGCCAAGCAGGGTGGGCGGAGGAGCGGGAGCTGGGTTCCAGGAGCCCCATGTGGTGCTGTGTCCCTCACACAAAGGGGAGGGTGTGGATAGCCGGGTGTGCACCCAGGTCCGCTCTCCTGCACACAATAGCTGCCTTCTTGAGACACCCAGCGTGGAAACGGAACCCTGGTTTTTAGTGTCTGAGAGGGACTGCCTTCTTGGGAGATTTTAGACCGGATTTCAGGAGAACTTCTTCAGTTTGCCAAGAATTCTCCTCAAATTTGCAGGGCTTGTCTCAAGTGTGGGGCGACCCCCACTGCAGCGCCTACACTCGGTGCCTCCTCTTTTATTCATGTCCAGAGAGACACTGTCCAGAACTTGGGTTCAGGTCAGCATGTGAGCTGCATGTCCGCCGGGTGCCCGGCCCCGTGCCCAGAGCAGAGGGGAGCAGGACAGAATCCTCGTTTCGCTCATTTACTCAGCAAACGTTCATTGGGGGCCGCATGTGCCGGGCACTGTTGAGAAGGGGCAGGTCACAGCACTGCCCTGGCCTGAGAGCTTCCCTGTGTGCAAGGGGCCTTCTGCCTAGCGCCTTGTCTTTTATTTTATTTTATTTTATTTTATCTTATTTTATTTTATAAAATTTTTTTTCTTCTTTAAAAAAAATATTTTATTGATTTTCCACAGAGAGGAAGGGAGAGGGATAGAGAGCTAGAAACATCGATCAGTTGCCTCTTGCACGCGCCCCCTCCCTCCGCCCCCCGCCCCACTGGGGAGGTGCCCGCAACCAAGGTACATACCCCTGACCGGAATAGAACCCGGGATTTTTCATTCTGCAGGCTGACGCTCTATCCACTGAGCCAAACTGGTCTTGGCCTAACGCCTTGTCTTTAGAGGGACCTTGTAGTGAGGGCAGAAGTGGCTTTCAGCTCAGGAAAGCACCAGACATTCACATCTCTTACCTCACCTTTCTCAGGGGTCTGCTTCATTTCTGCCTGTTATCCCTTGGCCGTAGTTACTCAGAAATCCGAGGGCCCCATGAATGGCTTGTGTAGATGGCGTGTTCAGAAGTCCATGTCTCCTTAAGGAGAGTTCTGTGTTAGCCTGGCCCAGGATCTAAGGCACTTGCAATTGGTTGGCTTCCTGGGTTTCTGGCTTTTGAGTCTTCCCTCTGATGAAGAGGTTGAGTGTTCCTTGGAGGGAATTTTATATGGTTCCTTCTCCCCATCACAACCATGAGTTCTCTGAAGAGGTCTCTGTGTTAAAGGTTCATAGCTCCCATTGCATAGATGCAGGTGGAAGTAAGGACCAGAAGGGCAAAGGCATATGCACTCCTGGGGCTGTGGGAGCCCAAGCAGAGACTTGCCTCGTGTCCTTGTTGGGCTGCCCATCCTGCCTAGTGGTGGCAGGTGCGTGGGGAAGGCTGGGCTGGAATGTGGGTCTTGATGGGTGGGAATATGTCTGTATGCAGAAGGCCAAGCATCGTGCACCCCCCTGCAAGACAGGAGAGCCCATGGACAGTAGGATACACAGGTCAGAGGATCGGGTTGGTGGCAGTGGAGTGGGAGCCTCCCCCGTGTCTGGCCACCCTCCCCACCCCCCGCATGCCAACTGGCATGCGGGGGGTGGGGAGGGTGTCTCAGGAGGGGACAATCTGCCACCTGTAGCCCAGGGTCTGAGTCCAGCTCAGCTTCTGCTTATGTGTGATTGGGTAGTTAGCTCCCTCTGTGCAGTTGTCTTCTGTCTGTAAAACAAAGGAATTGACCTCATCATCCTCAGTCCCTCTCAGATCTCTCAGCCCATGTCTGTGGTTGGAAGAAGCATGTTGGCAAAGTCTCTTTGCACTGCTGGGCCTCAGGCTGGCTTCTCAATATAGAGGGTGGCTTTAGAGTTTTCCAGTTTTTATCTGGCTTGGGTATAATTTTTCTCAGTTCATTTCAGTGAAGGTGGTTATGTGCCCCCTTCTTTGCCTTGTGGGGGAGAGTCAGGCCACACATGGGGAACCTGCCCACTTTTGTCTGACTTCTGTGGAGCCGGGATTCTGACTCTGTGTGTGGTTCACTTGGATATTCCAAACTCTAATTTCCCTATAGAAAGAGCTTCCTAGCGTCGGAGTGGAGTGAGTGTACTGGGTAACTAGGACCTTTATAAGTGGAAGCATCTCAGAACAGCTCAAGGGGAAAATCTTCAAGGCAAAGCTGTTGGGGTTGGACTGTGTGTGTGTGTGTGTGTGTGTGTGTGTGTGTGTGTAAGTCAGTCACCGGCGGAGGAGGGAAGGGCGGTCAGGCCACACATGGGGAACCTGCCCACTTTTGTCTGACTTTCGTGGAGCTGGGGTGCAACTTCCTGGAATGGGGGGCTGGTTGAGCTGAAGATTTCTGGGGCCTCTAGGATATAAAGTAGAGGTGACCTTGGTCTTTCCCACTTTGGCTTAGATTTTGGTCCAAAGTTCTTCCTCTCACAATGGGCCTGATTTCTTTGGAAAGAATGGATCTGCCCGCACTTAAATAGAGAGCAGAGGCCTCATTAGAATCAAACTAAATTTAAACTATGTATTCAGCTCCAAAGCAGGCCAAAGCCCTTGGAGAACTGCCCTCTCCATAACGGGGAAACTTAGTGCTTACCTTACGGATGAGGACACTTAGGGTTGCACGGGATGGAATGACTGCCCAGGGATGTAATACTGGCAGGGCTAGTGCTTCCCTTTGACCAACTCTCCGAGTTTCTCCATTTGCCATTAGAGTCTGCTGAGGGACTCGTGTGTTGGGAGGTTGGTGGGTTTTTGTGCTCTCTTCTGGGAAATCTTGTTGATGTTTTTCTGATATTAATCGTTCTTTGTTATAGAGTAGGTAATAATGACAAAGAATTTACCCCCAAGTTAAAATCTCAGAGCAGTGGATTGAGATTGTGCTTCTCAAATTTTGCATTGTCTGCATGTTTCTCCTGACGTAATAATAATAGTGAGTACAATGCTGATCGTGGTAGATGCTCAGATAGTCACAAAGATGAGTGGAACACAGCTGCTTCCTGCTGTGGATCCTAGGGAGGTGAGACTCATACGATGATAGCCGCCTAGTGTATGTTTGCCTTGTTGTGTTGGAGTTGCCATAGTAAGACACGAAGTGGATGGCTTTCCTCCCGGGAGAGTGGGAGGTGAGGGGCGGGAGGAAGGGCTTTGGAGATGAGATGAAGCCTCATAGGAAGTGGGGGCGAGAAGCCCAGTGGAGACAGCTTTGACAAAGGCCCCCGAGGATGTTTTGTGAGGAAGTTTGACTTGGTGATGCCACTTGAAGAAGTTGGGACCCATTTGGCTTTTCTGGAGAATGCCACTTCCTGGGGCAACAAGGGAATTCCTTGCCAGATGAAGTAGGATTTGCATCATTTTCCTTCAAGCTTCCTAAGGTTGTCCTGTGGTAGTTCTGAAATTTTGGGATTTGATGAGCAAACTAGTGTGTCCAGGCCTTTGGTCCTTTTATGTACCTTGAGCCTGACGTTTTGTCTCTCATATTAAGGAAGCCTGCTAGTTTGCTGAGCATTCCCACTGCCTTTTGACTCATCAGGAGTTCCTTATGGGGATATACTTAAGAGATGCTGGGCTGGCTGGATGGGTGGGTGAGTGGCTGGGTAGATGGATGGATCAGTAGAGGAGAATGCTGATCTGGGCTGGGTTGAGTTACGAGTCCTTTCATGTTATGTTTGAGGACTTCTCTTCAGCTGAGTGTACAGGCAGGCAATAGGCAGGTCCCAGATCTCACAAAGGCCCAACAAAATTTCTGATTGTTCCATCAGAGGATCTGCTGGAGGTTCCTTCCTATCGGCTTGGTCCATTGAGGAACCTTGTCTCATATGAATATCCCACACACACACTAAGGGGATGTGGAACGATGAAGATTATTTTTGAAGTTTAATTTATATTTAAGTGATCACAGCATTACTCTTGAGAGCTGTGAGTTTTCGCATTTGTGGCTTTGGCATTTCACAAGTGACACGGGGGTCATTTATAACCTCCCAGAGCATAACTTTGATTCTTGGTCCGAATGGCAGGTGGGCCCACGAATGGCTTTGCTGGTGGGTAAGCCTAACACTCTGTCCGGTGCCCACAGCTCTTGGGCACTGCTTGTTTCACACCTAATCTCATTTCATCCTCACAGTAACCCTGGGAATTGGGTGTAAATCGCTGTAGCTTTACACTTGAGAAAACTGAAGAAGTATATTGAGCACCTACTATGGGCTTATCTTGAGATTCATGATTATTATCTTGAGAAGTAGAAGGAAGAAAAATTTGCCCATCATCCCACCTCCAAATCTAACTTTGCTAACTTTTTTGGGTCAGCATTTCCTTTCAGGCTGTT
This sequence comes from Pipistrellus kuhlii, assembly GCF_014108245.1. NCBI lineage: Eukaryota > Metazoa > Chordata > Mammalia > Chiroptera > Vespertilionidae > Pipistrellus > Pipistrellus kuhlii. The sequence continues at coordinate 165,529,862 of NW_023425515.1, read as the reverse complement.
TTTTCTCTCCATTTTTTTTGTTTAACATTTTTGCATAATCGTGTTCCAGTCAGAAAATTCTTGTCACAGAAAAATAACATTTAAGGAGCTGTGGAGAGGCTTCTGTTTTCAGACTTCTCCCTGTGTTGGCGTGGCTTTTGGAGGGCCTCCTTGTGGGCCTTCTGGGCCCGCCCCTGGGCTGTGCTAAACCGTGAGCAGGAGTGGTCCATTCAGCTCTGCATCCTGGGCTCAGGCATTCAGACCCAAGCAGGGCCCTTTGTGTCTAAAGTACTAGCTGATTGGAGTGCTAATGAATCAATTAGAAAATTACTTGCTGCTGAGATCCTCAGCCAAAGGAGGGCTGTGCACAGCCTTAGAAAACCATCTGAAGGCCATACGCCTGTAAATCTTGGCTGTGGCCCTCGTCAGTGGCACCACAGCCTTTCTTGGACCTGTTACGCACTTGAGAGAACGGACGACTTCTGCTTTGCAGGGCTGCCTTGTGCTTGGCATGGCTTTCCAACTGGTACTTGGATCCACTCTCCCACTGGTGAGAAAGAGAGGAGTGGAGTTCTGAGGAACAGAACTTGTGCCGCGCTTTAAAAAAAGGGCCATTTAGAGGCCGGTCCCCTGTTCTTTCCCGGAGTCCCTTATAGCTAGCAGTCCTGTTGGGAGGGACGATTTTTCTCATTTTTATGGATGGCGGAAACGGTGGCTTAGAGAGGTAAGCAACCTGTCCTCTAGTTACGTACCTAAGGGAGGCAGTGCTTCAGCCTTCAGCTTTTCAGGTCTTCAGACTCCCATCTGCTGTAATGCCTTCCCACATGATGGTTCCTCATCATATATCTTAGTGGATTTTAATAGGACTCGCCGGTGGGGTTCAGCCTGTAGGGTTGGGAATGATAAAGGCATTTTTGGTTATATACCCAGGGTTGGAGTTTGGTGAGGTTTAATCTGGGGCAGAGGAGTTGGGGTGACAGCTAACAGCTGTGGCTAGAAGGACCCTGGGTGGGGAGATGTACCAGGGAGCTCCAGATGGCCAGTGATTTGTGTTACGCATTGCGGGACACTTTCCAGGTGTGCTCCAACCTGAATTGGAGGTGGGTTGAGGAGAGGGCAGTTAAAGAAGATGATGACTTGCTGTGAATCCCGACTGTAGTGGGAGCCGCCTCTTGAAGAAAACATCTGCGAAGTATTCCTGACATATTTTCCTGGCTCTTTCACACCTGTTTCCTCATTGGATACCCATCTCAGGTGACCTCCAGCCCTCATTTTATGATTACGACTGAGGCGCCATGCATCCCTTACCTGTTTCCTCCACGAGGACCTCCGGTGTGCTCTGAGGCTGAGCCTGTGCAGTCTCCTGTTTTCATTTGGCTTCGTTTGGAACCAGTGGGTGCCTAGCCCTTTTGTCCCTTGACCCCGGGGGCAGGACTGCTTGTTCATAAATACAGATTCTGTCTTTTCCTCCACAAGGTATTTATTCATTGTGTTGTGGTGGTTTTGCTATTTCTGCATTCAACATTGGTGCCTTGAATATCTCCAGTTCTGTTTGTATAACAAACATTTGAATGCCTCTGAGTGCCAGACACCCGTTGTAGGTGCTGGGAGTACAGTAGGGGGCAGCACAGATGATATCCCTGTCTGTCCTCACTGAGCTGACACCTGGTCCAGTGGATGGTGTGGAAATCTGGTGAAGACCTTGGGCCTCAAGCTCTGATATAGAAGATAGGACCATAATAATTCTAATCTCTCTCTTTCATAATGACCTTTTTAATGAGCCAACATGGTTCTGGGCAGTTTGTTTATCTGTCTGTCTATCTATCCATTCATCCATCCATCCATCCTTCCTCACCCGAGGATATTTTTCCATTGATTTTTAGAGAGTGAAGAGGGTGGGAAAGACAAGAGAGAAATAATGTGAGAGAAACATATCAATTGGTTGTGTCCTGCATACATCCCCACCAGAGCTCTGGCCAGGGAGGAGCCTGCAACTGAGGTACGTGCCCTTGACAGGAATTGAACCTGGAACCCTTCAGTTTGTAAGCCAACTCTCTATCCACTGAGCCAAATTGGTGAAGGCTGTGCTGGGCATTTTTATACTTAACATGTTCCATCCTCAGGAGAGCTTTGTTAAGGCCGATGAGGCCACTGAGAGCCCATAGTAGGTGGTAAATCAATTTTTGTTGGCTAGATGAAGGGCATACAGCTCACATGCCGGTGGAGCTGAGTTTCCAACCCAGCCTCTCAACACCGTTGTTTGTGGACTTTCTTTGATTGTGCATGAGTGCCAGGGCCTAGGAAGATTCTGGTACTAGGCTCTATTGTGGTCTGGAACCAACTAGATCTGTATTATCCAGCTATTGCTGGAGGGTTGCTTTGTTCCTGGTTTTATAGGAATAGAGGTGAGACTTAGAGGTTACTCACTTCCCTGGCCCTGTTAGTCCCCTGGTCTCTCTGCTCGAGGCACAGAGGAGTGAGACTGGGTAGGACACACCTTCCCCAGGACCCCAGGTGACTGCTGCTTAAGCTGGCACAGGTGAGGTGATGTGTTCAACCCCCGAACCCATCTATCTTCCTGGGCCATTCGATGTTGACTTGGTCCCACCAAGTTCCAGGTATTGAAAATCCAAAACAAATAAAGCCCAGCTCCAGGAGGGAAGCAGGTTGCTTTCTCTTTGTGGAAGCTCAAAGTGCAACAGCTGTGTGGGTAGACGGCTCACTGGGTGTTAACCTGTTTGGCAGGCTGTTGGAGTAAAGTGCCAGGCAGGTGTCTAGCAGGTGGGGGAGGGAGTGAGAGGCATGTAGCTGACCATGGGGACAGGGGAGAGGGGGGTCTGCTTTCTTTGCCTCTTGTCTGTGCCATTGACCTTCAGGCTCCCTCTTTAATTGTCCTTTTCCCCCCTCCCCCTTTCTGCGTGCAGTCTCCCAATTTCCACTCACCTTCCACCCCCTTCCCCACATCTCTGTATTTCCCAACACCTTGTGCATTGCTTCAGACTCTCCTTGGCTGTTCGCAGTTGGCAGGCCAAGGGGCAGAGTCTGCCACCCAGTAAAGATGACCTTGTGCTACTGTGACTCAGATGGGGATGGAGACTCTGACTTGTCCCACATGGTGTTGGTGGGAGGTCAAGGGTGGCTGCAAGATGTCAAGAGTGCAGCTGTGCTGTTTCAAGTCACATAACCCTGAATGGGGAACAGGGGTACGGAGGAAGAGGAAAGGAGTGGGTGGGTGAGTGGGAGAGGGCGTAGTTGGAGGGTTGGAAAGGATTCAGGTGTGTGAGTTTCCTGGGCTGCAGTAACAGTATCACCCACTGCAGTAAGGTAGCTTTAGACAACGCAGATCTGTTCTATTGGAGTTCTGGAGGCTAGAAGTGTGTGATCAAGGTGTCGGCAGGGAGCATGCTCCTCCGAGGGTCCTGGGTGAGGTCCGTTCCAGGCCCTTCTCTTTCAATGCTGCAGTTCCTCATGCTCCCTGGCTTACATCAGCCTCTGCTTTTGTCATCGTATGATTTCTCCTTGTGTGTCTGTGTGCCCAAACTTCCCTTATTTTGTAAGGACACCAGCCATTGGATTAGGGCCCACCACACCCTACTCCAGTGTGACCTCATTTTAACTTTATTACATCTGTAAGGATCTGTTTCTAACCAAGGTCACGTTCACAGGTACTGGGGGTTAAGACTAGAGCATATTGTGTGTGTGTGTGTGTGTTGGGGGGGGGGGGGTCCACAGTACAGGTTGACAGTGCCAAGCCCCAAATCTAAACGGCATATTTCGATTCCTGTTTTCAGGGATCTTAAAGGTCCTAATCTACTTGGTCATTTCAGTAAGCCAGTAAGTTTAGGTTCGGGATTTTCTGTGTGCCACGTTCTGGACTTGGCCCTACCAACAGGTGAGACACCTCCTGGTTTTACAGTGAGGAACTACTTCGATGGAAAACCAGGGTTTTTAGAAGAAAGTTGAAAGGAAACGTTCATGCAAGTACTTCAGGGATGTCCTTAGAAACACAGACAGGCTTTTCCTTCCTGCCCTCTGCATTTAGAGGCCAGCTCCGTCAGGCCGTGACTTCTTCCACTGTTCCCTGGAAGAAAGTAGCTGGGACCTCTGGGTTTGGAGGTTCTTTCCGGGCCTCAGTTTCCCCTCTGCCAGTAAAGGGGGGGGAACACTTAGATGGTTATTCAGATGTGCTTCTCGCTGTCTGTTCCAAGCCGAGTTGGTGGCTAGGAACTGTTTTATTGGGAGAGCAAATACTGTGCAGTGTCAATAAGGATGCTTTGTGTAGGGGCTTCTGTGTTTTCGCTGTGGATAAACAAGAAGCAGCCAAGTGTGTATTAGTGGCTCCTGGCTTGGGCCGGCCCCTTTTCTTCCCACACAGGGCTTTCCTGTGCCAGCAGGAAGAAGTGGGACCGAGCCCTCTCACCATTCCCGAGAATTCTTCCCATGACTTGACAGTCTTCCTGCGCCTGAGAAGGATTTCCATGCAGATGACAGGAGTGGAGTAGAAAGCATTTGTAGCTATTGTGCTGGTGAAAACCAATGTAATGTAAATAGGAAGTCTGGATTATATGTATCCTCAAAACACTGAGACCGAAAACCACACACACCAAATGAAGTTCACAGCTGTGCGCGCGTAGGGTTCCGAGCGCTGTCTGCAGGCGGCGAGGGCTCAGGCAGCGGGGACCGCGTTCTGCTCTCCATCCTTCCGCTCCTCTTGTTCCCCACCCCATCCCCCAAAAATGAATTGGGCATTTTGTCCAGTTCTTCGATCTCTTTACAAGCCCTTAACCAGTCTACAGAATACGTTGGTTCAGCTGGATTTGACACCCTTCCCATCAGCTGTTCCACAGAGACGGAGCACTTTTGTGTGCCCCCAAAAGACCACGCCCCATACTAACCTCCCTACTCTGTCCCCAGAATGGTGCAACTCTGGGTCACCCATCCCCAGACAGGGCCTTCAGGGGCCTCTCTTGGGCAGGAGCATAGTGCTTATGCCAAGACTGATCGTGTGCTCAACATGGGCAGCTTTGTAAGTAGATTAGTTTCATGTCTTAGTTCCAAAGTAGTACATGGGTGTATGTTCTTTGCGAAGGAAATTAGATAATAAATATAAAAGTCTGGGTCTTCCATTATCCAAAGATGAATAGTGTCAATGCCCTTGTTTAAATCTTGTCAAGATGACTTACTTTCTAAACATGTGCCTGTTCTTAAGAGACCAGGTCCAGTGGGGTGATACCAGCCACGTGACTGTCTGAACTCAGGCTGTCATGCCCCTCCCCCATGGGCTTCCCCAGTGGCCAGGTACTGGCTTCCTGCCTCCATCTCCCTTCTGCCCCTTAAGGTCTTCTGATAGCCTTTGGAAGAGCAGGCCAACTTCCTGTTTGCTGGGTTGAATCTTCTGCGATGCCAGAACCTGTGTAACACATGGCTTCCCTTCCAGGAGGTTTGCCCACACACTTAACTGCCTGTGGCTCTCCGGGCTCCTTCCTTCAGTCGGAGCTCTTTTAACTGACGTTGCCAAGAACAGATTTCTTTCCTTTGAAGAAGGAAATGGGGTGTAATTCTTTTTTAAAAATATAATTTTATTGATTTCCGAGAGGAAGGGAGAGGGAGACATAGAAACATCAATATGAGAGAGAATCATTGATTGGCCACCTCCTGTACACCCCCCTACTGGGGATCAAGCCTGAAACACAGGCATGTGCCATGACCAGGCATCCAGCTGCAATCTCCTGGTTCATAGGTTGATGCTCAACCACTTAGTCACGCCGGCCAGGCTGGGCTGTAAATTCTTGCTTCAAACCCTAGAGTCCAGGACTGCTCTTCCAGGGGGACCTGGTGCGTGTTGAGCAGACAGGGTTGTATGGAGCTGTGGTTTTTAACCTTCATGGGACCCTGGATTGCTGTGGGATGGCTACATTCTGGAATCCCGCTGCAAACACTGTGTGTAAGAAGTCCAAGGGGTTGCCGATTCTTTGAAGCCCATCCCCAAGGCCCTCCAGAGACAGACATGGCCCCTACCAAAGGATTGCTGAGAGTGGGCATGGCCTCCCAGTGTCTGTTTTGCCTTTTATAGGATAGTGGCAGTGATGGTTACCCAACCGTTATTCTGTGGTGACAGTGGCAGTGGTTGTTAAATCAACTCATATTACATCAGTCACTTCATCCTCGCCCTGCCCCAGTGAGGGGAAGGTACTCCCAGCCCGATTTCTCAGATGAAAAACGGAAGCTTGGAGAGTTGAAGTTACATGTCATACACACACACACACACACACACACACACACACACACATATTCAGGATTGGAACCCAGGCAGTGTGACTTGAGAGCATGTGAAGTAACATCACACCCACACACCCACACACACACACACACACACACACACTCAGGATTGGAACTCAGACAGTATGACTTGAGAGCATGTGCCCAACACCTGATTTGCAGCAGAGAAAACCATAGTAGGTGCTCAGTAAATGGTTATGACAATATTAAAAGCAGCAGGGGGCTATGGCATAGCCAGCCTGTTAGTTGTGGGACTTTCCTCCCGCACATGCCCCCATCTGTCCTGAGTATTCTCCTGGTGCAGGCTCCAGGCTCCGGAGCTTGTGGGCGGAGGGGCGCGCAGATCCGCCAATCCTGGGAAATGTGTAAAATCCTGTTCCTGAAAACCGGCCGGGTGCTCATAGTGTCCCGGCTGGCATGTTTTGCTAGTCACGAAACATGATCCATACGCTGTATTTTAGGACTCCCCATCTGTCGGCATCGGGCATTGGGAGAGGGTTTTCACTTGAGGGAGTTCAGAGCGTGCCAGCTCACTGGGGGGAGGGCCCCGAGGGAGGTGGGCAGGAGGATCTGTGACAGCGGGTGGCTGTGCTCCTCCGAGGAGGGCCCGGACTGCCAAGGTGGGGGCCTGGGAGCCTGGGGGATGGGGTGTGCTGGCCGGCAGCATCCCAGATCTCCTTTTCCCTCACTTCACTCAGTGTTTAGACAGATCCCATTTTTAGTTAAGTAACCGAGGTATAGAGAGGTTAACTCTCATGTAGAAGGCTTCAAGACTGTGAAGAAGCTAAGCTCAGATTTGAACTTCAGTCTTTAGGCTCTGTTCAGTGTTCTCTCCCTTTCTCTTAAGTCTGCCCTCCTGTTTCCTGGGCTTTAACTCTTTGTGGTTCAGGGCAGGGTGTGGGAGAGGTTGCCTGAGAGTGGAAAGGAGTCAGCTGAGGAAGGGGTGAGGGTGAGCCCTGCTCTTAGGCCCACTTTGCAGGGAGCACAGGGCCTGCCCTGGAGCCCAGCTCTCTGGCCTGCTGGTGGTGGAGGAGGAATGCTAAGAGGGCTATTGATCCACCCATCTCCTCTGGGGAAGGGCTGCAGCGCAAGCAAGCCTTTCTTTTTAAAAATGCATCAACTTGACCGTAAGCGGGCCCCAGCTTAAAAATAAATAAATACAAACAAGAAGCAAAACAAGTAGGAGTGGGAGGGAAGCAGGGATGGAGCAAAACCTTAGGAAAAAAACTAAAAGGCACCCTAGCTAGTGGCTTGGTTGAAGCGTCATCCTGCACTGCAAAAGGTTGCAGGTTCAATCCCCAGACAGGGTGTGTACAGGAGGCAACCAATCGATGTTCCTCATATCAATTTTCTCTTTCTCTCCTTTCCTCTCTCTCTCTAAAGATCAATAAAGACATATCCTCGGGTGAACATTAAAAAGAAACCCCCCAAAAATGAAAGGTTATCCGAGGAGGGTTCTTTTCGGTGCCTGTGCCAGTTTCAGGCTAGGATGCCTTCCCTGAATTCTGGAGCCTGGGTCTGCCCTGCTTGGCTGGGACCTGGGTCATCCCTCTCTCCTGCTCAGTCTATGCAGGGAAACTTTACCCAAATCCAGGGGTTTCAGAAAGCCCCTCTGGGGTGGGGGTGGGTGGAGGAAGCCCCACACAGGGTGTAATGGCAATCCCTATTGAAAGCCTGCCTTACAAGTCCTGACTTGGGCAATTTCAGGCTCCTTTTTGCCCTCAAGCTACACTGGCCTTTTCTCGGTTTCTCAAAAGTGCCTTTGCATGTGCTGTTCCGCAGCCTGGAAGGTGTGCTCCCTTTTCCCTGGTCCCCAGGTGAGGGCCTGCTCATTTTGTAGATCGGCCTAAAGGCCACTTCCTGACCCTCAGTGGGTCAGTCAGGCATCTTGTGTGCCTCAAGGTTCCCGGCACTTCTTTTTTTGTAGCTCTTGAAACCAGCACAATAAAATAACTCATTACATTTTACAGCATTTAGCAATTAAGCTTGGGGAAGGCAGGACCAGTCTGTCCTGTTTGCTGTAAGTGGCTGTGGCCCAGCCACGCAAGCTGGAGAGGGGTAGCACATTCTTGTGGAATGGGTGGATGAATAGCCCATGGATACCCTTTGGGGGAAGGAGGAGGGAATAAACATTGTAATCAGAATTTGTCCCATATTGAGGTCAGAGTAGAGCCCCCAACACTAGAAAGGGGGAGACTTGCCAATAGTCCAGTAGGCCATGGGGTAGCATGCTGTATGGCCAGCCTGTTCCCTTCGTGGGTGGAAAGATGTGGAGCCCAGAGAACAGAAAGGACTTCATCAAGATTATACAACAGCCCGGCTGGTGTGGCTCAGTGGTTGAGCATTGACCTATGAACCAGGAGGTCACAGTTCGATTCCTGGTCAGGGCAGGCTTGATCCTTAGAAGGGGGTGTGCAAAAGGTAGCCAATCAATAATTCTCTCATCACTGATGTTTCTCTCTCCCTCTCCCTTCCTGTTTCTGAAATCAATAAATATATTTAAAATGAGAGATCACACAACAGAGCCTCTGAGGATCTTTATTTGGTCTCTGGTTTAATTGTTGAAAGGTGATTAATACATGGGGGGGCACCACTTCGTTTGCTTCTTGTTGTGGTAGCACCAGTTTGCGGAGCAGAAAATGGAGGCTCTGTCCACTTGGTCCCTTGCTTCAGAACACAGCAGAGGTAACATTGATCAGATCTTGGCTCTTTCTGATTCCCTAGCCGATGGCTGTACCACTTGTAGGAGCCTTGGATGCTACCAGCGCTCTGGGTTGCAGGGGGACTGGTCTTTCCCTGAGACCACTTTCTCTCCCCCACCCACCTTCATCCCCTTTTTCCGTCTTCCCTCTCCTCTGAGAGAACCTCAGAAATTGCTCTCTCCCTTTTCAATCACCCTGGGAAGCCACTGTGGATCCTGGAAAGATACTAAGGGCGATAAAGCAGAATTTGCACCATTCTGGGATAACTGTCCATCATTAGGAGGTAAAAATAAAGTGTGTGCTTGCTCCTCGCTACATGTAGGCTTCCTTTTGGGATTACAGTGGGAGCCAATTACCTGCCCCCCCCCCCCCCCCCCCGTCCCTTGGCTGATGTGGGGATTCCTACAAATTTGGGCACATGGGTGGGCTTCGTGCCACTCACTCCCCCTAGAACGGGGCCCATGGGCCTCCTTCCAGGCGGAAGCGCCTCTGCTTCTCTGCGGCTCCAACAGCTCAGGCGCTCTGGCACGCACAGGTGCCGACTCCTTTTGCAAATATTGCTGCAGCTGAAAAGCAGCAAGCCACCTTTAGAGGACTTTGTGCAGCCTGCTTCTTTTTGATACCTGCAATGCACAGAGGCAAAGAGAGAGAAACTAATTGGTTCAATTAATTTTGTCAATATTGACCGAGCAGGAGTTTTGTGCAGGTCGCATGTTAGGGACCCAGGGGTTACCAAAGAGCAACATGGCCCAGTCCCTTCCTTGAGGGGCTCATCCTCTAGATGGGGACCAAGATGTTTTAAGACAGAATCAGAGCAGAAAAGCCACGTAGTCCTGATCCCTACACCCCCCCACCCCCACCCCAGAATTCCCTTATGACGTCTGGACGTCTGCCTGCCGCATGGGGAGCTAAATGCCCTTCCCCTTTCTTAAGGCACTTGCAGGTCTCCCACGGGGAATTTTCGGTTTTTGAGTGCTTACTATGTACTAGGTATGTACTAGGGCTGGGCACCCTGGTAGTGCTTTCCTTGTATTTATTTCTTTGGACTCAACACGACCCGGTGAAGTAATTACTAACTATCACCCTCATTTTCCAGTTGATGAAACGGAGGTCCAGGAAGGTTAATTAACTTGCCCAAGATCCCACAGCTACCCCGTTCCAGAGCCTGGATTCGAATGTGAGCAGATGACTTCCAGAGCTCGCTTTCTTAACCTGCTGGCTGTATGGACACATCCCCACACTGAGACTCCGTGTCTGTTACGCATCCACTCGCTGCCCAGCATGGATTATCCTAGATAGATAATTTTCTTTTCTCTTAAAAAAATCGTCTCGGTGCTTTCCATGTCATCGTTAAACATACTTAATAACCCTCTGGGATACGAGTTGCACCACAGCCCCCAATTTCTTTTTTTTTAAAGTCCATGTTCTCTGTAGAGGGCACTCTACTTCAGAGGCTGGAGTGGAGCCAGCGCCCATGGGAGAGAAGGCCGCTGGAAGCGTTCCGCACACTGTAAAGCGCTCGTGAAACGAAGGGCACGCGGGAAAGGGTGTGCACGGAGAAGACGAGCTTGTAGCGTGGGCCTCATGCATCATTCTTGGGGATTTCTTTGCACCGCTGTCACGGTCTGGTTTCAGGTACCTGTGAAAAATTGTGGTAATTAAAATGTAATTTGGAATCCCCAGTTGGCTCACAGCAGCTGGTCCAGATGTAGGAGGCTGGGGCTGTCTGTGTGGGAACAAGCTGAGGCTTGTTAGGGGTGTCACTTTGTTCTGCCCTTTGTGTTGCTGGGGAGAAGGGAGGGGTCAAGAGATACAGGAGCTATTTTTACATTGTTCGCGTCATGTTCGGCATTACTGGATGTTTGTGGTTGGGTCCCTGTTTAGCCTCAGCCAGGAAAAGAGAACTCCTTTTGCTGCCTGGGCCTGTGTGGAAACTCAGGCTCATACCCCTTGGGCAGATTCGTATATTTCTCTAAAGGGGGAAGAGACCCAAAGTGACGGTGGGGTCACCCCGATAGTTCAAAGTTGTCTTAGTCGGTCTTAGATTTTCCAAGACTCCAGAATCCTTCCTGAGGCTGTGTGCTTATCCACTCCTTATTTATGCAACAGATGTGTGGTTTTTTTTGGTGTGAGCTACACGCTAGATCTATTTCCTGGTACTTGCAACGTGAAGTCGAATGAAGTATTGCCCCTCAAAGATGTTATAGTCTAATTGGGGAAATGGAGAGTAAACATTTGGTTTAGCATATGCAAAGCAAGCATATGTGTTTGTTGGAAGCACTGAGGAGGATCCAGTGCTGTCATAGTAAGAGGGGGGGGGGGGGGTTTACAGAGAAGAGGGGTGGGAACACAGAAGGGGGGGTGCCCAGATCACACAGGGTGGTCAGAGTGCTTCCTGGAGGTGGCGGTGGCTTAGGGGGACAGGAGGCGTCAAGTGTGCACTTGGACTTATTTGCTGTTGAACTTTATTTGTATATATGCTTGATGTCATGGCTATAGTCATTATGCCTTCTTTTATCACTCAGTTGAAGTCTTGGGATTTTATTTTTATATCCAAAGGGCTCACTGTCTTTGAAAAGTTTGAGGAAAAAAATGCTTTGTGTCAGCCAACCCTTGCTGCTTCAGAGTTGGAGATTGGAGGTCAGCCTCGGCCACAGAAAGTCTGCCCTGAAGTCCCTGCCTCCCTTGGCCTCTTGGCACTCTCTGCACCACTTCCTCTTAATATGGCAGGCCGGAGAGGGTTACTGCATAGCAGGGGTTAAGTCACCCTCCTCCCCCACCTTCCAACCCTGGATCCTGCCTGACCTGACTTGTGCATTGGGCCTCGAGGGTATGTGACAGGGTCAAATATAGGTGGTCCCGCCTGTCTGTCCTGCTGATGAGGTGTGTGGCCTGGAGGTAGGCGGAGGGGTTGCTGGAGCAGCTATGGGTTCGGGGACTGTGGCAAAGTGGAAGTGCCAGGAAGCAGAGCACTTCACCTGAGGCAGCCCCGTGTGCCATGGCCGCTTCGGACAGGGGCTGGCCTCTAGAGTTTGCAGAATGCTGGTTTCGTTTCACTTCCCACTTCTGCTGTTTGTATGCATTCATTTATACAACACTGCATCTCCCCTGGACGTGGTGCTGAGAAGCCCAGTGAATTAGGTGCATCCCTGCCTTTGGGGTAGCTGACAGGTCCCCCACGCAGTGTGCCTTCTGGGACCTTCTGCAGACAACTGGAATGTCCCCACCATCCTTGTGAGCCACATGCTGACACTGCAGCAGCAGGCCTATCCTTGGTGTGGATTATTTGCTGTTAGTATTCCAAATGTCAAGTTCCCCTTGACTTGAGCTGAGCAGACGAAACAAAATGGCAGACAGATTAGAAGGGGCTTGAGAATCCTTTTAGGATTTGAAAAAAACTTACACTGTTGACTTTGAAAAGCTGCTGAACCAGGCCAGTCTGCAGAGGTGGGGACATCTACTTGATGCCATTGGCTCCCTGGATTTGAGAGGCGCTGGCCATGCTGGCTCTTTCCTCCCCTCTCCAGGTGCGTGGGAGCCAGGGGTGCTCACTGAGCTTGGGCAGGAATTGAGTCCATTTCCTTCTCATTAATGTTGTGAGAGCAGGACCGGAGGAGGGCTGGAGGGGAGGAGCTGGGGCCTCCAAGGGTTTCAGGAAGGGTTTGGGTGGGCCCACCAAGGTGAGGGGCTATGTCACTCATAACTGTTTAATCTCCTGTTTGCCTACTGCAAAGACCTATCAGGTAAAAGGGAACTAGATGGCTCTTTTGGTCCCTCTGAATGGATGATGAGGGGATTAACAAAGGTGCAGACGTTTCTGGCTAGAACCTGGGTGTCATTGCTAGAAGAACCTCAGAGATGGCCCGTTCATGCCCTTCTTTCTGTAGATGAAACTCAGAGAGGTTAAGTCATCTGTGCAAAGCCACACAGGAAGTGGTGTAGCTGGACTGTGACCCATCTTTCTGGCTCCAGTACCCGTACTTGTCCCATGACATCACGTTGGCTCCTGTTCTGAGTCCTCCCTTTTTGGGAAACTCATTTCTCCTGCCCTCCCCCCAAGGGCTTCCTTTTCCTGCCTGGAATCCCCAGGAATCCCTTTGGGGGTGCTGCCTCCTCCAGCCTGGGAAAGTCCAAAGAGCTGGAGGTGCGAGTGAGAGCCCAGCCCCCAGCTGCTTCTCAGCCACCTTTCAGGGGACAGATGCTTGTCATACAGGAGCATGCATACCTGTCTCCCGAGGACAGACCAAGATGAGTCTCACGCCCTGCTGGGCTGCTCAGGGCTCCAGGAAGGGTTTGTTGAACTGATGTGTCTGGACTCAGGGGAGATAGACTCTAAATGGCATGAAGCTTTGCAGTTGGTATCGGACAAGTTTTAAGTCTGGCCCAACACAGGATCCTAAACCCAAACCTTAAGTTAGCGCGCGCTCCCCTGCAGCCACTGATGGCACAGACGTTCTTGATGTGTCTCACAGTCGCCTGCCCGAGAATCCAGCAGGAGGTTTTTGCCTTTCCTCCCTTTTCCTTTGCACACTTGCACAAGTGCCTTTTGTTCCCAGGAAACACAGCTTTCTCCGTCTCTGTCCTGGAAGTATTGCCGGAATGTAATAAATCTGATTGTGTTTATGTTGAAGAAATGAAACACATTACTGTGTGGGGAGGAATGCAGTAGAGGCCTTGAGAGGGGGCCGTGTTTATGACAACAGTGTGCACATGTGGCTTTATTTTTGAAGGCAGTACTTTCCCTCCTCTGGATAGGACTCTGCTAATAAGAGCCATCTTTCATGTCCGGGTGTTGGCAAACAAGGGGCAGAGCTGGCCAAGGCCCTCCCAGCAGTGGCTGCCACCTTCTTGGCTCTGAGAGTCCGGCTTCTCCAGACCCTGTCATTTCTCGGGGATTGCAGCTCTTCAGGGACATCGCCTCTGTGCTGGCCGGGACCGAGCTGATTAGTGAATTCTCCCGCGCCCGTTCCAGGTTGAGAACAACGGGATGGAATTTAATAGGCATAAATGTAAAGTCCTGTGTATGGGTTTAAAAATAATCCACTTCACAGGCACAGGATGAGGAGGCTCATCTGAACAGCGAGCGAGCGAGAGAGTGACCCTCGCATTTACCTGGCGGTCGTCCTGTGTGCCAGCGTTTGGCCGGCACTGAAAGAAGGGAACGCAGGCGCGCTGACAAGGATCACGTCTGAAAGGGGGAGGATGATGTTGTTACTGTTAATAATTCATAACCATAGAGAGGTGCTTTACACGCATTATCTTTTTATCCTTAAAGCTGCCCTCGGAGGTCGGTCAGAGGATCCCCTTTTTTGGAAAAGGAAACCCAGGCTCAAGAGGGTAGGTTACTTGCCCGATGTTACACTGCCAGGAAGTGCCAGAAGCCTATGGAACCCCTGAGCCTGGGTGGTCATCAGTAACCCAGAGCGTCAGACGGTAGAGAGTCTGAATGAAGAAATGCTGAAGGCAGTTTCAATAATATCTGACTCTGATAGGGTCTACCAGGCCCCATTCTAAACCATTTGTCTATGTCAACTCCATTATCGTCTCGGTTTTAATGATGAAGAAACTGAGGCAGAGAGATTTTAAAAATAAGATGCCGAAGATGACACATCTTGTTAAGGGACAGATCTGGGATCCAGACCAGATAGTACTGCTTAGAGTTCTTCATTCCTAGGCCATGCAGCTTTGGAGGGAAGAAGACTGTGTGGGGTGTGAGACAGCCTACTGTGCTCTTGGTTCTTTGAGACAGCCTGTCTGCAGGATAACTGTTGCGTTTGGGTCGAAGGCAGAACCACGACCCGCATGTGGGTGTGCATATGGGAGAGGCTTCTGCCCTCCTAAATCTGCGCGCCAGGTGGCCTTGGAGTAGGCCCCTGGAGAGAGGTTGTGAGTTCCCTGCTGCCAGTGACTGCCCACCTGTTGGGGATACTGCAGAGGCGGGAGGGTGGAGGAGACAACCTGTGTGGGTTATGGTAGGCCCCCAGGGCCCATCCGCGTAGCTGGCTGGCTCCCAGTCCTTTGTTGAGGAAAGCCCAGCTTTCCTGGCACAGCCCCCACCCCCGGGCAGTGGTATGTCCCCATGGACCACTGGAGGGGAAGTAACCGTGGCTGCTGGGTCAGCCTGCCCTATTAGGAAGCCCCGGCTGTCAGGCCTGGCAGAACTGCTGACAAAGGCACTGTGAACAATGCTGCGTGGGAGGAGGCATGCGCATGTGTTTGCTCGCCTCCTGACCTGGGTGCCAGCCGTGACATACTTTATTTGTCCCCTCTGGTTCCCTGCGGGCACTCGGCCTGACGTGGGTGCGTTTGACTCCCATTCAGGTCCCTTGTTCAGCTGCACCTTTGGCTGCAGGGCATGGGAGCCAGTCAGCTGGCTCTGGCCCCTCCTGATGCCAGGGCAGTTGGTTTTCAAGGCTTCCTGGGAGTTCTTACCAAGGAGCCCTGGGAGCCTGTTAGCTCCGTGTCTCAGGTCAGGCAATGGAGGCACAGAGAAGTAAAGGGAATTTTGGAGACCACCTAACCGGCAAGTCTGGCTGAAGCAATAATCCGGCCCTGGTGACTTGAAATGGGGAAGAGAGGGCTTTCCAGATCATCTTGTGCAGACCTTTCGTTTTACAGAGGAGGAAACAAGGCCCAGGTGTGCAGCTTGACCTGGCCAAGGTATCTCGGATTGTTAGTGGCAGAGCCAGGACTAGAATCCAGATCTCCTGACTCCAAATTCTGTGTCCTGCCCGCTCTGCGGCCACCTCCCCCACTTTTGATTTCCTTGCATCTCATTTCTGCGGCTGCTTCTGCAGGGCTGATGTGATTGCGACTGCCGTGCTGCCTTCCTTGGCCTCCCAGAACTAGTGCAGCAGCTGGCTTATAGGACTTAGCTGAGCAGAAGGAGCAGGGGCTTAGCTGGGCAGCTTTTCTACTTGTGAGGAGTGTGACCTTGGGCAAGTCACCTAACCTTTCTGAGCTCTGGCTCCTCGTCAAGATGATTTGGGCAAGATAACCACCATTGACCTTCTAGCTCTGCAGGTTTGTGGCAAGAGATTTTCATGAAAGTGAGTGAGACCCGCATGGGCCTGTAGCTGGAGGCTCTCAGGAAGGGCTGGAGGCCTGGCGGTGTGAAAAGACCTGTGTGGGGAGTCACAGGGCCTGTGTGCGTTTACAAACACTGTTGCCTTCACTTTGGTGCTGGCAGGTGATTGGGGCAAAGGATCCCAGCATTCTCGGCCCCTCCTCTGCCACTTCCTCCTCTACACCTATGCTGTGTGCACAGACACTGCTCGGCCCTGGGGGTTGGCAGCTGATCGGTATGGCTTTGGAGGAAGAAATGACAGCCAGGCATCGGCAGGCAGCAAATCCCGTGAGATCTCCCCTGAATTGGATGCCACTGGATCTTGTCATGGGATGAACCCAAGCCCTGTTATCAGGCCTCAGAAACCCCCATTTCCCATGAGGTTACAGGTGTGGGGCGGAGGAAGGTGTGTTGGAGCAAAATCAGAAGTCTGGCCTTTGGTCACTGTGCTCAGTTGTGCAATTGCGTTGGCTGTTTACATGGTTCTCATTCTTTGGTTTTCTCTTTGGCTGTGAAGTTGTACTATTTTCTGAACTAATTCTGTTTCGTGTAACCTGAACCCAAGTATCTGGACATGAAGGGTAAGCTTTTTTCTTTTTTTTTTTTTCTTTTCCTCCTCTTCCTTAACAAAGGCTGTCCTGCACTGTAGCATCTGGAAATGATCCGGCATCTGGTTTAAGTATGTGTGCGTGTGTGCACACACTTCTGTAATATAACATACCCCTACCCAGATAACATGTCTTTGTCTCTCCAACCAGGCATGGACCTGTGTTTCTTTTTGGATAGATGAGATGACTTTACACATGGTGTGATTCCATTGGGATATGTGCTTATGTGCATATATACACACATGTATAGACCTTTATTTCTACTTGGAATGAGGACAAGTTTGAGGGCTTGATATGTATAGAAAAGCGTTTTTACTGATGGATGTGGATGTGTTCTTCTTTGCCAAGTTTAATAAACCATTTAACAGTGCCTTCAGTGACGGTAATTAGCTGTTTCCTCATTATTCCCAGGCTCTGCTCTAACAGGATCCCGGGATCCCAGTTCCCACCAGGAGTGTGGCGGTTCCCTCCCTGGAGTCGGTGCTCTGGAGAGGCTGCGAGGTTGGAGGTGGCCCGTGTTTGCCATCTGTCAACGGTGTCTCTTGGATGCCCGGGGTTGGCGTGGGTGGGAGCCTGTCTTGGGGCACTTCCAGGTCAGTTCTCCAGATTTAGGCTCAGGATAGACTCTTTTGACTACCCAAGGTTGGAGCTGTTGGTGGTATTGAGTTGTGGACTGTGCCAGCCATTAGAACCGTGGGGGGACAGGCAGGGAGTACCTCTGTTTGATCTGGTGGGGAGTGGCCCAGGGGGAGGTGAGTGAGTGACTGATGGTGGCGGAGAAGGACCCGGTGAATAAAGGATTGCCCTTGACACCCTCTGCATCTGGGGCCCTCTGAGAACTGCAGGCTGAGGAGGGGGGGTTGGTAACACTTCCCTTGTCATCACGATCCTTCTTTGCCTGGCACCAGCGCCCCTTCAGGAGCCCTCCCTCTTGGAGGTGGTGGTTAGGTTTATTGATTTCTACTTTCCTTCTGTTGACAATGGACTTAGGCCCAGGTCTCCCTCTGGCTCGGGTGTGATGGAGAGGCCGGTGATGAGAGCCCTTGAGAGCAGTTTCCTGTAGGCTGCGGGCCTGCCCTCCGTGCTTTGGGGCTGCCTATGGAGGATCAGTGCAGCAGGTCCTTCTTTATTTGGCTCGGGGTGGGGGTGAGGGGAGGAGAAAATTAGGGACCTGGTATAATATTTAAACCAGATAACTTTATAACCAGGCCACATGATGCATCGGTATGTGGACTGCAGGTGTAGACCTGGATTGTTTGGGGACTATACTCCCCTAGGGTATGCTGAAGGCTTCCACCAAGCTTATGGAACATTTGGCCAAATCAACCCGGAAAGCCATTCAGGGTTTTGCCCCCTGCTGGCTCCAGCCCTAGCAGCCTAACTTGAATTGTGAGGTGAGGAGGACTGCCCCCCCCCCCCCCCCCCCCGCCCCGGGGCCTCCCCTCCCCCAGGCCCAGCTGTTTTGTGTAGAGCTTTTGCTGCCATGGCATCCAGATTCCTAAGAAGCTGGGAGCTCCCGTTAGGGATTGTGCCTTGGAACACATGATGGGGAGCTAGATCCCCGGATCCCTAAGTCTGGGAAGTGTCCGTGCCTGTTAACCCCTTGCAACCTGTGGTCTCCTCAGGGCTTGTCCAGCTCCCCTGGAGCGTGGGTCCCTGACAAGGGGCCGCATGTATTTGCCAGCCCCCGCCCAGCCCTCTTTCCCACCGCCTCCAAAACAGAGCTCACTGTCAATTGTGCAGGAGGCCCAGACTGTGTCATGTGCATGCGTGATCCTTGTCCCACAGCAGGCATGCTCCTTGAAGGGAGAGAGGGGCCGGTTTTGTCCCTGGTATAAGGGGTTTTAAAAATGCACCTTGATTTAAGATTCAGCTTTTTGCAGCATATTTTAAAATGTCAGAAAGATAAATGGTGCAGCCTTCTTAATGTGTCTGCCTTGAACAGCCTTAAAAAAATAAGTCTATCATTCATCCTCAGGGTCACGGCATGTTCACACCCACCCCTACGCTCCCGCCTTCGGTGGTGTGTATGCCCATCTCTCTTCTTTGAGGAGAAGTTCTGTGGGGACTGGGATCTAGACTCACAGTCTCTTTCTTCCAGGAAGTCCAGGAGGTGCATTTGTTTCTACAGTATTGAGACTGATAAAGCCATGCAGAGTGTTTCCAAAATAATTTTGGGAATTTTTTACTGTTGGACCTGCCAAACAGGCACTGGCTTCTGGCTTCTTCTCTCAGGGACCCTTCTCAGTTCCCATGAAAACCCAGAGGGTCAGAGGAGGGAGCACGAATTCTCCATCCCCTGCCTCTGAGATGGCCCTTCTCTCTGAGACAGGCAGGCCCCTGCTCCCTGCTCAGTATGACGTGGGGGTAGTTGGGCCTGATGTGAGGGGAGCCCACGTGCTTGTGTGGTGCCCTTGGCCAGCACTTTGTTTCCAAGGTTGGGTGGGGGTGGGGGGGATAGAGAGGCCATGGGCCACGAGGTGGGAGAGGCCGCAGGAGGATGAATCGGTCCATGGGATCTGTATCCTGTTGTCATTGTGTTGTGTAGATTTTACAAAGGTACCCTGGCAACTCAGCTGTTTGTTTTTCTCCCAGAAGGAATTGGAGGAACCCCAGGGTTTTTCAAGGGGTAGGTGAGGGAGCCAAGACATCGCTACACTGATTAAGGAGCATGGGGCTGAGCAGCCTTCTGTCACGGGAGAGCTATCAGGGGAGCTTCTGGTGTGACAGTGGTTGTGCCCGTCAGTCCTGGGACGAACCTGCAGGACTCTCTACGGAGAAATGGAGGCCCAGAGAGGTCACACACAAGTTCAGCAACCGAGCCAGAACCAGAACACCACTCCCCCACCACCCCGCATCCTGACCTCCAGTCAGAAGCTTTTAGTGACTTCGATCTGCTGTCTCAGGTGGACCTCACTGGTGATCCAAAGCTCCTGATTGTAGCACATGAACCGAGCTCTCCCAGGCACCTGGCCTGTGCAGGGCTATCTGCCCTGTTCTGGACCCATGACTTACATCTCTGGGGACCATCCCTTTAGCTTGGGGTCCTTGTCTGTGCTGCTTATTCCCCTGCTGGGTGTGTGGCTCACAGAGTCCAGGGAGCGAGGATGGGAGGCTGGAGGCATCTCCCCCGCCATGGGACCTGCCTGGGTGTGAGGGTAAGATGGCTGTGGGGCGGGAGGGAGATCGGGGTAAAGGCCCCCATTCTCCTTCCCAGTCCCTCTAGCCACTCTTTCTCATCCTCTAAAAATCATTTTAAGGATCGTAACATTTATCATGAGCTGTATTATGGGAGACTCTTCTTCATGTTTAAAAATAAACGCTGGCTTAGTGGACTATATTTGGTATATGGAAGTCGTTTACATGTAAATGTGCTTATAGGACATCTGCTTTATTTAAGATGCAGAGTGAGCCCCAGCTAGAGAGGGCGCGTGGGGGTGGGGTGCAGAAGGGACCTCCAGTCGGCTTTGCTCAGGACAGTTGGGTTGTAGTCTTTGGTCCTGTTGAATCTGTCATCCCTTTCCTGGGGGACAATTGCAAAACAGGGTGACTGGTACTTAAAAATTCATAGAAAATGTTTCTTATCACAACGTCATAATTGTTATGACTCAGAAAAGAATTGCCATTCCACTCTGCCTGCCTGCTCTCACTTTTGTTGCATACTGAGTCCGCAGCAGCAGCTGCAGAGCTGAGAGAGAGAGAGAGAGAGAGAGAGAGAGAGAGAGAGAGAGAGAGAGAGAGAGAGAGGGAGAGAAATATCCAGGGCAATGCTTTATTTATGTTAACGGCTACATTTGACTTGAAAATTCCGTCCCCTGAGCCTTGAGGTCAGCACATTACAGAGTGATTGATGGCTGTCAGGGGCAGGCAGGGCGGCAGATTACAGAGGGGGAAGTGGACAGATGATGCCTTGGTTTGGGGGCTTAGCAGAGCCCAGGCCTCGAAAGGAGCACCGTGGAGAACAAAAGCAGATGGAGCCCTCCGCTCTGGCCCCTGCCTGTCTTCTCCTCTCTTTCCTTTCCTTTTCCCTTCCCTTCCTGTGGAACATTAGGAATTGGGAGGGACACCCCATTCCAGCACACCCCAGAATGTATCTCTTTTGGATGTGATGCTGGGGTAAAATCTTCAAGAGACTGGGCCCCCGCCTCCGAGCATCTGAGTCATTTTTAGAAACTATGAGGATCTTCCTTGTGTTGTCTGTTGGTGAAAGCCCCATGGACACCCCGGGCATCCCCTGCCTTCCCAGCCCATGTCCTATCCTAGGTCTGAAAACCAGAGAGGACCACCTCTTCTGGCAGATCCTCCCACCTGACCGTCCAGGCTATTGGATTATGTTTCCAGAGGGCTTTCTGGCTAATCCTTGCTGGTGAAAACAAATGCTATTGGACCCACAGGCCTGTTTGCAGATGGGGAGACATGGGAACGATGGAGGTGCTTTGCATTTTAAACATTAGCTAATGAAATTGCAGGTGGGGCCCCTGGGTGGAAGGTCCTGGATGTTTCCATGAAGCACTTCTCAGGCAGTCGTGAGGGAGGAGCAGGCCGGCCTCCTCCACCAACATAGAACCCATCCAGTACAAAGTAGGAGCTCTGAGTCCCCCCCGGGGGTCCCCGCCTGATGAGAGAGGAGACACCCCGCTAAGAGGGGCTGAGATTGGGTCCTAGGGAGCAGAGAAACAGTCTGGCTGCCAGAAAGTCTGCAGGCACGCGTGTGTGTGTGTGTGTGTGTGTGTGTGTGTGTGTGCATGCATGCTCGCCTGCCTGTCTGTCAGATACCTCACTGAAAAGCAGGAAAAGGAGACTGACCTCCTGGCTTCTCACCAGGGGAAGGACTGGGGAGGGCATTCCTGGCAGATGCCCAGGGTGGAGGGTCGGAGGAGCGGGAGGTGAGTGAGGCTGGAGCAGGGGTTCCCCTGCATTAGGAATACAAAGCCTCTCCCTGGGCGCAGGCAGGATGGCCAGAGGCTGGGATTTGTCATTTCCCCTGTCCCCGCCTCCCCCAGTCATTGCTCCTCCTGTGTGTTTGTGTCGGAGACGGGACTGGCTGTTCATTCATCCGCTAATTGTTTTGATAAGAGACTAATTATCCGCTGCGATCATCAGATTACCCTGAGCTCCAGGAGGGAGATTTGAGAGTTGGAGCTGCTGTCGCACCATCTTCCCTGAAAAGCACCCAGCCTTAGCACTACCCAAGGTCTCCTGCTTCCCACGCCTGCCCACTACACCACTGGGGACGGTGCCACAGATGGCTGGGGTGGGACCTGGGACGCCACCCCAAGCCCAGCCCTATGTCAAGCAGGACTTCCCCCTGGATTATCTTTGCCACGGTGTTAAGTCCACAGCTAAGAGTTTGGTCCTAGGGATTTCCGAGTAAGGTGAGGAGTGCGTGGAGAAAACAAGAGAAGCCCCGGGAATGCCTCTCATGAATTGACATCAGCAGTCGGGACATCAGGTGCCTTCTGGACTGTTGTTACGTTTCACTTACATGTGATTTTGGTAGAGAGAGAGCACTAAGTAAAAATAAAAAAAACAACCAGGAAGAGAGATTATAAATTAATCCACTAATTGAATCCCCAGCAAAGGTAATGGGGAATGATGGCGGCGTAATTGATCTGACACTGACCTTCACATCCGTGGGAGCTGCAAAACCAGGGCAGGAGCTTCTGGTCTTTGGAGGAGAGGTGGCGATCGCATGTTGTATCCCTTAAGCCTTGGCCCACGCGTGTGCGGCCTTTCTCCACCGGGCTTGTCCGAGGGAGGTTTTCACCCTCAGCCCCTCTGTCTTCCTTCATTCAGGTAATGTCTCTAGATCCCAGAAGAGCCGCTGTGAGCCCGGTGATGCTTGAGCTAGAGAATGAGGACTCCATCCTGCTGTTTCCCTGTGAGATCAGAGGCTCACAGGGATGGTAGAAGGATGGGCAGCCGGGGCTGTGGGAGCCGGCTGGGTTCTGGAGGCTCTGGCAGAGTGGCCTGTGTAAAGTGAGGTTCTGGTCTCAGATACCGCTGGTGTCTGAGGTTCTGTTTTTCCCTGGGTTAAACTGGAACCACAGTAGGCGATACCTAAATCCCCTGTTGGCTCTCCTCTGTGGTTCCTTTGTTCTCGAACCCCTTCTCCCAGCAGAGCAGAGGGCCAGAGAACTTACGTTCAGCCCTCGCGCTTGCCCGGTGCCACTGCTGCCACGCACTTTTTGGGGCCGACCTGCTGCCTGGCTCCCTCCCATTGTCTTCATATTTGGGGCTCAGCTATCTGAGAAGTTTGGCAACATGTCAGGCTGTAGATCTTGAAAACCGCCCTCTAGAAACGACCTCGTTGAGCAGATTTACTGGCGTAGCGGGCCGCCGTACTAAATCACGCAGGTCCGCCGGACTTGGACGCCTCGACACAGAACTTTTCAAAAAATCTCAGGCAGGATATATCACTGCCCCATTAACTCCCCGCCA
Organism: Pipistrellus kuhlii; assembly: GCF_014108245.1. NCBI lineage: Eukaryota > Metazoa > Chordata > Mammalia > Chiroptera > Vespertilionidae > Pipistrellus > Pipistrellus kuhlii. The sequence continues at coordinate 165,506,787 of NW_023425515.1, read as the reverse complement.
TTAATCTACTTCTAAAAACCTGGAGTTTTCCCAAACAGGCTGGAAAGTGGTGAAAAACGGACCCATTTGGTAAATTCTGTAAATCAGGCTGGTTTTCTCCTCTCCTCGCTCTCCGGTGGGGGCGGCCCTGCTTGCTTCTGTGATAGAGTGCCATGGGCGGTGGGGTGGAGAGAACTACAACCTTGTAGGGTTCGGGGCATGTCCTGGGGATAGACATGGTCTGGAGGGGGTTGCTGCTCTTTATCCTGCCCTGACCTGTGGGATCCCTGAGTTCTCGGGATGGGGATTGGGCCGTTTTCAGGAGGGGTTACAGGAAATGTGACAGACCCCTTGATACACTGAGGCTGAGCTGCACTCGGTCCCAGCAAGGGCATAGGGCCATGCTCAGGACTATCTGGAAGGGGCAGGCTCCTTGCCTGGTTCTTCCTTGATTGCCGAAGGGGGGTTTTGTTGTGATGGGGCCTTGTCCACGGCCCTGATGACTGTTGAGAATCCGACCACACTTCCGGGTTCTCCTTTTGGAAAAAGATGGGATCCATGAGCTCGGGTTTTGAAGCCCGCAGACCTAGGTACGGATGCCAGCTTTCTCCATCACTAACCTTAGCCATTCAGAGGCATTTGAAAAAGAAAAAATGTGACTCCGGAGAGTGGGGGCCTAGGATAAGCTAAAGGAGGAACAAGACCTAGTGGCCAACCTCAAGAAATAAGGCTGCTGTCTCCCTACCTTCCTTCCAGCTCCTCTGTTCTGCATCTGTAAAATGGGACGGCACAGCCTGCCAGCGTGCCGGAGGATTAAGTGAGTTAATTCATGTAACATGGGTAGGATAATTCCTGGCGCAATGCTGGCTTTCTGTAAATAATAGTCTTATGGTGGAGAATTCGTGGGCATGTCTGCTGTACCCCACTTGTTCATCCTGCTGAGGGGGGCCCATGCTAGCCTCACGACGAAGACCCTCTATTTTGCTTGTCCTCCACCGCCTCGCCTTCTGCCTGGTGTTTGCATCCTCACTCTATGGATAGACTCAGAGTTGGACCCCATGTTGAAAAGTCTCCAGAGGCCAAGGCTTTCCTCTGCTCCTTCCTGTATCAGTGCTTTTCACCTCGAGAACTGGTGTGAATTCCCTGAATTCAGTGCATGTCTCAGCTGTCACTGGACTCCATGCTTTCCCCCACTCCCAAGCACCCACGCCTCCGCAGGCCTTCTCTCCACCCTCTGCTTGCCCGAGGCAGATAGCACTGCCAGGTGAGGCCAGGAGCAGTCCTCTCTGCCTGTTGGGACAGGGTCAGGCAAGCAGGCCGGGGCAGGAGGCTGAGCACCAGGATGGGATGGGAGCCTCATTCCAGGAGGACACCTTGGCATCCTGCCCTGCTAGAGGAACTGGTTTCAGGGGCCTGGCCCCCTGCTCCGCCTACTGGAGGGGGCCTGGGCGCTGAGGGGCATTGATCTTGTCTGTGTTTCCTGGAGTGTACTTTTTTCTAATCTTGGTAAAAGTACCTGCTATCTTTGCATCTCCTGTCCTTCATAAAGCTAATTAAGCCCTTGGGACTTAGATTTTCTTTTTTCCCCTTTCCTAACTAAAGCGTAGTTTTAGGTGCTTTGGGAGCTTAACTGACTTGCTCTGGGGGTGACCATTGGTTCCCAGAGCCAGGAGGGAGAAGGGGCAGGACCCTGTACCTTTCTCCTCTGTACCTCGTACCCCCACCCCCATCATTATTAATAATGTTCCAGAAGGCAGCAACCCTGTCTGTTCTTCTTCCTACTGCCCCTGTAGGGTACCTGGTACAGTTTTGGAGGAAACCAGTGACTAAATAGGATGTCTGCCCCATGATACTGGACTTTCAAAGGCTCCTGGTCATGCTGGTTGACATAACCCTGGAGGCCTAAGTGGGTTGTTGGTTTTGCCTGAACCTGGCTTAGTTGACTGGGGTGCTGAGTTGGGGGAGGGGAAGACAGCTGACTTGTTCTTGGAGACCATAGCTGTTCCTTCTTCCTCCTGCCCATCCTAGGAGGAAAGGCCTGGTCTACCGCATCTTTGTAGGGCACACCTTGTGATCCTGCTGGCCTTGGCCTGGCCATTATCTTCTGGCATTTGAAAGGTGTCATCTTGAATTTGGTGCCAGATGCATTACTAAGTGATGGTGATAAGAACATGGTAGTACATTGTGCATCCTTGAGGGGCTTGTCTGCTGGCCCAGGGGCAGCAGCTTAGTGTGGGCACGGATCCGAGAAGCCTGGACACTGTTCAAGCAGTAGATCCTGGCCACAGCTGCTCACACACATACACCTCGGTGCAGCAAAGCGCTCTGCTTCCTCACACCACAAAACTTCACAGGTGGGGCTGTGGTGGATTCTTAAGACCTCAGATCCACGAGATTCTACAGTCTCATTAATGCCATCTCTCCGTACTCACCCCTGACTGCCTGAAACTACCTTCCACCTGTTCCATGAGCCAGCCAGGGATAGGGAGCAGCAGAGACTTGTGACCAGACCAGAACCTTCATGCACAGTGACCTCATAAACTGTGCCTTGGGAAGGCCGGACCCGTGGCCAGAGCTGTGCCTGCCCTCCTTCCCCACCCGGGATGTCAGGTCCGTTTACTAAATTTCTAGTCCCGGAGTGTCGGTAGGGGTAGGGTAGAGCATTTTGCATTCCATTTTCCAGCCTCTTCCCCAACCAGCATTCTGTGTTTATCTCCAAGCTACCAAGCAATGATAACACATTATGGCTTTACCACTCTCTTCCTTGCTTACCCAGCCCCCTCTCTTTATAGGCCAAAAGGTCAGACACCTGCCCTCCACTACCTGGGACATTCTGTCCATTTTACTACCCTGGTGGGCTTTTGCTCCCTTTACCTCCTCCTGCCCTTATGAAGAGAATAGCACATCGTGGACACTCGAGTATGTTTCAGTGAGTGACTGATGCCAGCCTGCCATCCTTAGAAGGCTTACCTCGTGCAAGTCAGCACGCTGAACGCGTACATGTTTGCTCCATTTGATTTGCCCAGCGGCTCTCTGGGTGTTTAGCATCAATCCCCCGTCTTTCACGAGAGGAAGCCGCGGGAGTGCAGGCAGGTCAGGACTCCCCAGGCGCCTGGCCCGAGAGCTGCATGCACGTCTGTGCAGGTGCATCCTGAAGAGCCTCTGCAGCCTGGGTGGAGTGTTCAGGTAACGCAGTGACAGCGTTCAGGACGGTAGCAGGTGTAGACGAAAGGAGCGCTGGACCGCAGCCGGGCATCGACTCCATTCAGCCAACCTCAGGCAAGGAGGGCCCTGCGTGAGCCCTTGGTTTCCTCATCTGGAAACGGGATGGTGGGATGAGTGGAAACTGCTGCCGGGGTCCTCTCCCTGAAACGCCTGTCTGGCCATGCGGTGCCAGGGTCTGTACACCTGAGAAATTGCTTTTCTTCTGGATGAAGCCCAGCATCCCCAGCGGGGTCTCCAAGGCCCTGCAGGCTTGTGGCCGTTACCCGTCATCCCTGTCTCAGCACTAGCAGAAGGACTCTCTGCAGCTCCTTGGATATGGCACATTCTCTCGCACCGCCGTGCCTTTGCACGCACAGCCCCCTCCGCCAGGGTGCCCAGGGCTCCTCTTGCGTGCTCGGAGGGCAAGCGTCCCCTTAGGCCTGGGCTCCAGGCTTTCCCCCAGAGAACCTTTCCTGCCCCCTCAAGGTAGAATGAACCTCTCCCTTTTTTTTTTATATATATATTTTATTGATTTTTCACAGAGAGGAAGGGAGAGAGATAGAGAGCTAGGAACATCGATGAGAGAGAAACATCGACCAGCTGCCTCTTGCACACCCCCCACCGGGGATGTGCTCGCAACGAAGGTACATGCCCTTGACCGGAATCGAACCTGGGACCTTTCAGTCCGCAGATCGACGCTCTACCACTGAGCCAAACCGGTTTCGACCCTCTCCCTTTTGGACATTCATTCGTTCATGCATTGGTTGCATGTCAGACATGGTGCGAATTGCTAGTTATTGAGACAGCCTCTGGGGCTTACCTCCACTGATTGAAGTTGTTTATGTCTCCCTTGCCTAGTTTCCTTGCAGTCAGAGCCCATCTCTGTGTCTCTGTCCCAGGTTCCTAGCACCTGGGTGGTGCTCAAGATCCTGAGTGACTGCCCAGCAACTTGGATATTAACCTAAAACCTGTTTGTGCAACCTTTGCTTTCTTTGAAATCGGGCCTCTCCCTTGCTTGGTTCTTTTTTTTTCTTTCTTTGCAGGGGGAGGGGAGGCAGCCAGCATTTCTTATCTCAGAAATTTATTTTTCCCCCCTCATAATGTTTATTTGGTGCTTTTAAATCACTGTTATTTGTGTCGCCCACCCCTCTCTCCACACACACACACACACACGCACACACGCACACACGCACACACAAACACACACTTTGTCTGATGGAAGTCTGATGGGGCACATCTGATTCACCTCTAAAGTCCTGCTCCCTTCCACCCACCTGCTTGGTGTGAAGCTGGTGCCCCAGGTGTGCGGTAGGAGTGTGAGCAGGAGGCAGCCTCCTGTTGGTGCACTTCAGAGGGACCTGGGCGCTGAGGGCGCCCCCTTATTCCTGTCAGAACCTGAAAGCTTGTGAAGTCTGTCTTGCAAGGAGTTTGAAACAAGTCTTCTCAGCTCTAGTCTTAGAGTTGCTCATACCTTAGACCACATGTGTCAAACACAAGGCCCGCGGGCCAAATCCGTCCCGCCAGGCCTTGCAATGTGGCCCACACCGCGCTGTCATCACTGCACTCTGCTGCGTTTCCATCACAATGACAGTTTATGACTGTTCAGTAAACCATTCGGCCCGCGATTTAGGCTGGATTTTAGATTTTGGCCCCTTCTCTGATTGAGTTCGACACCCCTACCTTAGACCTTGCAGACCACCTGCCTCCTTCAAAGAGAAAGGGGTCAACAAAAGAACAGTAAAAACACCGGAAACACCACTTCTTAGCTGCTTTTCTCCTTTCTCCCCCCTTCTCCCCTCCCCTTACAACCTAATAAATTGACGCAGAACCTGGAGGTGGTCATTGTCCCTTTGGGAACTGGCGCCTGCCTGGAGGGTCTGGGTGGTGAAAGTAGGGACACCCAGAGGGGTCTTGCACTGGGGCGGGGGAGGAGGGTTGTCAAGGACCTTCCCAATTATTGGACTGAAGTTGCTACTAAGTTAAGGTCCATCAAGATGCTGAGTGAGAGGCAGCGCTGCCTCCCGGGAGACCCCCTATCATATTGGTGCTGGTGCTTGTGTGTTTGGAAGTTGCCTCCATTACAGGAAAATCCTCAGGGGGTACCCCTTACCCTGTTTCGCCTCTCTTCTCCCCAACAGAAGCACATGTCTGAGCACCTATAGACAGTGCCAGGTACAGACCTGTCTGGGAGCTACTGTGAAGTCTGCAGTCCTGTTTCTACAGGAGCTTTTGACGATGGGATCGCTGCCATGTGGAGAGGCATGGGCCTTAGATCTAGTTCTGTGCCTTGGGCTCAAGTCTAGCTCATCACTCAAGGTCAGTGTGAGAAGGAAGTCGGCTCATCTCTGAGTCTCACATTCCCGCCTGGAGGTTGAGGATGAGGGTGCAGTCCCGGCTTCTTTGGGTTGTTAGAAGGGTTAGAAAGAGTATGTGTACAGTGTAGAAGCACTTGGCACACACTCATGCTCAACAGTTGCTGGTTCCCTCCCTCCCCTTCTCCGTTGAGTGTGGTTGGTCTGCAGCAGCCACCGCTGTAGAGAGCCTCGAACACTAAGGATTCAGCCACAGAGCTGCAGCATTTCCAAGCCTCAACTTGCTCATTTGTAGAAGACGGTTGCTGAGGAGAGAAAACGAAATCATAGGGAGGACGGTGCCTGGCATATCCTGGGACAGGACAGCCTTCCCCCTCCCGTCACTCCCTCAGTATGTTTTAGGGATATTTTAACTGATGTAGGTCAGGCTAGTATAGTCTAGAGAAGAGTGACAAAGCAGAGGAGGGCAGAAGATGCCTGTCTTGGGGGAAGGGATCTGGAGGGCTTCTGGGAGGCGGTGCCACCTCAATCTGAAGGAGACGTGGGGAGGAGGCTGGAACCCCATCCTTTCCCAGCAGCCCTGTTCCTTTAAGCCTGTGCTCCCAGCCTCTGCACCAGGAGGTGAGACTGCCGAGAGCTGCTTGGAAAGCTGTACCTCCCGCCCCCCTAAACTCTGGGGGTGTGAAGATGCACTGGTGTAACTATAGCTTGATGTTTTGGTGTCAGTGAGAAAAGCAGAATTGGCTCAAGCTGCTTTTCTCAGTTAAGGGGATTTAAGAAGAAAAAAAATTTTTAATCCAACCCTGGTGATCAATCTGACACCTTCCCTTTGAGCCCCAGATGGCTGATTGGGGCGGAAAGTTGGCCACTGCTGCTGTTGGAGAATGGAATGGTGTATCTATCTCTATATATCGAAAATTTTGGCTCTGTGTACATGCGCACACACTATATATAAAGCCTGCCTGCCTGGTTTGGTTTTTTTGGAGGATATTTAAATATTCCCAGAAGGTTCCAGTTGGTTAAATGTCATTCTTGGAGGTGTCATGTTAACAGGGTTTGAAACCAGGTTCGTCTGCCATGGTTCAGTCTTCCTCCACCTCTTCTCCCCTTGCTTAAGCCTCAGGCCTGGAGAGCAGGTGGGAAAGTGGCCCAGAGGAGGGTGGCGGTGCCGCTCCTCCTGCCTTAGTGTAGCAACCCTTGTCTCTTCAAGGTAAACTTGGGGAAAGTTTGGGAAGTGAAAGGAAAACATTCCTCTACCAGTGTTCTATCACAACTTCTAGACTCGGGCAAAACGCAGCCTCGGTCTGTACATGTGCTTGTGGTCTGCTGCTTTTTCTTTGGATAAGCCTATGTCCAAATACTTCTAGCCGCCCTTACTAACTTCGGCGTTACTAGCATTTAACCGTTCTCCATGACTGGATCTTCCTTCCTGTCCTCCCCGGCCCGGCCCGCTGCTGTACACAACACGGCAGTGAACAAAACCTTTGCATTTCATTTTGGATGATTTCCTTAGACATTCCCAGAAGTGAAATTCCCAGGTCAGAACGCATGGACCTCTCCTTTCAAGATTCTTGAGTCATTTTGCCAAAGTATTTTCAAAAGGATCGTCTTGATTTACACTGATGTGAGAATAGATACGTGGGTATTCTATACTTGCTTTGGGGATTATAAGGAAACAGGTTTTTAAAGGAAGCTTTCCTTGCTGAAGATGGAAAATGTTATAACCCTGACTTTTCTACTTTGGGCACAAACTACCAAATCCAACTGCTATGTGCTTCTTGGAGTGCCAAGTGGGGGCGGTGGGTCCTTTCTGTTCTCTGACTGCTGGGGACTCCCAGCCCAAGAGAGGGGAAAAGCGGGGGACGGGAGAGGGGGGAAAAGGGGAGGGATGGTGGCAACCAAGTAGACCAGGTATGATCTTGTGTTGCTGTGCATGCTGTGAGCGACATGTGCCCTCAGAGGGTAAGGGAAGGAAGTGTGTGGCCTAGAGCATGAACAAGAAGGCTCTGATAGTGCCCCGGTTCATCCCTTTGTTCTGAGATGTTTATGGGGCCTCCTGAGCCCCGGGCTCCCTGGGGATAGGCAGAGAGATAAGCCAGCAGTCTCTCCAGGCAGACAGAGTCACAGGCAGGGAATCTCTACACGATGTGACAGATGGCTGGAGAGGGTGCCATGGGTGATCAAGGCCAGAGTGACAGGCTCTGCCGTTCTTTTGTTCTTAAGGTTTTGGACTTCTTTCTCCCTTTCTTGTTCATCAGGGGCTTCCCTTACCACCAAGGCTGGGCACATCAGCAGGCATCCCCTCCTCGTCCAGGGCTCATGCCAAGGTGGCTTTCAACTTCATGGAATTTCCATTCTGGAAGGTGCATTGGAAGCCAGCACCCCCGTCCTGTTGGGGTACAGCCAGTGACTGGGCGCTAACTGCTTAAATAGGCAGCTCACTGTGGAGTGAGCCCTGTGAGGTCCTTTTAAGAAAGGATCTAAAGAAACACTTGAGACCATTGTCCTGGGAAGCAGTGTTGGTGTTGTCAGACCCAGCGTACCATCCATTTAACAATCTACTTAGCAAACCTTAGGCTAGGGGTAGGGGGGTGCTTACTGCATGTGCGAGGAGGGGAGAGCCTGCTGCCTCACCAGCCAGGTCTGGGTACAGCTTCCAGCCCACTGCTTCTGGTCATGTTGCCTCATATAGAAGAATGCTCCTGCTCTTTTGAAAGTCTGTGAAGCAAGGGTGTCCTTCATTCTTCCTGCTTCTCCAAGGAGCTTGTACTCTATGGTAGGTCCTCCAATGTGCTTTTTGGGATGTGTCACACACACTTGGTTGGTGTGGTTTGTTACTGTGTGGTCACCCTCCCCCACCCCTGGCAGAGAACCAAGTAATCCTGTCTTCCCCTGGGGACTGGGTCTAGGGTTACATGTTGGGGGCAGGTGCCCTTCATGAGCATGGGATGAGCCCTAGAATAGGATGGGAAACCCGGAGCTGGTCCCAACTCTGCTACTTGATTGCTGCCTGGCTGGGCCCCTCCAGGCTCCAATTTTCCATCTCTACACTCTGATACCTGGTGGGCCTGGAAAGTGAAAATGCCAGGGTTTATGCTTTCTGACTGATGTGAGGTTTGGGAAAGCTAGTTTAGGGAAAGCCCACCCATCTGGATCCTAAGTGGCACCTGCTTAAGACCTATGCACAGAGGTGATGGGCAACCTGCAGCCAGGAGTGGAGTGGGGGCACGGCAGGCCCCAGCACCTGTGCTGACCGCAGGGGGCTTGACTATTGATGCTACAGAACACAGGCACACGGCTGGCTGTGGTTGGTCATCTTCCCTTCACAACCCAAGTTCTTGGCTGGAAAGCAGAGAAGCCCTGAGGCAGAAGAGAAAGCAGAAACCCCAGACTGTGCCTGGGAGAAGGGTGGGTCATAGGACTGTGCTGCCAGCTGCCTTCCATTGTCTGGTGTGCAGCCACTGTAGACCCCTCCCCCAGGTCTTCCTTTGGAGAATAAACATATCAGCAGGATTGATTACCTGATTGGTCCCTGGGCAGCAGGCTCTGGCCTGCATCTGTAGCCAATTTCTCCACTGTCACACACCCATTGTCTTGGATTGTTCACTTCCAAAAATCAGAGGTTGGCTTTACTGCCCTAACCCTACCACGACCCCTAGATGCTTGTTTGTCAGTCCAATGAACACTTCCTGTTCAATGAAAAAAAAAGAAAGAAAAAAAAAAAGGCCAACGCCACATGGGCAGCCTCTCCAGTCCCCCGCCTCCTCCAAAGCAGACAGGATGTTCCCATTGCAGCCCCTCCCCATGCCCCAGCCCTGGGCCCCGCCCTGGGCCTGCCTTTCTAAAGTGGATTCAAAGTGGAGGAGACATTTCCAGGAAGCTGGACCGATTGTCCCCTGGGGAGCGGGAGCTAGGCGGGGAGGAGACACCCAAGGGCTTCCCCTGGGCACTGTCCAGTGTGGCCTCTGCCTCCTAGATGGAGCCGTAGCGGGTCCTGAGCCTGGCATGCCCTTGGCATGGGCGTCGGTCTGGGCTGAACACAGGCTCAGACCAGAAGATGAGACAGCCTTACGAGCATGAGAGGGCGTGCTTTCCCTTTGGGCTCGGGGTGGGGTCTATGAGGAATGAGTTGGGAGCATGTCTCTGTCCTCTATGAAATCCTGCTATTTTTCAAGACCCATTGTGAGCTACACTCTGCTTGGGAAAGGAAGCCCTCTCTGATCACTTGCCCTAAACAATCTCCCTCTCCTCAGAAATACTTCAAAGCAGAGGGCTGGTGCTGTGTGCTGGAGCCCCTTTTCCTGTGGGCTGCCACTTGATTGCACAAGAATGAGAAAGGCCAGTCCGTCAGTGAATGCTGCGGAGAGGCCGTTGGATCTAGGCTAAGACAGATGTGGGTGAGAGACTCCACCAGCCATGGGGCGCCCTTGGGCAGGGTGGCTGCGGTGGACGTGAGTCCCTGCGCTGTGCACCAGGGGACACTTTACAGCTTACTTGGGGTAGAGTAAACGCAAGGATTGTTTCCTTGGGCCTCCTTCATGCCTTTTCTGGTGATGACAGTTGAGTCCTCAGCTAGGCACATGGATGGAGCAGCAGACAGGCTGCTTTCTGAGCAGTGGCAGTGGCTTTGGTGATAACATGGCCATGGTTGTCTTGCCCTTGTGGGCCACATGTCTGGCTCATTTGCTCCTGAGGAGGTAGACTCGGTTTGAGGATTTTTGTTGGAATGGCCCTCCTTTGTGAGCCCACACTAGTCCTGAGAATCAGGCAGGGTGCTCGTCTTCATTGCACCCGGGGCCGGGGACCTGGAGAGGGTTGGACCCAGCTTCCACACCCACGCTCTCCACACCGCCTCACTGCTTTCTGGCTTTTGCTCAGAAGCAGCGTGTTCACCTGTCAGCCCTTCCCGTGGGCATTTCAGCTGCTGGCCCTAAGGCTACGAGGACAGTGTCCTCACTCCCAGCCGTCGGTGGGTTTCTACCCCATGCCCATGGTCAGACTGTAGCTCTGCTGCCCCCTTCTGGGGTGGCTCTACGTTGTCTCCCCGTGCCTGTGGCAGGAGCAGAGAAAGAAGCCTGTCACTGGAGGGTGTCAGTGAAATAGATGCAGGCCTGTGTGGCTAGGAAGGCATCGACTGCACATTTCTTATTGCTCGTGATCCCTGAGGGATGAGGGTGGGGACCTGTGCTCCTGCCAGGTGTCATTAACAGTGCAGACAGCGCTGGGTCTGACCCCACAGCGGCCCAGACTCGCAGGCCGGCCAGCACACCATCACCCTCGGTCTGCTTTGGTCCTGGGAAGTGGCGTTCCCCTGCCTGTCACACAGATAGGCGTTTTGTTCCACAGACCAGCCAGTGAACTACTTTCAGGGGGAACTCCTCTTTTCCCGGGAGCAGCAGATGCAGAGCCCGAACCCTAGGCCGTGGGCTCCACCCCCGGATTCTGCTGGCTTTCCCACTTAGCTCTGGCTCTCCCCCTGGTCTGGACCAGTACTTTGTAGATTGCATCAGGGAACCACTTACCCCAATTAAAATAGCCAGGGTAGGGTGGGAGGAAAGGGGCTGGGTGTGCTGGGAATGTCTTAGCTAATGCAGGGAGTGCCCTTAAAAGGCAGGTAGGAAAGAAACTTCTCCTCTTTGCAGTCAATTAAAGTCCCTTCTTAACATTAACCCCTGGAAGGTGTGCCCGTGGGCTCTGTTTTCTGAGTGTAGCCACCTCTGCGGCACCACCCCCCACCGCCCCGCCCTTAGAGAAGACAATACTCTCACTGCCTTTAGAAATTTCTCTGAAAGGTGACCAAGTGTTTTTCAAAAGAGCTCCCCCTCTGTGATAAATGCCAGGTAGTGACTGAGCCTGCTTCCCCCGGGGAGAGAGAAGAAAGCCCAGCCGAGCCTTGAAGAGCCATCCCAAAGAGGTTGGGAGGCTGGCTGTGCCTCCCTAAGGCCCACACAGCCGGCTGGCAGCAGCAGGCATGGAGACAGGGCATCTTGTCAGAGCCGGGCAGATGGCGTTCACCTGCTCGGGACACGCTCCCTGGTGCTGGGGCCCTCGGAGTTGTTGGGATAATAACGGACAGCTGCCAGCTCTGGGACCGAGGTCTGCGGGTTTTCAAAGGCTTGGAGTGTGCGGGGAGAAGGAGCCGGCCCCGGGGCCTCCCTGCCCAGCAGCTCGGCTTTTGTTTTGAGATTTGTGCCCCCCTCCCTCCCTGCATCAACATCTGAGCAACAAGAGCGGTTTAATAGAGGACAGTTCTGTTTTGGAAACGACAAGAAAGCGCCTTGTCGAGTGTGACCTGGCCTCTCCTTTGTCCAGCCTCCCCCTGCTTTGTGTGCGCCTGCAACGGTTTTGTTCTAAGGGGCAAAGGAGTTGGACATGGATTTGTTGTGTTCCTGGGGCGTTCTTTCTTTTTCCTTTTTTGGCAGAAGCTAAAGCTCCTGGTTATTTCTGAGTACCAGGCCTTTGGGGGGGGGGGGGGGGGGGAGGGATTTTCGGAGCCACTCCAGGGCCTTTGAGTGACTGTGTGGTGTCAGGAACAGTGAGGGGCAATGAAGCCAGCCTTCCGCCTGGTGTTTCTCAGCTCATGGTAGACATGTGTAAGGGACAAATAATTTCTCACAGTGCTGTTGGCCTTGCATCCTAATAGGAGCATTTCCCCAAATGCCAATCGAATGTAAGGCTGCTTTGAGAACCAGCTTTGTTTCTCCTCTCTGGCTGTTTGCAGAAGGGATGCTGGTGTCTCCTAGTTATCTGGTTACATCGTGGCTAAAGCCTACACCGGCCAGTGTTGACCTGATCGAGCTTGTTGCAGCAGCGTTGGCTCTCATTAGGCTACTTGCAAACTTGCATATTGGGGGGGGGGGGGGGGGGCTGGCTCAGTTTGATGGGGTCGGATAGAATTCTTATAACCTCCCTCACGGCAGAGCTCCTGCTTCACTCTTTTGGGCCAAGACTGGAAGGCAGGTTTGCCAAGCAAATAAGTAGTGTTAATAAAAGGTGGGAAGATCAGGAAACCTGCTTGATAATCCTACCACTGGAAACCTGTGTGTTTGCTTACACGCACTGGGTGCACTGTTGACAAATAGGCCCTGTTCAGTCACTAAAGCTATATTCCGTGTATGTCTCGTACCATTGGTCCAAAGTGCAGTATAACTTTGTTAAAAGTGCTAAAGCAGACCAGCTTTTCATCTCCTATCCCCAATTATTCCAAATCAGTGAGATTTTTCTTTTATAAGCCACCAACATAGGTTTTCTTTTCCTTAGGTATTTTTTTTTTTCAAATGGGGCAGTTTTAAAAATATATTTTTTATTGACTTCAGAGAAGATGAGAGAGGGAGAGAGAGAGAGAGAGACAGAAACATCAATGAATGATAAAAGAGAATCATTGATTGGCCACCTCATGTACACCCCCTACTGGGGACTAAGCCCGAAACCCAGACATGTGCCCTGACTGGGAATCGAACCATGACTTCTGGTTCATAGATCAACGTTCAACCACTGAGCTACACCAAGCCGGGCTTTCTTAGGCAGTCTTAATTTTCAGAGCGACCTAGGAAGGGTTCTTGCTCTTCTGAACAGTGATCTGTCCTGCACTTCTTTGTTAATGTAATTGTTGACGAGCAGTTCTGGTTGTGTGTACTTTAAAACATCACTTAATTTGTTTACAAATACTAGGGATTTAAAGATAAATTAAGATAGAATTGCCCTCAAGGAGCCCACTCTTGAGTAAAGACAAAGTATTGAACACAGGATCATGGTGTAGGTTTCATGCAGGGCCCAGGCCAGGGTGAGTCAGGCACAAGGGAGAAGAAGAGTTGGTTCTCAGGGCCAGGGGACATGTGGGGTGGGTATAAAAATTGGTAGAGAAGGTGATGCTAGAGTTGATTTTGAGAGTGGAGCTGGGGAGTTTGCCGGACAGCCAGGATGGTAGAAAGCTGTCCAAGGAAGGCTATGTGCCCTCAGCGTCTAGGATCAGAAGAGCAGAAAGAAGAGAATATGATGCGAATGTAGACTGTCCCAAAGTGACGGTCTAGGGCAGTGGTTGGCAAAATCATTAGACAACAGGGCCAAATATCAACAGTATAACAATTGAAATTTCTTTTGAGAGCCAAATTTTTTAAATTTAAACTTCTATCGCCACTTCTTCAAAATAGGCTCGCCCAAGCCATGGTATTTTGTGGAAGAGCCACACTCAAGGGGCCAAAGAGCCGCATGTGGCTCACGAGCCACAGTTTGCTAACCACGGGTCTAGGGAATGGCCTGAATCCTACCTGAGCCTTCATTCTTTCACCATTAGAGTCCAGAGGTTGAGTCAAGGTGAGTGGGGTGGTGTGGACTCCAGTGGAAAAGGCCGCAGTTGTCGGAAGAGCCTGGTGTCAGGCAGATGTCAGCTCTGCCACCTGCCACTGCATGACCCTCTGTAATCTAAGCCTCAGTTTCCTGCTCTGTGAAATGGATCTTATAAAGTATTTATGTCTTGGGGTTGGTGTGAAGGTAGATAAAGCGGAGTGATCGCAGTGCTCAGCGCACAGAAACACCAGGTAATGTGCTATTTTTATCGTCTTTATAATGACACGACCAGTAACAGCTCCTAAGAAATGTCAGGGTGCCGCCCCACTCCACCAGCCAGCGTCTTTCCCATTCGTCCTGGGGATAACCCAGATAAGGGGCGAGCATGGCGTCAGGGGAGGCCGCTGTGGCCGTGGCTCTTTGCCTCTCTGTCACATAGTCTGGGTTCGAATAACCTGATGTTTGCCGATAACGAGCTGGTGTCCTGGCCTGAAACCCTATGCCTGCTTGGACCTGTAGCTCTCCCCCGGTCCTCTAGGGGATATGTTCTGCGGCACATGGCCGACACCAGCCCGGGGCTTATCGCTCCTGGGTGTGCATAACGGCATTCCTCCCAGGTGTATGAGCTCTCTCCCTCCTTGGGAAGGCCCCCCGGGTTCTGTGCAAGATGTGGTCCTGTTCTGGGGGTGCTGACAGTCCAGGAAGTGGAACATAAAGGAACCCAGGAGCTGCCAGTCCAGACGGAAGGGTGCCAGAAGTGGGGGAAGGAGTGGGAGTGGGGAACACATTCAAGTAGGGGAGTCTGGGAAGGGCTCCTGAAGAAGGTGGCATTTCCAGGGGACCTTGAAGTTAGAGTGTTTGTACAAACAGGAGACGGGGGTGGGGGGGGGGAGGGATATCTCCCTGGAAGATGGGACATAAGAAACAGTAGGTGAGAGTGACTGGGCTTGGAACAACATTGGGAAAGGGGAGGAAAGTCTGTTGGATGGATAACCAGATGGTTATGGAGTCTCTTTCTGCCTAGAGTGAGTTTTTATAAGAACATCCAAACTTGAGTGTCCTTACTCTGGCTCCCAACTGCTCAGCTTGGCAAAGGAAGCCAGTAGCCTCTGGCTTGAAGCTTGCTTCCATTATTGAGAACATTCCAGTTTTGTGATTGCTCACTAAAGTAACTTTCTGCTCTCCTTACCAGAACTAACTTGCACTTGCCATTCATCAGCCATGACATCTGATAATAGAACATTTCCTATTTATTAAATGTCTATCATGTGCTGTCCACTGTGCTAGGCAGGTGCTATGCTTCCATTGAGTAGAGAAGGGAGGCATTTGGGGGACTAATGACATTGGGAAGGAAAGGGCCTGGGTCTGTTCTGGGTTATTCACATTGACTAAATCTCTCGATTCCTGATAAGGACCCTGGGAAGTAAGATAGTGTGGTTCCCCTCTTAGTTAACAAGCCGTTTAAAGTCTCCGCATGCAAAAGTCAAAGCTGAGATTTGTTAGCTCAGCCATGGCCCTCTAACCACTCCTCCCATCGCACATGTGGCCCTTGTCTTTGCAGCCTTTCTCTTGTCCTGGTAAATCCCAGCGGGTGTGCTCTAGTGAGAGAGCTCTGATAACAGCAGCATCAGGTCCCATGCATGCATCCTTGCCCCGCCACAGTGCTGCTGCTGCTGCTGCTGCTGCTGCTGCTGGTGTGGGTTTTCTGTGCTCTCCCCCTCAGCAGACCAAAGTTCCTCTCAGCAGACGACAGTCTTTGGACCAGGCCCAGGGGTGGTTTGGTGAAGACCAGGCTGTGAGAGCATCCTCAGCATTCCCTTTTACAGAACATCTGGGTCTGCTCCAGCAACCTCTGTGCTTCCACCTCTTCCTGTGGCTGCCCTCCCGCCACCTGCCCCTGTACATGCAGCCTTGGCACACACTGGACCTTCTGCCTAGAATGCTCTTCTAGAGCCCTACCTGCTGTGTCCTTCACTCTCCTCCACTTCCCAAACCCCATTCAGCCTCAACAGCCAGCCCCTCTTCCTCTGAACGGCCTCTTCACCCCCATGTGAGCCAGCCCTGTGCCCACCAAATGTTTGGAACAGATGTTTTCTGGTGCTCCGGGAGACCCATCCCAGAGCTTCTCACAAGAAATCAAGGTGTTGCCGCTGTGTTCTAGAAGACAGCCGGGTGGGTATCTACTCCGAGGCCACTGGAGTCACATGGAGCCGTGGTCCGCAGCTCCCTTCTCCACGTGGGAAGCAGCCCTTGTGCCTGTTCTTATCAGAACCCCCCAGTTGGAACCCTCCCCTGCTTCCCATGTCTGTGTCCTTTGGCACCACGCCCTCCCCCAGGTATATTTAGATTCACCCCTACCCACCCGTTTTGCACTGGCTCAGGCGCGCCTCCCACCTTAACCTTGGCTCCAAGCTTTCCCTTCCTTACCTTGCAATGCTGTCTCCTCCATTCTCCTGCCGTGGAGGTGTTTTAGGTTTGTCTGCATCCTGCCCGTTGTTCTTCAGGCAAATATCATAGAGGTAATGCTGTCCGATAGAAATAGGATGCGAGCCACACGTGTCATCTTTAATTTTCTGGTAGCCACATAAAAGCACAGGTGAAGTTAACTTTTATAATATGCTTTATTCATAAATGAATATGGTCAAATTACTATTTTAGATGGAATTAGTATAGAAATTATTGAGTTATTTTCCATACTTACTTTTTATGCTAAACCTTTGAGATCTAGTCCGTAGTTCATGCATCTCAGTTTGAACTGTCCACATTTCTAGTCTTCAGTAGCTTCTTGGGGCTGGGGCTGGGACTTCCATGTTGGACCATGTGGGTGTGGAGATTTGAAGAGTGTGGACCTATTGTATGTTGTCTCTCGACTGCCATTTATTGACATTATAGCCTTGGGGGGGTGACTTTCCCTCTCTGAGCTTATTATGTGCACCCTTATCTTATGGGGCTGTTGTAAGGATTGAACAGGATGATGTATGTGAAGGCTCTGCATTGTGCAGGCACATAGTATCAGTGATTATTAATGTTGAAATGGTGGATCTTGATGCCGAGACCTGCCTCCTGGCCCCTGGGCAGACCATCCAGGTAGTCCATATCGAACTGACCAGGGACCAGGAATGACAGGGATTATCAGGCTCAGGGCAGGAGCCTAGCAGGGCTACCAAGGAGGGAATGGAAACTCAGGAGGGGCTTCCTGGTGGAGGCGACCCCAGCCTGAGCTGGTGCGGGTCCTTTGGCCTCTGGAGCACTCTGACAGCACTGGTGCCCTGCAGCTCCCGCTTGCTAACTCTTTGTCCTGTGTAATTAGTGCAGTGTGCCTCACTCCTGTCTCTAATTGTGTTGTACAGCATGTACTTTATTATATCAGGGTATAATACCATGAGCCTGGCAGTTATCTTGTTCACTAATTGTTTCGTGTGTTTGTCTTGTCTGCCCCGCCAGATTACGGCTCCTTCTGAGCAGCAAGCGCATCCTCGGTGCCTTTGTCTCCCCTGCCGGGTTGGGCTGGGCATCTGGGCCCAGGTTTGAGTCCTGCATCTGCCACATGACCTGGTCTGTGGTTGCAAACAAGTCACTCTCCCTCCTTAAGCCTCCACTCAGCCCTAACATTCTCTGGTTTAGTGGTATCTGTCCATTGGTTGGTCTTCAGTGTTTTGAAAGTGGTGAATGGTTGCCCTGGCTGGTGTTTCCCAGTGGTTAGAGTCTCCTCTCACATATGGAAGGGTCACAGGTTCGATTCCCAGTCAGGGCCATTTACCTGAGTTGCAGGTTCAATTCCTGACCCTCCTTGGGTCAGGGCTCGTGTGGGAGGCAACCAATCAATGTGTGTCTCTTTCACATAGATGTTTCTCTCCCTCCCTCCCTCTCCCTCTCTCTCCCTCTCTCTCTCTCCCCCCCCCCTTTCTGTCTCTCTTCTTCCCCTCCCCTTCCTCCCCCTCTCTCTCCCTCCCTTCCACGCTCTCTAAAAATTAATAGAAAACTTATCCTTGGGTGAAAATTAACAACAAAAGTGATGAATTCCTTTGTTCAACAAGTATTTATTGAGCACCCATGAAGTGCCAAATGTTGGGGAGATAATGAAGAATTCCTGCCCTCAGGGTGTTTAAGGTTTGGAAAAAGGGGTCAAATATAAAGGAGTAAAAGTATTAATACCGCACTTGGAGCCGCCGTTGTCTCCATTCACTCAGCAGACCTTTGAGTGCATTTTGTACAGCCTTGCCCTGTGCTGAGCAGTGGGAGTGCCGCCGTGAGCCACACGGGCCGTCTCCATCCTCATGCTTACTGGCTGGAAGGGGACAACACACAGACACGTGCGGGAAGATGTCATCCCGCGCATGGGGAGGTGCTCTGAGGGACAGGGGGGGCACCAAAGTGGGAAGAACAGGAGTGGGGTCCCTTCTGGGGGTGTTCCACGCCCCCCCCCCCCCCCGACAGAATCCAGAGGGGCCCACAGAGTTGGCCCTCCCGCTTCCCGGTGGCAGCGTGTCCTGAGACTCGGCGCTTACGATTCCAGGGAGGCTCAGGGAGGAGGAGGGCTCTAAACACAAACCAGATGAAGGCGGTGCCTGCGGGTGCCTGGGAACAGGGGGTGGCCCCGAGAGCATGTGGCTGGGTCACCCTTTATAATTACAACACTGTGGTGAGGGCCTCGGAGCCCAGGTGGTGGCGGGCGGGAGATGCCGGCTTCCCATCTGCTCAGCCTTTTTCGGCTCTGAATGGATTAGTTCTGTTTGGGTTGGAGCTTACTGTTGTGTGTGTGTTTTTCAAACCCCCCTCCCCCCCATTTGCTCTTTCTTCCCGGCCTGAGTGCCTGCTCAAGGTGCCGCGAGGGTCCCAGCCTGGGAGGGAGCATTGTGAAGTGGCCATTATCCAAACAAGAAAGGGAACAATTGGAGTTTGCAATCTTCTGGGCCCCTGTGGACACTAGGATGTGTCTGGGGGGGGGGGGGGGGGGCAGGTGGGATGTCAAAGCCTTGGCAATGTGAGAAGGTGGGGTGCAGCTGTAGAAACTGGGGTGCAGTCTGGTCTATGTGAGTGATCCACCTGGTGCACTGTGCCCTTCAGGTTAGTTGCTATGAAACCAGCTTGGGTGTGCTGGTTGTGGTGTTCCTTACAGGTGGGATGTCCAAGCGGGCGCTCACCCATTCCACCAGACAGCCCCCGTGATGCTTCTGGAGCAGGAAACTGTGGGCAGAGAATTAATATTCCGGCCGTGTGACGTGGTCCGAGACTCCATGTTGGCCTGTCCCTGACTTCGCCAAGTGGCTTCACCGTCCAGTGGGGATGTTGGTCCTGTCTTGCAGGGCTGCTGAGGGCGAGTAGGTAAGGAGTATAAGAGAGCATGTCACCCCTGTGAGACAGGAAGTGTTCAGCAGAGCCTAAGGGTGCTCATCTCTGAAGGCCACACCGGGAGCGCCAGGCATTTAGGGTATTGGGGGGGTGCCGTGGACACGGCTGCACTTAAAAAAAATTATATATATATATATATATATATATATATATATATATATATATATATATATATATTTCACAGAGGAAGGGAGAGGGAGAGAGAGAGAGAAAAAATCAATGGTGAGAAAAATCATTGATTGGCTGCCTCCTGCACATCCCTACTGGGATCAAGCCTGCAACTCAGGCATGTGCCCTTGACTGGAATCGAGCCAGGGACCCTTCCTTCAGCCCGCAGGCTGACACTCTGTCCGCTGAGCCACATCAGCTAGGGCTCGCTGCTGCACTTCCTGATGGGGTTCAGGGAGCTGCTGCAGGTAAGGAAGACCCCGGGAAACCAGCGCTGCTCTTACCTCCTTGGAAATAAAGGGCGTGGTTTAGCAGCACTCTCCCCGAGGCCTGCCCTGGAGTGGAATGGACCCTTTGGGGAGAGGGGTTGGAGAAGGGAGGGGAAGCAGCCGCAGTCTCGAGCTGTCAGAGTCCACATTTTAGCTTAGAATCAAAATTTCACACATGTGGAACAATTAGAGAAAAATAACAGATGGTGTCTGATCAGATGTCACCACTCTGTGAAGCCGTCCCAGACTGCTCCCCCTTCCTCCCTCTGCAGACGTAATCGTGCCTTTCTCCAGGAGCCTGGGGCTGGGTGCAGGCCTGGGCGACACTGTGCATGGCACTGGTTGGTCATTGGCCGTTTGTGCCATGACCTGTGCAGCAGCGAGTGTGTGTTGAGTGCTTTCCCGTGCCAGGCCTCTTCTGCACTTACTCGGGTCTACCCAGGACCCCCAGGCTGCTGTGTGCCTTCTCTCCGCTGGGCTCCTGAACCCCAGCCCAGCTCTGTGCCGCTTCTATAACAATTCTTGGATGTTTGGTCCCGGTAGCTCTTTCCCGAGTGTGGCCTTGGTGGTAGGGGCTTTTGGCCGACCTGGAGGAGCCCACGAAGACTTGGGCCAGCCACCAGTCTGTGCTGTGAACCAGTAATCAGGCGTCTTCAAACTACGGCCCGCGGGCCACATGCGGCCTGCAGAGGAGTCTGATCTGGCCCGCCAGGTTTTTTGGGCAGTGAGCGCAGCCGAGGTGTTACAGTAGGAATTAGTAGTTCATATAGTCCGGCCCTCCAGCTCTCTGAGGGACCGTGATCTGGCCCCCACTTTAAAAAGTTTGAGGACCCCTGATAGGTGATGTCCACACTCCCTGCTCCTCCCTGGGCCTTTGTACTCTTGACTTTTAAGAAAACTAGGATTGCACTGAACAGTGTCTCGGGTATGGAAGGCTTGAAGCTTCTTTGGGAAGTTGCGTTGGCCTAGAAATGCCTTTGGTGTGCTGGCCCCTGACCTGGGCCTGGAGATGCCTGGGAGCCCCTGTGCCTCCTGGGTCTCTTGGTCTCAGACGGAAGGTGGTCAAGGGACCCCGTCCCTGGGCATCCCCGCCGGCTCTACCGGAGGGCTTCCTTCCGTGGGAGGCCCAAAAGGAAGAAGAACCTGCAGTTGGTGACTGAAGGAAAGAGTGTGGTAGAGCATTCCAGGGCTAGGAGAGAGCCTGGTGTAAACACTCGGAAGCATGAAGAGACACGTCGGGCTCAGGAAGGAGGGCTGAGTGGGTGGAGCTGGACCTGCGAAGGGCAGGAAAGCAGGGTCCGCCAAGGTTGTGGGCCTGCACCATCGGTGGCCGGGTGGGTCTATTCGGAGAAAGGAGTAGGGACCAGGGGAGGACTGGGGATGTGCACCGATGAAGAGGCAGATACAGTGGTCCAGACCTGAGGACCAGGTCCCGGTGGAGAGCACTGGGCACTGTGTGTTGTGTGGGAGCGAGAAATCAGACGGCCATCGAGAGCTGGCGTGACTGGGAAGATTGCCCACACCCCCTTGACCCTCAAACATTTTCTTAAAAACTTGGTGCCCTTGGGCCAAAGAAAGTGGGCTTAGGCGGTGATTATAAATAGCTTAGATTTGCTGAGGGCATTCTTTTTAAAAAGCTACCTCTATCTGAATTATCCAGTGAACGAAAGCATGGTGGAGTCAGGGACATGTTGGCCACTTCTGGGCATGTCTGTCTCCTCCTGTGGGCCTTTGGTTCCCCTCTGGTGAAATGGTGGGGGGTGGGGGAGACATGGGGCCAGTGCCTGCCGGGTGTTGTCCCGCCCCCATGACTGCCGCCTTTGTTTCCTGGGGTTTGAGGATCACACAGGGCAGGGTGGCTCCATTCTTGGCAAGTGGAGTGGAAAATGCCAGTGTCTTCAAGCGTCCCAGAGGGGGTGGGGATGTGTGTGTGTGTGTGTGTGTGTGTGTGTGTGTGTGTGTGTACTTGGCCGGGCGTGCCCCCAAACATCTCCCGTGGACAGGGCATCTGTGCTCGCCCCTCTTGGAAGCTGCATGGAATCCTTTCCCTTCTAAAATATTGTTTTCCCTACCAAGTATTGGTAATAATAACCACCAGCCCTCCACGGGACTGAACCCAGCACATTCTGGATGGTTGTCGCCTGTGCCTGTTGTGTCTCCACGCCTGTCCTTGACCCAGTGTGGCACCTTGCACAGAGCTCTGTGTGTGTGTGTGTGTGTGTGTGTGTGTTTTATTTTGTTCTGCTACTTTGGAGCCACTGCAGGATTTCTCACCACTGCCAAGTTATATCCTTGGGATATATTTAGATGGAGTGAGACGATGGAGAAGTGGGTGATGTGTCCATGCACAGGGATGTTTGCACATGTTGACAGCGGTGTTTCAGAGCTGGTGTCCAGGAACCAGCTCCTTTCTCGGTCCTCCTCACACACTGGTCAGGGAAGGGCTGCAGGGCACCTCCTCTCAGCGAGGGTGGAAGGATGGGGGGAGGGTGGGTGGCAGGACAAAGACGGAAGAGCAGCCATTTGGAGCCCAGCACAGGCCTCTGTCGTCTCCTCCCCATGGTGAGTGAGGAGAGACAGAGTTGCAGCAAGAATGTGGGGGAGGCAGCAGTGCTGTGCTCCGCCCGGGGGCAGCCGTCTCCTGGTGTGGGTGGGCTCTCTCGGAGTGCACCCTGATAAGATGAGGAATGAAATCACTCGGCGGTGTGTGTTTATAATGAAAGTCCCAGGGACAGCCCCCGCTCCGCAGGGTGGTTAGGCAGGTGGGCCCTTCAGCCCTGTGCTACCCCCTTCCTCCCACTTCCTTCCTCCCTGCCCCCTCCGCAGTGTGCCCTCTCCTTTCCATCTGAGTTTGTGCCATTCACAGGGCAGCATGGCTTGGTATGGCAGAGGAGGGGTCTGACGGGCCAGGGGCCTCGGTCCAGGGCTGTCCTCTCAGTCCCACCCAGGCCTAATCAGCTTACAGTGGGACAGGGTAGTGCTCTCATGTTATTAAATTCAGAGCCTAGGTCTGCATGATGGAGGCAGCTTTAATGAGATTAGAAAGCTTAACCAAGATGCCAATTAAATCTGGGCCCGTACCTGTTCGGGCGGCTGTGTAAGCCCCGACCTGCATCTGGAGGCTTCCTGCAGGCCTCCTGGAAGCCTGGCTGGGGAGGGGGAGGACAGAGGAGGCCTGCCCATCTGGCCAGCCATTCCTGGACCTGGGGTCAGTTTCACCTGGTCTGGGCCAGGGCGGCACTCAGGAGGATCTGCAGGAGCATTGGTCCATGCACTCCCCAAAGCCAGGTCCTTGCAGCCTCCCTGCAGCCTGGGGAGGGCGGGCAGCTGGGCTGTTGCAGAACCCCCAGGTGAATGTGATGCGCAGTCAGGTTTGGGGACCAGGAATCAAATCTACCTCCTTTGTTTTAAAGGTGAAGAAAAGGGCATCATGGAGACAGCCAGCAACGTCTGATTCTGTAACTGTAACATCCTCCTTCTTTTCAGCCCCTTGGATTGTCTGTAGGCAGGGGATGCTGTTGCCTTTCTTTTTATTTTTTAAAATATATTTTATTGATTTTTTACAGAGAGAAAGAGAGAGGAATAGAGAGTTAGAAACATCGATGAGAGAGAATCTTGGATCAGCTGCCTCTTGCACACCTTCTACTGGGGATGTGCCCGCAGCCAAGGTACATGCCCTTGACCGGAATCGAACCCGGGACCTTTCAGTCCGCAGACCGACACTCTATCCACGGAGCCAAACGGGTTTCGCCATGCTGTTGCCTTTCCATTCACACCCGGTGGTGGTGTGTTCGTTTCTGCATTTGTACTTCACACCCCTGTGTGAGGTAGGCCCCGCAGGGAAGGCTGGTTTCCTGTTTTACAGATGGGAAGTCACCACTGTTCAGACTTCACCAGTTGGAGACCTGCCCCAAACTGGTGTCAGAGCAGAGGGCCCGATCAGGTCTTTTCTTTCCATGACTGAAGTCTTCCTTCTGGTCTCCACTGGAGGGCGTGGGGTATGTGGGCTTGTGATGACTGGACCTAGCCAGGAAGAATTGTGACCTTGTGAAGATGCTTAGCCATCAAGATCTTCGCCGGCAAGATAGGTCCCATGTGAAACAAAGGAGCAGAGGGCGTTGGGGGATGGAGATCAGCTTTCCTTGGTGCCCACTGGAGAGGTGCCTTATTTCCATTCCTGGGACACTGGGACGGGATGCTCCAAGGCCGGGCTGGTGAGCACTGCCTGGCTTGTCCCCACTGGGCTCCAGTCTTCCTCAGTGGAGAAGAGGCAGAGAGGAGGGTTTAGAAGGATGTCCATTCAACAGGTATTTATTGAGCACCTGATGGACATGGGCTAGACACTGGTCTAGGCGGGGAAGCAGAAACTTCACTTTTACAAACCCTGGGAAGCAGGGCTTTTAATCCCAGTTTGCCAGGTGAGACCACCAAGGCCCAGACATGTTGGGAGACCCAAGTCCCCTGATCTTTTCTGCCGACCGCCAGGTCTGTGAGCCTGAGGCCGCCTCTGTACCAGAGGAACCGTGGGACTCCTTCCTGTTCGAAGGTTCTAGTTTCAAAGTCCCTAAAGGCCGGCGGACTACCCAAATCTAATTAAAAACTCCTTTCTTCAGTGGAGAAGACTCAGGCCATAGCCTCAAATGGAATTAGAAAGGGAAGAAGGACAGACCGCCGTGGACCGGATTTGCAGCAGAGAGGGAGCTTGGTCATCCATCAAGGATGGTCCTCCCATGTCTATGTGACTTACAAATTTCAGACAGGAACAGAACCAAGTTTCAAATTCAGGTTTCCCCCCAAGGTTCTCTTCATTCGGTGATTGCATGAGGAGAGAAGCATGGAGATCTTTGCAAGATAAGGCCCCTCTACCCCTTAACATTTAGGTTTATGAAAGTATGTGGGGTTTTTTTTTTTAAGTTATATCTTTACAAAAGGGGAAAATAAGGAAGACATTTCCCGGAAGAGGCAGGCCTAGCTTTGTCCAAAAAGCCCTCTCATAATCCTCCGCCTATTATCAGTGGTTATTGATTATTAGACATAGTAAGTATTTGGATTCTACTCTTTGGAACCAATAGTCCTATAGGGAGATATTCTTTGTCCATGTAATAAGGCGAAGTAGAAAATGTTGGAAGAGTCACAGATAGTGTTTCATGTGGACTTGGAAGATGAAGAAATCATCCTACCCAGTGTCCAGAGTGGCCTGAGGAATGGACACAGTGATTGGAATGGCAAAAACCAGGAAGGAGGTGGGCATTCAGGTAGAGGGGATGGCATGTTGCTGAGGCTGGGACCGGCGAGTGCTCCCTGTGGCTGAAGCTGGAGGCCCAAGAAAAGAGGGAGATTTGCGTGGGAGGGGGAGAGAGGCTGAGAGGAGATCATAGTCCTTCCATCATCTCCTGGTTTGTGTTAACTTGTGCCAACCCCAGCAGAGGTCTTGTATTGGAGGGGGCCACATTTTGAGTCATGGGTGAATTGCTTCCCTCTCTAAATTAGCCGGGGAGCTGAAGCTCTTGTTCTTGGTTCAGTGCTCTGTCCATATCCATGGCAACCTTTGATTAAGATTTTGTTGGTGTTGAATGTTTCATTGGGTGCCTTGCGAGATGGTTGGTTGCAGGTAGAAATAGGTAACTTCTAATAGTAAGATATAGCTCATGAACCTATTCAGGAACTTGAGTGCTTGCTGCGGGCTGGGAAGCAGGGACATTTGAGCTGGGCATTGATGGGTGACTAGATGTTCTGGTGGTAGATCAATGGAAGGTGATGGGGAAGCTTGTTGAGCAGAGAAAAGAAAAGCACAGTGTCCCCCAGGTGAGGGGCCGCAGCTGTTCCAGGACATGGTAAGCACAGGGAGTGGATGCAGCCAGAGGGCCCTGTGGGCTCCGAGAGCCCCACCTCTGCCCTCCCCTTCTCTCGGCCTCTTGCCCCCACTCCCTTTTGTCTGCCTCACAAGTTCTCACTTTATGTGAAGTGAGGGATTGAACCAGCAGGGAGGAGAAGGACACATTTCTCCTGAGTGAGCTCAGGGCTTGCTCTGTGTCTTATCTATGATCCCAAGAACCATGTCTTTTATAAATCTGTGGATTTTGGAGGATCTAGCTGTGATTGGCAGGAGATTCCTGTCTGTGGGGCACATCTTCTGGTACAGAAAAAGGCGTCTTGGGGTGGGATTTTGGCCTCGCTGTCTCCGTCAGTGTCACTCAGGTCCAGGAGTGGTCCCTTGACCTCTGCCTATTCCCAAGCCCGGATGGTAGTAGGCAGGTTTCTCAGTGCCTTTTAGACGTCTATGGAAAAAGTGGCTCTTTGGGCGAGTGGAGCAGACATCTCTCCTCGGGGAGGCCGAGAAAAGAACTAGGACTTCCAACCTGTCAGAGGACAAACAGGCTATGCTTTGGGGATTAAAAGGAGGCTTGGCTGAGGCTGGGCGAGGCAGCTAGACCGAAGCAACTCATAAAACCACTCGGACCCCCTCACTGCACCCAGCCCACTGGCCCAGTCTACTTCCTTCCAAAGTGGAAGCCATAGTGGGAAGTTTAGCTCCTCAAGACTACCCACTCCCTCATTGCCTTGGTTCTCCTTTGGAACTACAGATGCTTTGCCCAGCATTAGCGTAAGTAGTCTTCATAGGTGTTGTGGGAGGGGAGGCATAGCCATCATCTCAGTTTGCTAGGTGACCAGTGGCTCTAGGAGAAGTGTCCTGGCCAACTCCTATGCCAGCAAAGGCTGAGCAGCACCAGCACCAGGTTTTCTGAATTTTCTAAGCTTGGGTTTTACAGGCAGAGGGAGCAGTGTGTCCTGAGTTATGCGCTGGCATGTAAGGGTGTGTGCAGAAGTGTGTGTGTGTGTGTGTGTGTGTGTGTGTGTGGTTGGAGGGGAGCGAGTCATATGGATGTAGCCAAATGGTAAGTTAGTAGTTGACCGAGTTAGCTCTGGTCTTGTAGATGTGGTGACTATTCTTGAAAAGCAGGATTTTTGTAAGGACTTGATTCATCCAAAAAATATTTACTGAGCCAGCATCTTCTCTGTGCTGTGCACACCATTCCTATCCCCATCCCTGGGAAGACAGCTGGCTAATTTAATAAGGAATTAAGTCAGATGTGACAAGTGCTGTGATGGGGAACACACATAGGACGAAGTTAGCAACCAGGGGGAGAGCGGAAGAGAGTTTCAGAGGGTGGCTGGGCATGTTCATCAAGTAAGAATGGGTGAGAGAGCTTTTGTACGTTAGCTAAGAGTACTAAACATACGTAAGTAATAATAGGTCTTTTTTCTTTTCTTTTCTGATGACACTTAAATCTAAATTGAGACCTGGATGAAGGTCTCTAAAGCTTCCTTTGTACTTTCAATACCATATGAATTGATGGTGGGGGTGGGGGGCAACTCAATGGGGAATCCGTGTCTGTTTCAGGAGCCAAGTTTGGGCCTGATTCTTAGAAGATGAACTGCCTGACCCCTCAGCAGCCTTTCATCAGGCAGGTCATCTCAGTCCTCTCAGGCCAGGCTCCCGTTAGCAGGCTTCTCACCAGGACCCTAAAGGATGTGTGTGTGTGTGTTCTCGGATGCTCTGGGCCCATTCTTGGGGGGTGCTAACAAGAAAGGCCTGCCTTGTGTGCCAGGTAGACACCCAGCAAATGTCTGGTGGGCCTCTTGGTGGGAAGCTGCCTTGCCCTGCCACTCCCCCGGCTGCACACAGCTCGACGGGGCCGGGCTGCATCAAGCCCCGAAGCAGACCAGCTCTGGTGTACGCTTGGCTCACTGCTTCTGCCCCTCTGCACTGGGCCTGGGCCCCATTCTAGATGCCACCTGGCTTGTTGAGGGTGTGATGTGTCTTTCAGGGGCTGATACCTGTGATCATAGAATTTGAGTCAACCAGACCAGCTGTTTGGTTCCTTAGGACTACTAGGTACCAGAGCTATTATTTTTCTTGCCTAAGAGATAGAGACAGACATGTGCACACACAAATACACATGCACGTGTGTATACACACACACACACACACACACACGCACACACACACACTATCCATGACCAGTTAGTCCTCTTGTTGGGGGTGTTCACACTCTGTTTGCTCCGAAACCAGGGACTGGGAGCAGGGGTGCTGAGAGTTACATCTCTCTGGCCTGATCCAGTGCAGCAAACCTTCCTTGTGCCACTTACCAGATGCCTGGCCTGCCTAATCCTGGAAGACTCCCTGGACCTGCTGTCTTTTGGCTGGGCTGGAAGGGCGGGTAGAACAGCAGGGGAAACCACGGGGGGAAGGGGCACGAGGCAGCATGATTGACTGCTTGGCCAACCCATCAGCATCACAGTGGCCAGGGCAGTTGGGGACTTGGGTAGAAGGGACTGAGTTGTGCATTCTCCTCACTCCTTGTAGTCTCATGGCCCACCCACCTTCCCCCTGCCATTTGATCAGTGAGGCACATGGGCCTCCCAGAAGGAGGGGGTTGACCTGATCTTGTTCACCTGCTGGTTTGTGTGGAGGCTGAGCTGTTGTTCTCTTTTGTGTCAGCGACAGAGCTTGGTAGAGGGAAAGAAGTGTGGACTTTGCAGTCAGATAGGCCTAGGTTCAAATCCCAGGACTGCTGCTTTCTGGCTTGATTATAACCATGGCAGGGCAGCTCCCAGGGCTTCATTCTCTTCCCTCTGACTCAGGGCTGTAATGCCACCTACACCCTGGGACTGCTGAGGGGACCAGGGATGAGGCACTGGGAGGCACCTGTTAACTACCAGCTGTTGCTCCTCCTGTCCCTCCTGTGGCCAGTGCAGGAGAGAGAGGGGCTGTGGCCAGAGCCCATCATCGGGAGGAGGAGAGCCCTCGATGGGGAGGGGAGGAAGGGACTTCCCTGGGGCTCAGGAGGGCTGAGACACAGGCTCGGCCATTGCAACCGAGCACCCACCTGGTGGATAGGTGTAGGTTTCTCGCTTCCTCGTACGTACTCAGATGCTAGTGACCGGGCCTGGCAGGGGCTTAGGAGCCGGCTGCCAGAGGCCTCCAAACAAGGTTCTCTGCCTTCTACATCTTTGGCAACACTGGCACCTTGCGTGGGAGGCGGGCTGGCACCAGGATTACAGGCAGGAGAGCAGTGACACTGTCTGTCCCCCATCTAATAGCTGGGTGCGGAGGGCCGTCCGAGGGGACAGCGGCCGACTCTAAGTGCCCAGCTCCTCGTGGCGTTGTTTGGTCCAATTTCCTTTGCTTTGTGACCTACATCATTCTTTATTTGCTAAACCCTCTGAGCAGGCAGCAGTAATAAATCAATTAATGACTCCGATGAATCGTTTAATGGCTGACAAAATAACACTAAAGCCAACAGCTTGCGTCTCTCCAGCAGTACCAAAGGACGCTGGTTGACTAGGGTGGGGGACAAAACAGAGACTGTTAGCTAAATTAGCTCAATTAGTGCATGCTTTAAAGGCTTAGGTGGCATCTGCTCAGTTCCGGGCCTGTGTGCCCGACCCTGCAAACCACGGCGGCAGGCTGCTCGCTGGCTTCCTGGCCCGTCCAGAGAGTTCTGGGCTTCCCAGCCCCTTTATCCGGCACAGCCCTCCCCGGCCAAGCCTAAGCTTCCCTGCGCTGATAGCGAACGGGGGACGCTGGCGAACTTTCAGACCGTGCACACCGGTCCTGCACGGCAGAGGACCACCTGCTGACTTGGGTGTCCGCTGAGCCAAGTGTGCCCTCCCGTTCTGGAAGGGTGTTCTGAGGGCTGAGCCTTTAACACTTTCTCATAAACTCGGCGGGAAGAAAGTTTCTAGAAGCAGCAGGTTTCTTGTTCTCCGCACACCTCCGTCCTGGCAGGATTAAGTTGTCATTGGAACTAAGCGTGCGTGCGGGTCCACGCCAGGGAATTTCCCACTTTCCAGAAGCAACTGCCAGTGCTCTTATTCAGGGGCTGTCACCGGCCTACTGCGACATGTTTGCAGTTGTAAGTAGCACCTTTAAGACGGTGAGGAGGGGTGTGTGTGTGTGTTGCTAATGGTGTACACCGGAGCCCGAAGCTCATCTCTCTTTAAGAAGAAAGCCGGCGTTGTTCGGATAGCGTGCTGTTGATCCACTCTGCACTGTTCGTTTGCAGGGGCACCTCCAGCCCTTAATCTCCTTGTCTTGCGTGGACATGCCTGGGACCGGCGTCCTATGCCGTGTGGCCCAGCTGGGCGGTGTTTGCACACGGGGGAGGGCACCCTGGCTGGTGCCCAGGGTATAACCAGGTATTAATTACACGGGACTCCACCTCTTGCACAAACGGTGCCCTTTGATCCAATTCCCAGAAGCAGCCGGGTGCTTCCTGGGATGGGTGGGCAGGGCCCTGGCCTTCTCAGCGCGGGGAGGCGAGTTCCCCTTTCTTTCGGAAGTGTCGATTGGAGTGTGCTCCTTTTTCTCATTTCCAAAAAAAAAAGAAAATGATTTTCCGGGGAGCTGCGGGGGCGGGGGAGAGGTAGGCAAAAGGAGGGTTTGGGGGACATCTGTGACAGTGTTAACAATAAACAGGAAAGACGTGGGATTTTGCTAATGTGGGGCAGAGAGGCCACTCCTCGGAAGAGTGGCTTCTGTCTAGCAGAGGGTGGTGTAGCCCTGGCCCCCTACTCCCCTCCCTCCTCTGTTCATGGAGTTGCCTGCCGGTGCTGTGTCGCTGGCTCAGAGGCGTCTGTTTGCTGAGCGCCTCACGCCTGAGCTCCCATAGCTCCTGAGCCCCTTACCTGAGAGTCATATGTAAATTCCCTACACCTCCGCAGCGGGTAGAGGGTTCCCCTCCTCTATAGATGACAATGAAGGACTCAGAAAGGTAAAGTGAGGTGCCCGAGAACCCCAGCTCCTGAAGCACAGAAGGGCTGGGCCTCGAATCTAGCCGCCTTCCCAGCGGCCTCCTGTAAGTGTTCTTTCAGAACGCAGAGCAGAGCGGCTGGGCACAGCAGAGAGCCAGGCTGTGGTGTTAGCAGACCTGGACTTGGCTTCCATTCTGCCCGCTCCAAGCCATGTGACCAGGGACAAGTCCCTGGACACCTCCGAGCCTCCATTTTCTCATCTATGGTCCCTGCTGGGCTGTTGGGTGGATGGGGGACAGAAACTGGGTAAGCCTCACTGAGGTGAGCTGGGCCAGCGGGGTCAGCAGTAGCAGCCTCTCAGACTGGGTGGGCGGCTCCCCTTGGGCAGAGCCCCCTCTTGTTGGGTGGGGGCTGAGTACGCCCAGAGCCCACCTGGTGAACCGGAGGTGGGATTTGTGCTCCGAAGGCGAGGCTGTCACAAGGCCTGCTTTTCAGGGAGGACTGAGATGACAGCGGTAATCTCTCCCTCCTATCACCTCCCGCATCTTCGAGTCCTGTCGTCCTTTTAGGCCCTGGCTTGAGTGCTACCTCTTCTATAAAGCCTCCTTGATCCCCCTAATCCCTGCCTCGCAGCGCCCGCCCAGAGCGCCTTCCCACATCCCTCAGTTCTCTGTCACTGAGACTCATTCATCCCCCGGACCTTGAGGGCAGAGCCTGCCTCTGTCTTCCCATCCCGGTAGGCACCGCGCATCTGGGGCAGCCCTAGGAGCCGGTGTTTGCTGAATGCATCTAACGCGTCTGAAGCTCTCACAGCCAGTGTAAGCTCCCACCTTCCTTGTTTCTCCTCTTTCCAGGGTAATTTGCCAATTAGACCCAGCAGACTCCTCAGTGGGATCTTGCATTCTTACACACACACACACACACACACATACACACACACACACACACCCCTCACCTGACCCCCCTTCCTTAGTGAAGACCAACTTGGTGAAAAATTTGCCGAAGGAACCAGAGTTAGGATGAGGTCAGGCTACTTGGTGAAGAGCAAGACATAGATGATGCCAAACGTAGAGAATGCGCTGTGCTCACCTTACATTTGTGGTGACCCGTGTAGTGTTTCTTTTCAAAAAGCACAAAGACCTCTGGGGAACTGCAGGGTCGGTGGTGGGTGTGGGCACACTATTTTGGGGTTTCTTGAACCCAAGGTCAGGGGTGAAGGGACAGAGACCAAGGGAGAGTCGCTTAGGAGAATGCACTTCTCTGTGCTTGTTTCCTTACCGGTCAACAAAGTGACATCTTCCCGGGGTGCTGAGGAGTAAGTAAGTAGCCCCCCCCCCCCCCCCCCCTCTCCTGGTCTTTGGGATCAGCTGCTTCTCTTTGCATTCCACCTGCATTCTGCATTCACCCCCTCACCCCAGGAGACAGAAGTGAGATCGGACTTCCGGGAAGAAGCTTTGGTGTCAGGACACCCTCCCTCGGGCCCAGTGGCCTTGCTCTGGCTGATTGGGCCTTCTTTCACCTGCACATGGCCCCTCCTCAGGTGGCCGGGCTAAGAGCTCAGTGTGATGCCCATTGTCTCCTTGAAACCAGGGTCTCAGCTGCCTGGTGTAGAGCTGAGCCAGGGCCCAGGGGCAGGAAGGTGTGTCCAAGTCACATGGTAGGTGGTGGTTTCCAGCCGGAGTGCTAACCTGACGCTCACTCAGTCCAGGACTCCTCTCTCGTGTAATCCCCAGGAGACACCAGGCAGCAGTAGGTATCGTGACTCGCTTTAGCAGAGAGGAAACTGAGGCCGAGACAGTCAGCATGGCTTTGATGTGGCGGAGTGGAGACCAAGCCACCTATTTTGTTGTGTCTGTGATGTGGTTTTGCCCTGTCCTGACTGAGCCACCCCCAGTGGACATAGTCAACCCACCACTTCCCAGGCCGCTCACCCTACTGCTCTGAGCTGGAGCAGCTTTTCAAGGTGGGCCAAGCATCTCCCGCCAGACCCGGCTGCCCCGGGCTCGGGGTGGGCACATCTCGCCTCCACGTGGCAGCCCCTGGCTATTTGGAGGCAGGGATCCTGTGTCAGTCACTCCCGTGTGTCATCTGAACCTATTTTTAACGCCAGCTGGCTCTGGCTCTTCGCATAGCAACCGCCCTGCCTTCTCCACGCTGCAGAATTAGAGCCCCCGTTCTCCAAAACCCACGTCTGCTGTGGTCTGTGCATGAGGCCCCGAGGCCTCTCCTTGTACCTTTCCCTCTTCTGACCCCACTCTCTCGGTCTTGGCCTTTGCACCTGGGTAATGCCATTCCCTCAGCGGCATCTTCGGCTTGTCGATGGGGCTAAAATGCCCTTTGGAAACGTGGCCCAGAGGGACCCAAGTCACTCCAGTGTTGTGCACAGAATGGTCTCGGTGACACCAGTGCAAGCGTTCCTCCCTCTCCCGGACACGAGCGTCACCCAGCGGCCTTCATTCCTCCCTTGTCCTCCTCCTGTGGTCCTAGCAGAGTGTCCTCCCTCCCCTCCGAGACCCATTGGCACACAGTCAGCTCACGTCCCAGGTGCTTGGCTGTGTGTGTTGAGTTTCAGTCAGAGAAGGCTGCCCTTGGTGGTTTTGCATGTTGGCCCCATGCTACACGCCAAGGCCTGAGTATTGAGGTGGGGCGAGGAGGGAGGGGATTTGCAGAACGAAGTTCTATTTTGTAGCCTTGTAAATCAGTCAGGAGGGAGGCTGGCCTGGCAGGGGTCCCGAGGTTCTCTCCAAGCATTTGCTACTCAGTTTTCCAGGGGCTTCACGTGCATAGCACCATTTTTAAGACAGAGTAAAAAATGGGGCGGCGGGTTCTCATGCTGGTTGGTGAGTGAGGATAACAGGGGTTCTCAGGGTGAGGATGGTATATAATACCTTATAGGGAGTGTCCCCTGGACCCTCACTTTTTGGTGGATGCACAGATGCTCGTGGCCTCCCAGGAGGTACTACAGTACCAGATGGGAGGCTGCTAGGAGCTGTCTTGGGTCCTCTACAGGAGACTTTCTGCAGGGAGTGAGGAAAGGGCCCGGCCCCACAGCAGGGCTTGCCAAGTCCGTTCCTTCTTGGAGCCTTGGGTTCTCTGGGTGTTGGAAGGCTTGTCGGGGATGCCTTGGGATGCTTGGTACCGGGTAAGGCGGGGTTCTCAGAGGCTGCTCTTCGGCTCAGAATGCTTCCCTGATGCCTGGAGCAGAGAGTCCAGATCCCCTAGCACAGCTCTCAGGGCTCCTCACCGTCACTCAGGTTCCAAGGCAGTGTGAAGCCTGCTTTTCCACCAGGGAGGGTGGGAGGATATACGCGCTCTGGGGCAGGGGAGGTGCTCAGGTTCCCCTCTCCACTGAAAAACGGATTTGGACAGCGGGGGATGCCTGTGGCTGGAGTGGACCCGTGCAACCAGCTGGCTGTGAACAAAACTGAACTTCTCTCAGAGCTTCAGGCCGTTGTCTGAAGGCACCTGGGACTCTCCCAGTTGACTCTCTACCCTAGAAGGCTTCGAGGAGGCAGCTGACTGGAGTGGGCCACACCACCCTGCAAGGCCTGTTTTCTATTTAGAAAGAATTTTAAGTTACTTTTGTAAAAATGCATGAGTTACCAAACTGCATGCCTGATTGGATTCTGCCTTTTTAGTCCATGTATGTGTGCACATGTGGGTGCATGCTGGCGAGGAGGGCCTGGGGAGTGGGGAGCCCAGATGTCATCGGCTGTCAGCTCAGGCTCCGATAACTAGTGGGTTTGTGGGTGGTTGTTAATCTTGGATCTCTGCGTGTTCTATAATGCTCGGAGGAGCATTAGCATGCAGGGTCCTCTGGAATGAAGACCGCCGCCTGTTCACGTGTGAGCTGCTGTTTCCAGCCCCTGCCCCCTGGGTGTGTGGCCTGGGCTGGGGAGAGCAGCTCGGAAGAACGGTCCTTGAAGTCATCTTCTCTGACCCCTCCACCTGACATGTGAGGACACTAGGCCAGGAATGAGAAAGGACTGCCCATGGGTGCCAGCTAGGACTGAGTCAGTGTGTGTGTGTGTGTGTGTGTGTGTGTGTGTGTGTGTGTGTGGTGGGAGGTGTTGGGGAAGGCTTCTGAGTCCAGCCTTCTTTCCTCTCCCGCTCCAGTGGTAACTTCCATCCTGTGCAGCTACCGCAGCCCCAGCCAGCTGTAGGCCTCGGTGCGCGTCAGGGGGTTTCAGTTTGGGTTTTGTGTTTTTAGAGAAAACTCACATGAGACGCTTTGCTGAGTGCCTTAATGGGAACTCTAAGTCAGAGTTGGAAACCGCAGGGAGAGGCCGATTCCTAGCAATCTGGAAAGGCCTGGCTCCAGATGGCCAGGTTTGCACAGGTCTTTGAATAATAAAAGTCATAATCATTTATTGAACACCTGCTGTATGCCCACACGGAGATGGGCAAAGCCCTTGCTGGTCAAGGGTAGGGGGGCCGTGCCATGTTAATAGATGTGTGTGTGTGTTGGGGGGGCCCTTGGGTTGGGTTTTGTGAGAAATGATTATTTGTAAAACCTTTATTCACCCTGTAACTCTGGTTGTTGCTGTTCTTTTTTTCTTCTTCATAATGTTCTGTCCTTTGGAAAGTTTTCATTATTCACGTATTTTTCACTTCATAATCAAAGAATAGCAATAACTGTCATAATTCAGGATACAGACTTAAGCACTGAAGGCTACTTAATGCTGCCGCTGGAGGAGGCTTTAAATGACAAGTCATCTCCTCGGCTTCCTGCCACCTTAGTCACTGCTAACACGGCCTGCCTCTTCCTGACAGCGAGCAGAAGCCCTTGTTCCACCCAGATGTCAGCGGGTCCCTCCATCCACTTACTATTATAGAACCACGGCCACCTAGCCCTGACATTCCAAGGACTGTGGCCCACCCACCCCCGGCTTCTGGAACCACTGACTCCTTCCAGATTTTGTGGGAAATGAGATCTTGGAGTGAGCCAGGTTCAAGTTTTCATTTAAAAGATGTTTTGTTTTTTAAGTTATAAGATATATATCACTAAGGAAAAAAATCACATACCCTGATAGCAAAGGGCATGAATGTTTACCGTAAAAGTAGATCCACAGATGGCCAGTGTAAACCATTTCAAAAGGAAGTGGCCCAAACATAAGTCAGATGCCAGTTCGTAATTAGTAGGTTAGGAAATACCAATATAATGCCAGCTATTTTAATTGATTAACTAATGAATTACATCTATATTTAATAATAATTTCAGTTTAAAAATCATGTTTTCTTTGGCCACTTAATGGGAGGGGGTGTGAGTGCTCATGACACTATTTAACAAATTACAGTGACTGATTTTTTTTTTTTTTACCAGTACTTTGCTGTGTTCTAAAATAGGGAAGTGTTTTAAGTTAAATGATAGATTCGAATTTAAAGAACTGAATTGGCCAAAACCGGTTTGGCTCAGTGGTCAGTCTGCGGACTGAAAGGTCCCAGGTTCGATTCCGGTCAAGGGTATGTACATTGGTTGCGGGCACATCCCCAGTAGGGGGTGTGCAAGAGGCAGCTGGTTGATGTTTCTCTCTCATCAACGTTTCTAGCTCTCTATCCCTCTCTCCTCTTCTCTGTAAAAAAAACAAAACAAAACAAAAAAAGAACTGAATTGTTGAAGCTTTCCAGATCTTTCTTTATATATACAGCATTGTTTATGCAGGCTGAGGAAGAGTAGGTGTGGACTCTGAAGAAGGCACATGGGAAAGGGTTGTCTTGAGCCTGCTTGTCTCACAGATGTTTGTTTCCCTGCCTGTAAAGTGGGGGTGTTTGTGTCTGCCTCAGAGGACCATTTTGAGGGTTCAGAGAGAGATGGTGTGAAAGCACCAGCCTTTTCTGAGCCTCAGGCCAGATGGTGTCCACCATCCACACCACCAGGGCTGGGCCTCCACCAGGTCCCCACACCCCTCCGTGGGACCCTTCCAGTCCTCATCCCAAGAACAAGTCAGCTTTGCAAAAGAGGGTTTGGCTTTCCCAGTGATAGCCACTCCCACCCACTTTCTAGTCATTGTTGGGGGACTTGGACAAAGACGGGACTATATAGCAAAGACCATATCTTAGGAGGGTGCCTCTGTTTTGGAAAGATGTCAGTTCTCCTTTAAATTTTTGTGTATAGGAGTGGGCAAAAGCAGACTTAAGTATCCACGTTCGTTGGCGGTTGGTTAAATTATCAGCCATCATTAATGAAAGGATAAATCATAAGTAAGGATACGAAATAATAACAATAATGATGGTAAGGAGACAAATAATACGATAATAAATAAATAATAATATGAGAGCAAAGCCTGTGTTTCATTTATTCACCCCTATCTAAAACAACTTTTTCCTCTTGGGAGGGAGGTGACTTTCACAAATGATTTGAAGTTTGGAGGGATAAATAGATAAAAATAAACAAGAAAACTTCTATTAAAGCATTAAAGGAGATAATAAAACACATTGTAAAACCGATCATTGGAATGGAGTCTTAGAGACATAGGAGAGAACTGAAATGCTCAGAAACAGCCCTTTGTAAGAATTTTGTCTCTGGTCTAAAATGACTGGGCCAATTGCAATGGACTATTTGCGGAGTAAAATCATATTCTTTACTAAAATGATACCCTGAAGTATCAAAGAGTTAAATGTAAAACCAGTCTTTGAAAGAACTGGAAGAAAATATAGGTGAGTGTTTACCTCGCCCCACTGTTTTTAAACCTTTTTGCTCCTGCTGCTGAGGCGTCACTGTTGGCTATACATCACGAAAAGTTGCATTTTCACACTTTTCACAGAATCGCCAACCACAAACAAGCTTTGTAGCTATTGGATAACCTGGCATATTCCCCCAGGCCGCCTTCATCCCAGATACGAGGATTGGGTGGCTGCTGCTGCTTGTGGGTGGGACTGTGACCTCAAACGTAGGCAGGTGGGAAAACCTAATCTGTAATGTTTGGGATGTTTACAACATACTACGTCAGCCAATGGCTGCAAGCATTTTTTAAATATGCAATACCTGACTATTTATTCAGGGCACTGACTTCTTTTCCCTTCGATTGTCAAGTAAAAAAATGACAACAGCCAGCACAATAGCCATCCAGTATGAATTAATCAAAATTAAAACTTTTGTCAGCCGCAGAATTTTGGTAATAGTGTCATGAGATGAAAAAGGTGAAAATTGCTGCATTACAGGATGGTTGTCAGAACCTCTTTAATGACATAGAAGGATGGGTTGCTTTCCTGTTGGCCGAACCATTTTGCAACATTGGGCCAGAGTGGTCAGCCCAACCCCACCCCATTCTCTTTACTTAAGGTCTGTTAAGATACCTACTGTGCGCCCATACTGAATCCTCCTTGCTTCCAGATTACTGAGCTTTCCCAGTTTACAAAATACAGCTCTCTCAATCCTCTCCAACCCTGATGATCAGGAAGGGATAACAGCCACCCCCACTTTTTATGTTCCTGGGGGATCAGTTCACTTGGCCGCATGGAGTGTGTGTGTGGAATTCACACATTGCCTCATCCTCCCATCCGAGTGGGAAGTCAGGGGTTGTCTGATGCCTATTTTCTGGCTGAGGAAAGGGAAGAAGTGGTGCCAGGCTGTATTTATGAGAGAAAAAGAGGCATTCCTGACCCAGTGGCTCACTCAGACCCCTGGGAGATGGGTGATTCTGTTTCAGAGTCTCAGTCCTAGTGGGGTTTGGGGACCCCTGAGGCCCGAGGTGGGCTTCCTGCAGGAAGAGCACCCAGGAGCTTCAGGCTCGGTGAGGAGGAGCAGGGCACGGGCACGGGCACGGGCAGGGCAGTCGGGCCTGTGTGGTCCTGAGCAGCCCGCCCTGGCCTGTGCCAGCACGGGGCCAGGCACAGACATGCTGACCACATGAACAGGTGGGACACAGATTGCCTGGAAGGAGGCCAGGAGGAGGCGAGCAGCGTCTGTTCACCCCTGGGAGGCATTTGTTGAGGCAGATGTACCAGGTAAATGCCAGAATAGCAGCCTTTAAAAGGAAAAGTAATGATCACATACACACACACACACACACACACACACACACACACACACACTGTGCACCTCCTGGCCTACAGCACCAGGACCCTGACAGGACCAAACACACCTGCCCTTCCTCAGCCCCTCCAGGGCCCTTTCCCAGCTGGGCTGTCGGCTTACTCATTAAGCTGTGGGTACTTATTAGGCTTCTCCTCTGTGCAACATGCCGGCCTCTTAGAGAGGGACAGGCACTCAGGAAGCACTCGCCTGCCCTGAGGAACTTGGTAAAGCAGCCAGGTGGCTAAGGCAGGGCCTCCTTGCATTCATAGCAGCTACAGCGTGCTGGCCACCCGCGACAGCTTTGCAGTGTTGGTGCAACATGGCAGGCTCAGAGGTCATTACTTGCCAAGAAGGGCAGTATTGAGGAGGGTCTGTGGAGGATGTAGGCAGACAAGGAGTTGGGAAGGTGGGGGTTGCAACTCCGTCTCAGGAGGTGGGGACAGGGGGGCAGAATTCTCTCGTCATGAGTGCAGCCTCTCTAACGCCTCGCTTTCCTGTCTCCACAGAGTGCAGCCGCAGCCCCAAGCCCAGTGCTTGGCAACATTCCCCCCAATGATGGGATGCCTGGAGGCCCCATCCCGCCGGGTTTCTTTCAGGTATGTGCTGGGCCCCGGGCTGGTCCTGTGCTCCTTTCACTCCACGCCAGTCTCCAGCGGGAGGGAGGGAGGGAGAGAGAGAAGAGTAAGTAGTAGCTCAGTTTGCCATGGTCTAAATACCGTTGTTTTATGCTGGTTCGAGCCCTTCCCTTCCAATCCCTTTCTCCACCCCTTCCGAAAACCGAGGAGGGGAGAAAAGGGATGGAGAGCAGACTCCCGCCTCCTGCCTGTGCCAGCGTTTGTTTTCCTCACGCCCGCGTCACCGTCAGACACGGCCGCCCCTGGTCAGGCAGGCGGAGGGGCTGCTTCCAAGCCCACGTGGAGCTGTCTTTTAACAAAGGCGTTCTTTTCCTCAAACAAAGTAAACCGTTCTTCGTTTCCGTTTTGTTGCTGCTGTCCGTTGTCATTGTTTACTTTGCCTGTCCAAACTGCAAACCTTAGGCGTAATCTAAAAAAACACACAACAAAAACCCACCATCCTGGCAGGTCTCAGAGTCCCTTCCCTCTGGTTAACCACTTGATTTTTTCCGAGTGCGATCACAGCCGGCGCCCCGCGAACATCTGTGCCCGCACTCTGCCTGCCAGAGGCAGGAGCAGATCCCACGTTGGTCGGGAGAGCCTGGCCTTTTCCAGAAGACACCTTGTTGGGCTCTCAGGGCTGTATGTTGTCAGGGTTGGGTGTGGCTGCCACCTCCTTTGTGCCTCCTCTTCCTCCTCCTCCTGTGCCGTCCCCTTTGAGGTCCATTTAAACCAGATTGAGACCGGGAAGTACCGTCTTGGAGAGGTGTTGGCATGCAGGCCTGGGAGGAATTTTTACGTTCCTTCTCTTGTGTGTAGCATCCCATTCTTTCAGACCCGTCTGTAGCTGAGCTTGAGAATCTGCCCAAGTTCCCCGGGCCTTTTGCAAGCGTAGCGCTTCCAGATAAGAATCTGGAAAGAGCACTTGTGTGGGAAAGAAGGCAGAGACCTTTCTGTGAAGCCCATGAATTCTAAAATGTGACCAGTGAGGTAGAGTCCAAGGACACTGGTCCTCAGTGGAAGCCAGAATTTCACACCGTGTGTCCAG
The DNA here is from genome assembly GCF_014108245.1 of Pipistrellus kuhlii. NCBI lineage: Eukaryota > Metazoa > Chordata > Mammalia > Chiroptera > Vespertilionidae > Pipistrellus > Pipistrellus kuhlii. The sequence goes on along the minus strand of NW_023425515.1, from coordinate 165,466,780 downwards.
CAGTGAGTCGCAGGCTGCAGGATGCAGGAGCTCCCTGGCACTGGAGTATTGGAGCGAACATGGGATGGATGCCCCTTCGGGGGGGTAAAGAATAGGAGACAACCTAGAAGACACTTTTGCTTTGCAAGATTTCACATTCTGATGGATGTTAACTCCCAGGAGAGGAGGGTTAGGACACACGGCTCACCAGACAAGAAGGGAGGCACTGAAACAGGAATGTTACCTGTAGACAAATAGCATATGGCCCACCAAGTTGGTGGTCAGGGGAGTGAGAGGGAATAGGGGTGGTGGCCACCCATGGTGTATGCATTCCTAGCCTGCTGCCCAGACTGGGATCTTGTCCCAGGGGTAGAAGTGGGCACAGACTCAGAAATTAGTGTGTAGGCTCCAGATTGGACTCGGCCGGGCATGGCCTGAGGCTTAGCTTGTGGTAAGGCCACAGGCATTGGGAAGAGGGGCCAGACTTCAAAGAGAGTGAAAAGGTAAAAACCCTTGGAAACCCGTGGGTCCAAGGCAGACAGGAGCCAGGTAGGCGCTACCTTTCTCTCAGAGGGAAACCCAAGGACTGCGATCGGGGATGGTCATCCATCTTCTGGCCCCTGCATCCAGGGCGTCCTGCCCCCAGCTGGTGGCCTTTCCACAGGTGCTGTCTGGGGCTTCTTTCTCAGGATGCCACGATGCCCTTGATCAAATGCAGATGTGGCTTTCCTGCCTGGTTCCAACCAGGGACCAGGCTCCACCTGTAGGCATCCCTGTTGAGGAGGCTGGCTGTCATCTAGGTGCCAGGGCAGATGGTGGGAAGAGGTGGGCAAAAGCTGTATTTTAAGAAATAGGCCATTAACTTCTATTTTGGCCTGAGTCTGGGGCAAAGCAAAGCCTGCCTGATACGTGGATAGCTCCCTGCTTCTTGCTTTGGTATAATTGTCCATGGCTAAGGCTTAATTTCAGACATACTTCTTGAGCCCTCCCCTGTGACGTCGAGGGGTGTGTGGTCAGAAAATCCAGACTGATTCCTGTCCTTATTTAGCTGCCACCAGCCACCGTCACACAGGGGTGGCTTTTGGACCCTCTGGACTTGAGGTATTGTCTGATCTCCTGTCAAGAGCTGACTGAACCATTGGGCAGAGCTGGGTGCCCCGGCCCCTCTGCTTCCTGGGGAATTTTGACCCAATACCCCACCCATCCAAGGGCATCGTTTCCCCGTCATGGGAAGGTGCATGCGGTCCTTCCTGGCCACGATGCTGAACCCCTCAGGCTGGGTCACTGCGAAGGGGAAAGGGTATCATTCTGGCAGGAGTTATCGGCTTCCCATTTCCGGAGCAGGCCAGCTCACAGCAGGAATATTAGCTATTGATTGCCGGCCCTGCCCCTCACTCATCTTGCGGGCGGCCACTTTGATATTAGAAGGGAAGTAGAGATGGTATCCAGGGTTTTATCTGCTGCCAACAATTGCACTTCTTCCCCCGCTTGGCCACTGCCTGGGCAGGCAGCTCTGCTGTGGCAGGGTCTTTGCACTGAGGAGCAGCCTGGGTTGGCTAATCCAGCTTTGGCCAGACCCTGTCCCAAAGTGGACAGCCCGGTTTTCAGGTCAGCACTCCACCCCCAGTTGGTGCTAAATTTAGAAGCCAGCCGGGCTGCCAGGGTGGGTGGGAGGGAGCAGCTGTCCCTGTCCACCTCCCCCCTCTCCCTTCTGGCTCCTCAGGAAGCAACAAATGGGACTGACTCCCTTCCTCGGGCCTCTGACTGCCAGGCTGAGAGGCTGCTCCTGAGGTCAGAAGGCCTGGCCGTCTGTGTGTTTGCTCTTTCTTACTTGATGTTCGGTTCCCGAGGTGGACAGTGCCTGCCTTGTCCTGTGGCAGGAGATTGTGTCTAGTAGCGGCAGGTTGAGGGCTGACAGGGAAGTGGTTTGGGACCCAGCCGTATTCCCTGTTGGGGAATATTGTGGAGCTCTCGGGGTCATGGTAGAACTTAGCTAGGCTATTCTAATTCTATGTATTTGGTGTAAAAAGATTGCCTTAATCTTGGCATCCCGGCACCTGGTGTCCACTGGGGCCCCAGGAAATGTTTGAGCTGAGTTTATTTGTGTTACTCACATTACCAGGAGTGGAGCCAAACCAGCCCCAACGCTCTAGATCTGGCATTCTGACCAGGCTTGGAGGTCAAGGGTGGAGTTCCGGAGTGGGGAGGGGAGCAGAGAGCAGGAGCCTGAGGCGCCTGTGTTAGTGCCCCACCTCCTCTCCCACACTTGCTGAGCGACTTCAGGCAAGTTGCTCCCCGTCTCTGGGTGCAGCTTCCTCACCAGTAGGTGAAGCCAGGTAGACCAGATATGGCCTCTGAGGGCCCTTCCAATTTGGATTTTCTGCTTTGGATCCAGATGGATGTTACACAATCAAGCAGCAACATTATTTTTTTCACGCAGCTTAAGTCAGTTGGGCTGCACATCTGGCAAGCTCGGCTTGGCTTTGACCAGGCCCGCTGGTCTGGGTGTGTCCCCAGCGCCCTTGGCCCTCCGGTGGCTCCGAGAGGCGCTGCCCAATGAGGATGTCTAGGTCCAGAGCTGGGGAGTTACAGCAGGGCAGGGGTCATGGAGAAGGGAGTACTGGGTACAGGCTGTTTTGTTCTTGTTTTGTTTTAAATTCCAATAATTGTTTTCAGTTATGTAGTGTTTTTAGACATGTGACTTACTTTCATTTTGGTCGCAGTTGTTCCTGCAGAGGAGGCATGGCCGACTGGTGGGAAAGGGAGACTCAGGAAAGTGACTGACTGTCCAAAGCCACCAGCCCAGGGCTGTAATGGGAGTCCAAACCCAGGCCTCCTGGGTCCCGCTCCTAGTGCTCCGAGTGTGGACATCTGCAAGGATCTCCATGTCTAGAGGAAGAAGAGGGACTAGAGAAAAAGATGGAAAGGATGGAAGGAGACGGAATCTCTTGCCACCTTCTCTTAGAAGTAGCCAGTGCTTCCATTCCGATGCCAGCCGTGCTTGGTTAGTGGTGGCTGCTGCTTAGAACAGTGTGTGGACAATGATTCTGAAGTTGTGTCCGGGCCTGATGGATACCCCCTGGCCAGGTTTACCACGAGCAGGGGCACATGAACGGTAGTGGCCATCCCCAATCTACTCCGGAATTCTCATTTGTAGATGAGGAATGAAGGCCCAAAGGCAGGTGGGACTGTGTGTGTGACAGTCCTGGGACTGAGGTGAAGGCTTAGGGCGTGGCTCTAGGCCAGAGGTGGGTTAACCGTAGTCTGCCCACATGAGCACCCAGCCTACGGAGAGACTTGACAGGTAGGCCCATGCCCTGTAGCAGGAAGTGAGAGGCTTGCCTGTTAGGGAGGGTTTCCTGGAGGCAGCACAGCCCCCGCTGGGACAGTGTCCAGAACGAGGTGCTGCCCAGTGGGAGACGGAGCTGGAGAGGTTGCCAGCTTTTGTTGATCTTGTTGGAGGGTGCAGGCACTAGGGGGAGCCACTGGAGTGCCAGGTCTGCAGCGGCTCTGCTGGCTCTGAGGCAAGGGCCTGGGTGCTGAACACATCAACGGACGTCAGCATTGCAGAGGCCCAGCCGAGGTCATAGGGCTAACAACTGGGCCTTCTCTGGAAAAGTACCCCTGGGGGACCCAGCTGAGCCAGACGCTCAGCCCATCCTGCTCTGAGCATCCTTTCTGCTGTGATGGGGGCAGGAGGGGTTGACACATTCCCCGTTCCTGTCACCTTGGAAAGACAATGAGGTCTGCCTCCAGAGAGCCCTCCTGTCAGTTATGGGGTGAGGAGAAGGAGCAGATGACGTGTATAGTCTGGGAACCAAATAAATGACTCAGAAAACAAAAGGGACAGAGAAGCACACACGACCTTCAACCTTTCCTATTGCAATTATAGGGAGCCCTTCTCGCCTCCCACAGAAGTAGCTGGGGTTTTCTGGGAGAGCAGCAGCCTTGTGGGGGCGGGGGTGGGGGTAAGGGGAGGAGCACGATGACGAACTTGAGTATCGAGGTTCCGCATGTAGGAGGTACTCAGCCTCTGCGAGGCTCAGCCCTTAGATTCAGGTCCTTGGGAGAAAAGAGGGAGGCCAGTTTGAGTCTTCATAGGGAAGACATTTCTACCACTTGCCAATTGACAGTGAAGCGGTGAGCTCTTTGGCCACTGGTGGTAACGGAGCAGAGACTAGATGCCCAGCAGAGAGCTTTGGTGACTGTGAGCTTGGAGTGGGGTGCAGTGTTTGCAGGGAGGGTCAAAGCCCAGTAAGTGCGAACAGCCCGTGCAGCAGCTCAGGCAGGTCCTGAGAGCCTGGCCGAGGACTGTCCATTTCCTGCCTTCCCTCTAGCGGAAGCAGGCAGCCGTCACCCAGTGCACTGACATTCCTTCTGCCAGAAAGCCAGCAACAGGAAGGACTTCTCTGGGCTGGCCGGGGCCCGTCTGGGACTCGGGAGCCTTGGGGAGAATGAAACCACTTTGTTTTTGTGGTTGTCAAAGCCTGCTGCTAGGGAGGATTTGATGATTGGGGACCCGGATCCCCATTTGATAGACAGTGAGTCTGAGGCTGGAGCCTAAACTGTGAGACCTGGCCAGGCTGGTTGAACAGCCCTCAGCCCAGGTGTGGTCTCTGAGGACACAGTGACCTCCTGGTCACCCAGCCTTGGGGAGCACTGCAGACTGAGGAAGCAGACACGGGTCTCACCGTCTGGTGGAGGAGACAGGCAGAAACTACGGGTAGGGTCCGTGCCACGGGGCAGGCGAAAGGAGCAGCCAGCCTGGCCTGGGGGCTGTCTGGGAAGGCTGCCCCCAGGGGCTGATATTTGAGCTGAGGCCCTCGCAGGAGGCAGTTGGGGGCAGGCAGCGGACACCAGGATGGGATGTAAAAGGGCGAGCTTGGGGTGGCAGGAGGACTGGATGGCTGGGCTGGGTGTGGGAGAGCCCTGAACTAGACTCACAAAGGACTTGAACCTGAAGACGGGGGAGCCGTGGTGTCTAAAATGCAGGTGACATGATTCCAAGAACAGCAGTGGCAGGAGGGCCAGGGTCTCAGCAATCTGGCTGACGTGGAGTCCAGGCTGCGGCCCCTCCAGAGGTGGCCAGGGCCTGAGCTGGCGTGGTGACCGGGTGTAGTGGCCGGTGCTTTCCTACCAGATCCCAATGGCCCCTCCATGGAAGTTGGAGCTGAGGGGGAAGCAGAGCCCAGAGGAGGCCCGGGGTTCTGGCCGGCATGGGACCAGGCTGGGGAGGTCTTCGAGGTGGGGGTTGTGGTGGGGAGAGGCTGAGTCCACTGCCTTCTCCCCTGCCGGGCCCCCTGTGGTCCTGTGACTGTCCAGCCTCGCCCTCTCTGGCAGCCCCCGGGTGGAAGCGTCAGCACCCTTCTTAACGTTGCTGGTGGAACACTGTCCAGATTAGAAAAAACATCCCCTTCTGTGGCTTCACCTGACCCTGTAAGGCGGGCGTGAGAGCTAATAGCGAGCCCACTCTGTGGGTGAGGAAACCGAGGCTCAGCACGGCCAGAGTTGGACAAATAGGCCTGGATGGGGCTGTGAGATCCCGGACTTATGAACCTCGGCCCCCCCTCTCTGACTACAGCCCCCGTCCTGTCTGCTTCCCTGTGGGCAGGGAGTCTGACAGATACATTGGCCTGTGTGTGAGGTGCTGAGTCTTGAGTGAGTGGGGACAAAAGCATCCCCTCCTCGCAGCCCCCGGCCCTGCTGTCTGGCTCCAGACTGACAGAAGGCAGGGTTGTCCCTGCTGAGGAGGATTAAGGAGGAGGTGGGGTGCCCCAACTGCTGCTCTCCACCCCTCAACCCCTCCACCCCCGTTCCCAGCTGGCTTGGCTCCTGAGGTGGAAGCCCCTCCTGTTGTTGTGATGAAGCCCCCATCTGGGAGTTGGGTGCCCGGTTCGAGGCAGGGCCTTCGTTTGCATGTGTGTCCTGTGACATTGCTCCAGAGGGCTTTAAACCCCTGGCCCCTCTGAAGCATACCCCCATCCCCACCCACTGGGCCCCCCCAACCTTCGCCTGGCCTGTGTGGAAAGGCCAGGAGAGGGCGGCGGGCGGGGGGGTGGGGTGCGGGGAGGAGGGGGAAGCCTTTTCTTTCTTGCCAACACCACCTCCACAAAGGTCAGGCTGTGCTCCCGCCCTGCCTGGCAGCCAGCCCGGTGCCTAACGTCTGCCCAGGAGGCAGATGACCGGCACCGGGCTCCTAGCAACAGTGGACAAAAGGTTACTCCTATCGTGCCAGGCTCCCTCAGCCCCTCATCCTCCTTCCTCAAAGAGGGGGTTGGGGAGGGGGAGGGGGACTCTCGGCCTTGACTGGCGTGTGTGCACGCATGCGGGCCTGTTTGTGTCTGCACACTCAAGACCGCCCCCTCCCCCCAGAAAAACGTGAACTCCACATGTCGTGCCGTAACTCTCACTGATGAAATGGAAAGTTGAACATAAATCAATGTCTGCCGCCCTGTTAGCTATGCATCAGCAGTCCCTGCCTGGGAGATTTGCTCGGTAACAAAGCACCCGGCGGCTCCGTGGGCCTCGGCTGCCCCCTAATGCGGAGCCAGCCCCACACCAAGGAGCGGAGCCCAGCGGGGCTGTAGCCAGCTCCTGGCCGCAGCTTCTACCCACCCCTCCCCCTGCCCTCGGTCGTCGCTCCCTTTCTGTGAGGGCGGAGGGAGCATCTTGGACCCAGGAGGCCTGGGCTGTGCCTCCCCGCGCCCGGAGACCCCAGCAGCCGGCCCCTCTCCCTGGCCTCTCCCCTGGGCTTTAAGCCGATTCTGGGTCGGTCTCTGACTTCTATGAATCGGATACTCAGGGATTGGTGTCAGCAGCTGCCTTCACCTCTCGTCGTTTAAGAGCTCGGGCTGGTTTATCCCTTTCCCCTTCGGACCTGGGTTTTTATCGATACTTTGGGTTTCTCTGAGAATTGAATTTCCCCCTGTGCCTGAAAGCTGTGCTGTGGGTTGTCGGCTCACCCGCCCTGTGGCTGTGTCTGATCCCCCATAAGGTTCCCCCGCCTCTTTGGGGGGGCGAGGATCCTGTGTTTTTGTTTTGCCTCTTCATAGTTGGCTAAGGGAGTAGACCCTCTTTTGTTTCTGTCCCCACCTTCTCTGCGAATCATGCTGAGGTTTTTCTCCTTTAAAAAAAAAAAAAAAAAGGTCAAATTCCTCAGCCCTTGTAGCAAAAGGTTTGAGGGAGAAAATTCCAGAGGAATCCTGTAATAACACGCCTTGGTATCATGGGGATCAGGATGGACCCCCTGAATGAGATCACGCCACCCCAAAAGGAAACTGCTCTGCGGGGGGCCCAGGGCCAGGGGGCTGGCTGCATGGGGTGGGGGGTCGGGAGCATTCTTGTACCTGGCTGGGTGCTCACGGGGGCTCTGTCCCAGGAGCTGGGGACACAGCGGGAGACCCACAGTGGGTTCCGGGTCCATGTCCTTGTTCTGCAGGCCTTTCCTGATAGGCTCCTCTTCCACGTGGAGGCCTCCAGACGAAGGGGGCCCTGGCCCGGCTCACCGGTGCTCTGGGGACTTGTCTTCAGAAAGCCCTGTCTCTCTCCGAGTCCAACGGGTGGGAACGACTTGGTGAGAGCACAGAGGGGGCATAGCCTCTGTGAAGTGCAGGCTCCGGGCCCGGTGCTGGGCTGTCCAAGGGCTCCTGGCCTGGGGCAGCCTGTCACCTCTGTAAGCTTTACCAGAGAGGTGTTCGGGAATTGGTGGGAATACAAGGCAGATCGGCAGTCTCCCTCCCAGGGGCCAGCGTTCATGGGCGGACTCTAGCCCGGGCCAGCTACAGGTCAGTGGGTAGCTGGTTTCCCTCCATCAAGTGCTCTTCCTGTCAGTGGTGGCCCTTCCTTAAAAAAGCAAATTCCAGGTTTTAGTAAGACAGCTTTTTCTATGAAGGGCCAGATAGTAAGTATTTTAGGCTTTGTGCACCATCTGGTCTCTGTTGAAACTACTCAACTCTGCCTTTATACCCTGAAATCAGCCGTTAAGTACATGAGTGAGTGGCTGTGTTTCAATAAAACTTTATTAACAAAAACAGCTGGCAGGCCAGATTTGGCAGAGCGCCACGGTTTGCCAGCTCCTGTGCTAACTCCACATGTGGTGTGTGCCCTTGGGGTCCTCCTGCTTTGGCCGGCCCCTGCTTCCACTCTGGGTATTCAGGATGGCGCAGGGAACAAGCCAAGCCTGGACCTGGGATAGTGAGTCCAGGTCTCCGGGTTCCATCTCTCCACCTGTGCACAAGGCGGGGGGGGGGGGGGGGGGGGGGGAGGGGGCGGGCCAAGGAGTGTGTGTGGAGAGCATGTCAGGTCTTGGATGCTGCCAGTACTTCATTTGCTGTGTTTCCTCCCTTTGTTTTGCAAACCACCATCTGTGGATTGTGTCTTTGTCGCTGTGGCACAGCATGCCTCATACCTCTTGAGCACAACGTTTGCTGAGCGTCTCCAGGGGCCCATCCCTCCCAGGAAGCGGATTCACAGGTGTGCGGGACTCTCACTCCCCCTCGCTGGCTGCCCAGTGCCAGTGCCGTCCCGTCTCCTCAGAGAGGCACAGGGAAAGGGGCCAGCTGGGGTCTGCACTCAGGAAACAGGGTCTGTTGGTGACCTCTGCTCAAGTCACTTCCCCCCATCCCAGGAAGGTGGCCACCACCCCTGGCCACACTTCTCCCTGGCAAGACTTGTCCAGTGTCCGTAGAGGGTCCTGACTGTTATGGGCTCACCTCCTAGGAACCAGGAGCCCCCTCCTCAGGTGGTTGCTTCCCAGTTGGGTGTGGCCCAGCCCAGCCCACTGAGACTCCCTCTGCCCTCAAGGAGGTAGATCTGGCCTGTACCCCCACATACACGCAGAAAAGACTCGTCCCCCGAGGGAACAGATAGAAGCTGGTTAGGAAGGCAGCTGTCCAAGCCACTGCTGAGGTGTTCCTGTGGGTTGAAGTGAGGAATTAGCTTTTCCTCGGGCGAGCTGTGAGTGAAAGCTCTGTCTCCCCCCTCCTCCCCCCAGGTGGTCAGCCTCCCGTCTGGGGAGGCCGGCGGTGGAGCAGAGGGAGGTTTGGAGTGTCAGCAACACTCAGGCACACCTCAGCCCTCTCCCCAGGATGCGTAGATAGCATTTTCTGTCACCGTTCATGTCCAGGGAGCAAATTGGATTGTCTGTCACATGCCTTTTACTTTTACCGTGTGTATAATTAATGTAATTTTATATTCACTCAATAAAGTGACACGCCCAACAGGCAGATCGTAGAGGCCACCAGTAGTGCAAGTTATCTGTTTCCTGCTGCCCGTCAGTAACACCCACCCCACAGCCCTGCCAGTCCAGTGGCCAGTGTCCCCAGGAGTCGGGAGGGCCAGTGGAGTGTTTCGTCCTTTAGCAACCTGAAACTCCGAGTCCCCGTTCCCGAAGGCCTTCTGCTCGGGGGTACGTCCTCGTGGCTTTCCTGCGGAGAATAGATCACCCTGGGCCTCAGGTGAAGCTGAGGCCCAGGGTGACAAGACAGGGTTCCCACCCTAGGATTTGGGCTTTCCAGGCCAGAGCTCACCATGAGCCACAGCCTGTCCTCGTCCGCCCTCTCTTCCGGGCTCGCCTCGGCCCCCAGAAAGCCTGGAGATGAGTCTCGGTTCTGTGACCCCATGATTTCCTGGCAGGTGAAGGCTGCTACGGGGAGTGGGGTGACATTTGGTGAAGGAGCAATAAGTTTCGGAAATACTAAACGTAGCGCATAGCTTTTATGTTCTCCTTCAAAATAAAAATCAGTGTGGGGTGGGTTTTTTTGTGTTTTTGTTTTTGTTTTTTTTAATCTGATTTTTTAAGGAGCTGTCCTCCCTCACCCCAGAGTCTAGCTCAGAGGACCAACTTGGCCACCCTATTGGTAGCGACTTTTTCTGGTTCCTTGCACACAAAAATGTTAGGTGTACCTGTGGCTTGGGAGAAAGGGGGGGGAGGGTCTGGCCAAGCCTTGCTGCCCTGTTTGGGCCCTGCCCTGGGTGTTCACATGGGATACGAGGCAGTGTCCTGCCCCGGAGGAGCCACGAGGCCCCCACAGAAAAGGCAGAATGACTGAAGCGGACGCCTCCCCTCAGCAGAGCACCTGGGTGGGGAGCATCCAGGCTTTCCCAGAGGATGGATGGGCTTTGAGCAAGTCCAGCTGCCACCCTCCCTGGAAAACGGGCAGTGAGTGCGTCCTGGAGCAGGAGGCGTGGGGTCTGGGGTAGACAGCACCTTCTCTCTGCCTACCACTGTCTCTGTGCCGTGGCCCCGGCGACCCTGCGGTGTTTGCAGAAGGTTCCCCTGGACTCAGTACGCCCTGAGGACCTGGGCTTGGAAGCCAGGTCTATGTAACTGGGAAGCCACAAGCCCGTCTCTGGAGGATAGGTGGCTTCAGGTTGAACCCAGGGACTTAGCCAAGATGTGACCGGGAGGCACGGGCGCTGCTGAGAGTTCTGGGTGCTTTTCCAGACCTCGGACCCCTTGTGCTGGGGCATGCTTGCTCCCCTCCAGCCAGGGCTGGGCAACGGCTCTCACTTCCCTGTGTCCTGGCTCCGGAGTTTTCGTGAAATGGCCTGGCTTTCACCTCAGAAGCTGCTAGATGTAACACTACCCAGTGTTGAAATTACAGGAAAACGAATTGAAAGGAAATGTGGGAATTATGTATCTCCGGTCGGAGATCTTGGGAACGTCTGAGGCAGAACGTCAAGTCCATTAACAGGTCTGGGGCAGGGCGAAGGCCCAGGCAGGAAGTGGGCACAGCTCCTGCTTCCTTTTCCCAGGCTCAGTGGAGGGATCTGTAGAGTTGCCCCTCTCCCCCTGGTGAGGGGGCCTTGTTACGCAGGAGCCCTGACCGGCTATTCTCATCCCGGCCCCGTGGCCGGCGTCCGTGGCCACGTGGCCTCAGTTTACGTGTCACCTTGTCTTGTTTGTCACTGTGTCCTCATCCTCCCCCTGGCCTGGGAGCTGTCAGAGCCGTGGGGTGTATGTGTTGAGTGGTTAGAGCCCCCACAGTCCTTCAGCGTCCACTGGTCCTTCCTCTGCTGCTCACGGCGTGTAGGATGTGGACTAGCTAAGATCCCGGGGCTCCAGCACCAGGCTGGGATCTCGCTCTACCATTGACTAGCCATGCAGCCCTGGTCTCAACTTGCTACCCGCTCAGGCCAAAGGCTAGATAGGAGGCAGACAAAAGAGGGTCTTGGTAGAGGATTCTGACATCTTACTGCAGCATTTCCCCAACACGGGGCCCTGCTCTCTGCTCCTGAGAATGTGCCGAGGGTGCCAGGGCCCTCCCTCTGCTGAGCAGTCTAGGGGACAGCCCTGGCACCGGTTAGTGAGAGGAAAGCTCCAGGTGAGTGGAGGTGGCAGAGGCTGAGGACAGAGCTCTGGGTGGCGTGGGAGACACACTATAAACGGGAGGAGCCGTCTGGTGCACAGAGCCCCGTGGTGCTGGGGCCGCGCCGGGAGGAGAGAAGCAGAGCCTGGCATCAGGGTGCCTGAACGTGCAGAGGAGCTCCCCCAGAGAGGTGAGCAAGGTGGGATTTTCTCTTTGCTTGACCGGCTGGTCGGGCCAGGTTCCCATGTCCTCAGTGTTCTGAACCCCAGCTCCCCTCAGAGGGGAGACTTTTGAGCTGCTGCTCCTCCCCAGATTTAGCCCACTCCCCATTGCTCACCACGGCTGGGCTGGGCTCTCACGATTCACCAGCCTTGGTCCTGAGCAGACTGGTGTGGAGGCACACCCTGCCACATCCATTCACCCTCGGGGAGCCCTGAGGGAACACAGAGCCGCCTGGGAGCCTTAGGGCATCTTAGAGACAGTCGAGCCCGAGACTCAGGTTCAAGCACTGACCCTTCGTCAGCACTGCCGTCTGTCTATGGAGGCCCCTGCTGAGTTACGTAGACACTTCTGGGCACCTTATTTGTTTTCTATCATCACTCACGGAGTCCGCCGCTAACTAAACTCGCCGGGCTAACTAACAGGACGCCCAGGTGCGAGGGCCCTGGTCAAAGGCAGGCCGCTCCCGAGGAAGATGGTGTGTGTGTGTGTGTGTGTGTGTGTGTGTGTGTGTGTGAAGGGTTAGAGGGAGGAGGCGCTCTCTTCATGCCAAGAGCTGAGGAACCCACAGAAGGCCTTTATGCCCCCTCTTGGCAACTGGACCTCACCCTTGAACCCTCCTCCTCTGTTCGTTTTCTTCTTCCTCTTTTAGGGGTTGGCTTCAAATTATCTTATTTGTTTACATTGCACCCAAGTTTTATGGTACAAAAGACTTGCAGGTGCAAATATGTCCCGCCTTCATTAACTTCCCCTTCCTTTTTAATTTATGTGATTTCAATTTTCCTTCCCTGTACTGTTAATTAGGGGACCCTCTAATCAGTGCCATTATCACAGTGGTATTCATGTTTAGGAAAGCCGCTAAACAAATGCTTGCAAAATTGCTAAATGGCTAATTAATGTCTGTTAATTAAGAAAATTGCTCATGGTAACAAACCATGCCGTTGCTGGCAGCCGCTAGAAAGACACACACTTGTTGAAATTAGTAGCATGGCAGGTAGGGGAACATCTGCTCCGCGGAGCTTTCCAGAAGTGAGCAGCCCTTGGCGTGGGCACGCACATCCAGGCCTGTCCTTGGTGGCTCCCCGGGGTTCCTGCAGAATCAGCTCCTCTGTCTTTCTCCGCTCACCTCTTCCCTGCACCTCCACGCCCACCGGTGCGGGCAGGTGAGAGGCCGGCAGCCTGGCTCTGAGCGAGAAGGTGAGAGAGGAAAACCTGTGTCTCTCAAAGATTCTTTCTCCTTGTCTCTCCTCGCGGAACCCCACCCATTCCCATGCATGCTTTAAATTTTTCTCAAAGGCGACTTCCAAGGGTAACAGCAGCGCTGCGGGGGATAAGAGGGAGCTGGAAGGGCTCCTCAGCACCAGCGTCCGGCTCCCAGGGCCCCAGTGGGCCGGAGGGCTCGCCGACGGTGACCTGCAGGCGGAAATACGTGTGACGTTGTGACCCAGCACATACACACGTATTTACAAATGAGATAGAAGTTAATGCAGTATTTGCCTTAGAACACACAAAGGTCTCCAATATCTTTGTTCTGTATTTTTATTCAGTTCCCAGCTTTTTTTTTAAAAAAAAAGAATGGTTGCAACCCACTAAATTGCTTTCACCACCCACTAACAGGTTGCAGCCCACAGTTTGACCAACCCCATGGTTTAAGTGAATTCATCTGCCTGTTTCTCCTGGGAGGAGTCGAGGCCAGCAATGCCCAGGGCTTTGGGAGGGAGGGAGGGACGGGTCAGCTTGGAACCAGGGATGGCTCACTCCCACTGAAGTGGGGAGCCCAGCCCCCACACCCGCCCACGCAGCAGGCAGGGGCCTGCAGCCCTGTCTCCCTGTTCTGCACGTTCCTGCTCCAGCTCGGGACTACAGGGCTGGGGTGGGCCTTGGACCCACCAGGCTTCGCGTCCGGGCTCTGCCGTTTGCCAGCCGTGTGGTGGCGGCCAAGTCCCTGCATCCCTTGAGACACGGTTTCCTCGTCGGTAAAATAGAAATGAGAAACTCCACCTCTGGGCCCCTTTCCAGGGAAGGTGAATTAGTGCCCAGCCCTCGGGCTGCTCCGTAGCCATCTCTTCCTGTCGTTCCCCCGTTTGTTCAGTCTGGGCTCCACCCCGCTCCTTCTGTCCGTTCTCCTTCAGCATCAGGAGCCGGGCCTCGAAGGCCCCGGACCTGCACCTGTCCTCCAGGCTGGGCGCTCTCGAGGGCAGGGTCTCCCTCACGCCTGGCAGACGGGGTCGCTTTCTGTGCACACTGCTCGCTGCGCCCACACCAACCAACGTATTTAACATGGCAAACTCCGCTCCCACGCCAGGCAGTGTCGGGCCCTGCTCCTGTGCAGGGGCTTTGAGAAAGGAGCTTGCTTGGTTTGATTTCTCCCCCCTGTCAATCCCTAGGCAGGCGTTTACCAGCTTCTCTCCCTCCCGCTCCACCAACGAGCTGGCGACCCGGGCAGCAGCTCGCACCTCCCGCCAACCAGAGCCCGCCCCTGCACGCCCGCCCGCCCGCCGCCCACCCTTCGTTTTGGTTTAATTTTTGTTCTTTTAAGCTTCTCTTGCGCTTCTCCATGTGCTGTGATCTGTAACCTGCCTCTACTGTCTGGCCTCACAGGGTCCTCCAGGGTCACAGCCCTCGCCGCACGCACAGCCTCCACCCCACAATCCCAGCAGCATGATGGGACCCCACAGTCAGGTAACGCACTTGGCTCGCCCGCCCGGCCGGCCGGGGGGCACGGGGCCCCAGGAGGACAGAGCCAGCAGAGGAAAAACAAAAATCACAACGTGCTTTGCCATTGCCTTCGAGTCTTGATTGACAAATGAAGAGTTTTTGAGGGGGAAAAAAAAAAAAAAAAAAAAAGTTAACTATTTTCTAAAGAGAGTTTTCATTCCTTGGACATCACGCCCAGCCTGGATCCGAAACCAAAAGAAAGGAAAACCATTTCTGTGACCTTGTCAGTGGCCTTTGCGTTTTTGTTTTTTCCTCTCTCACTTTTGGTTTGGTTTTTGAGTTTGGTTAACCATTCGTTTGTAATCGAAGCTGCATCCGAGCCTTTTCTTTGTGCACTCGCTGCTGAGAGCTTTTCCTGCTCATTCCCTGCACTGAGTTAGGGAGCCCGGTGTCCCCACAGTGTCATTGTGTGTCCCCTCCACCCTCGCTCCCCCTCCCCACCCTCTGTCAGCGGTCTCCGTGTGCGCGCGTCCAGCTCTGCAAACCCCGAACAGCGCGTGTCTAGGTTCCTCTCCTGATTCTCCGGTTTGCCCTTCCCAGGAGCAGAATCTCCCCTCCCTTGCCCACACGGATGTCACTGTTCTTCCGCATCCTATGCCAAGTGCCCGCTGCTGCCCCAGCGCCCGGAGTCGGTCTCCGTGAACGAAGGCGGAGGCAGGGTCCCTGTGCGGTGGCACCTCCTGTTCCCTCTGCCCAAAGGAAGTTGTGCCCAGAGGGAAGAGGCCCCTGGGAGAAAGAGGATTTAGGAAATGGCTAGTGGTAACTCAACTGGACTTGGTGGAGTGGAGCGCATTTGTGTGTGTCCCTGTGCCGGAGCGCAGGCTGTCATTGAACTGATTCCCTGTAATTGCAGCCTTTTATGTCACCGCGATACGCAGGCGGCCCCAGGCCCCCGATCAGAATGGGAAACCAGGTACGGTACCTCTTTATGTTCTCTCTCTCTCTCCCCTCCCTCGGCCACCCTTGACCCCAGTTGGACTTTGACTTCCACCAAAACGTGAGGAAAGGATTGGGAGATGGGGGGACAGGTCTTAACAAGGTCGCTTTGCAAGCAGGTCCCCGGGAGGGCCCTGTGCCCGGGTGCAGCCCCGGCCAGCCTCTGCCTGCCCCTCATGGGCGGCACGGGCAGCAGTGCTGGAGCTGGGAGGGCGCAGCAGCAGCGGCTGGGGTGGGGCTGCAGGGTTTCAGCTCTGCCAGGGAAGGTGGTAACACCCTCCCCCCCCTCCCAGCCCCTTCTTGGAAAAGGGTCTTCCTCCTTAATGAAGTTAATTGACAACGTGCATTTTTTCCTGGAAGCTTTAGTGAATTGCCAAGCCTGGTAAATGGAATCCTGCTATTAAGGGGAGAAATGGCCCGTAGGAATGCTTAGATCAGGAGCCCGGGAGGCAGCGGAGCAGGACGCTCGGGAGTTCTCGGTTGAGCTGGGTCTGCCTGCTTCCCAGACCCAGCTCAACACAAGCAAGGATTTGTTCCTGCGATTAGAAAAGCGGCCTGCTGACGGGAGGAGGGCGGCCTGGTGGTGCGCCTCGCGCTGGCCCTGTGCTGGCCATTCTAGGTGGTCTGGAGAACTGGCCCCGGCCCCTCCCTGGTGCGGCCCATCCGGGGGCGGGAGCGAGCTGGTGACGGACAGACGAATATCCTCTTTTGAAGACAGATGAAACCTTAAAGAAACTTCAGGGGAACATTTTTTTTTTTCAATGCCAAAATATTTTTTTATATATAATTCTTTGAGTGACCTTGCAAAAGCTCTTAAAAACCTGACAGCAGCACCAGCGCCTCCAGCGCTTGCTGCCTCTGGAGCTGGGGGTTTGGTTGCAGCTAGCTGAGTGTTCTCTGAGCATGATCACTTCTGTTCTCAGGGCTCCGCAAGAAAGCCCCTGCGTGAGCCGGGGGGCAGGGACCACGGGCGATGCTTCTAACCAGGAGCCCCCGGGCTTTGAAGTTAAATTGCCTATCAGGTTACCCCTCCCCCCCCTTTTTTTTCTTTTCTTCAGAAGTCTTTTGTTTCCTATTTTGACATGAAGGAGACAAATGTAGAAAAGAAGAATTGGAGACGTGGCTTTTTGAGCAAGGAGGGCCCCCCATACCTCACAGATGAGGAGACAGGCCAGGGTGGTGGGGGAGTGACATCCGAAGTCCCCCCATGAGCTGGGCTCCAATCCAGCTCCCGCTCCGGAGCCCGTGCTGCCTGCACATCACTGGTCCGTTCAGCTCCCGTGGGTGTGGAGGTGCGGCCCCTGCCTTGGCTGTAACCAGTCGGCCAGCGGGCCGCCTCTGCCATCGCACACCCGGCCCAGCTGCGACTCACCCTCTGCCCGCGCAGAGCCTCCTGGCCTGAACCGGCTCTGCCCCAGGGATGCTTTCTTGTCGTCATTGTGGCCCTCCCTCCAGCCAGGAAGGGACACGAGAGGAAACGTGTGTTTCCGTTTGTCAGTGAATCAGGAGCAAATGGAGAATGGGTCGTTACCTTTACCTGGTGACAGGCCGGTCTTCCCAACCGCCCACCGCCCTTCAGAACGTAGGGCCGGTCTTCCCGTTTCCTGGGAACTCAAGACGTTTTGTCCTCCAAGCGGGGGTGGATGTGCCCCTGGGCGTCCGGGGAGAGTGACTCAGGCCTGCCGTCACACAGAAGCCTCCCGCCACCCCACCCAGCGCAGGTGGAGGGAGCTTAGGGCGACGAGAGGGCCCGTAGAGGGACAAGAACCTAAGGGTCCTTGCTTGCCAGTCTTGTAAGAACCAGCCTCTTACCTGCTTCCAGACATTGCCCAGCCCCATCTGCCTCAGCACCCTGGGACCCCCAAACCAAACAGCCTCAGGTGTAACCAGGCTCAAGAAATACCCCAGCCCCCCGAGCGGGCAGACACACAGCAGCCTAGTGACTCCGAGCTTGGGAACTGGGAGAGGAAGAGGGCTGAGAGGTCAGAGCAGGCTGAGCCCCGATGGGAGAGAGAAATGGGAGAGAGACTGGTTGTTGTCGTCCAGTGTCTCATTCCCTCTCTCCCCCGCACCCCGGGTAGGAGGAGTAGGTGGTGCCACTTCATGAAAATCAAGTGCCCCCTGGGCCTGTGGCCTTCCCATACGCCTCCCCCGCCCTAGACACCATACGCACCGCATTCGGAAGCTAACCCGAAGACTGATCCCTTCCCTTTCCACCACCTTGTTCCAAAGCCGGTTTGGAGTTGATTGTTGGGTCAGAGGCAGACCAGTGTCCCTCTCAGCCCTCCCACAGCAGTGAGCAGATTAGGGGGGCGGGGGGCGGGGGGGGCTCCCCCGGCTCCCCCGGCTCCCCCATCACAGGTGCCACCTGCAGGTGGGAAAGCGTGACCTGCTTTCCCAAAGACCTTTCCTCTCAAAGGCAGGGCCCATGTTCAGTCCTTGGGCACAGAGTTCTAGAGTAAACTCTCACCCCAGCACTCACTCTCTTTTTTCCAATGTCAGCTAGAATAACTTGGGTCCCAGGTAAATCACTTGGAATATATATTTTATTTCAGAGAGGAGGGGAAAGGGAGAGAGAGATAGAAACATCAATGATGGGAGAGAATCATTGATCGGCTGCCTCCAGCATGCTCCCTCCTGGGGATCGATCCTGCCACCTGGGCATTGAACCATGTGTCTTGGCCGGGAATCGAACTGTGACCTCCTGGCTCGTAGGTCAACGCTCAACCACTGAGCCACGCCAGCCGGGCCCCAGTAAATCATTTTAATAGGTGTGCCAAGAAAGCCCACGGGCCCTGCTGAGGGGCTGTTCCTGGCTCCTCGCGGGGCCAGGGAGCCTGGGGCAGAGGTGCGGGGATGCAGGGATGTTACTGTGAGGCTTCCGGGGCCACTGCACCCCCGGTGTGGGAAAGTGGCATTCCACACGAGGGACTCGGGGCCCCAAGTGGTCATTCTGGCTCTGCCAGTAGGTTCCTGGGGCCTCGGGGCCTCATTCCCTCTGCCTCCATCTCAAAGCCACCTCTTCCCCTGTTGCCCCTTAAAAAGGACTGCCCATTGTCACAGGATTTTAGCTAGTGGGTTTCTGGATCCCCACCGTTTAGAGACAAGGACAAAATGAGTTACATCGCCAGGAGGCAAAGGGAGACAGGGCAGGGGGCTGGCAGGGAGGGAGGGGCTGTTGCTGCTGAGCCCTGGTGGCAGGCCAGGGCCAGAGGGAGACCCCGCTCCGGCGGGAGGCAGGCCCACAAAGCAGCAGGGCGGAGCAGTGGTTCCTCGCCCGGAGACGAGGCCGGACCCACACGTGCCACAGTTTGCCCTAAGACCCCCCAGGCTGGCGGCCACGCCCAGGGGATCTCCCCCCCGGCTGGCAGGCGGCAGGAATGGTCTTGGGGAGACCATGAGTGGCCCTAGCTGGTCAGGTGGGGAGCTGGGGCAGGCAGGCGTGTCCCCCTCTGTCCTCCAGCCTGGGGAGCAGCCCTCAGCCCCTGTCTCATCTCTTTCAGCCTCCGGGAGGAGTTCCTGGGACACAGCCCCTGCTGCCCAACTCCATGGACCCCACACGACAACAAGGTAGAGAGGGATGGGTGGGCCACCGGGGAGTGGGGAGTCGGAGGGGCTCCTCCTCCCTCTCTGCCTGCCTCTGCCACTCACCACTCGCCCCCTCTCTCACGCAGGGCACCCCAACATGGGAGGATCCATGCAGAGAATGAACCCTCCCCGAGGCATGGGGCCCATGGGGCCCGGCCCACAGGTAATTACGCCCGTGTCCGTCCGCCCCCGTGACCATCTGTGTGCCCCCGCCTTCTCTCCTCTTTCACAGTCTGTCAGTCTTCCCACCGCGCTCGGCTTGCAGGGATGGGAGCAGAGGGTGTGGCCGGGTCCCCGCTCCTCTGCCCCCGGCTCGCTGGCCCAGCGCGGAGCCAGGAACAGCCCCTCGGCAGGCAGAGGTGAGGGGCCCCAGGGAGGGTCCTAGTGGGCGGGCCCGCCTGGGGAGGGGTGTGCTAGCCTGTGGTTTGAGGGGTTGGGAAGGCAGAGGGGCTGTACCCAGGCAGTGGTTGGTCCTCCAGGCATCCCAGAGCCGCCTCCTGTCCTGGGTGGGTGGACTTGAGCTGATGCAAGGGTCACCGCTTAGCAGGACCCAAAGGCGGGACAGATGAGCTGCGCTGTCTAGCTCTGTTTCCGGCTCACCACGGACGGATCAGTCCTCCTCTGTGGGCCCCGAAGCCTCTGTTCCCCCGTCCAGCAGGAGGGAGGGAGTCTGTGTTCACCCGTCTGTGTTCACCCTTCTCTGCAGAGCCTCCAGGTGGGAGGAGGCCAGGCTGCCCAGGCCCAGCTCACTTCAGCCCAGAGCTTTTGCCTGTGTCATAAGCCCAAATGCCCTGTCTGCCTCTCAGAACTCAGTGCCCGCTCTATGTGACCCAGCTCCATGGCCTGCACAGGGACGGTCCCCAGCCAGCAGGCACCCATTTCAGAGCCTTCTCGGGGTTGGCTCCCACTCTTGGTGTTGGAAGGTGGCTGCTCCTGCAGGAGTGGTGGCAGGTGCTCTGTCCTCCCCTCAGGAAGAGCCTGAAGGAAGCCGGAAGGTGGGATAAGGGGCGGAGTTCCCATAGTGAGGGCGGAGGGCTTTGTTGTGGGCGGTCCTTCCCTTTCTGCCCTGCCCTGGCGCCTGCTTCTCCCTCCCACCTGCCTGTAGATGATTGTTTGGGTTCTGTTCCCTGGGGCTGGAGTAGCATCCCCCACACACACCCCAAACCCCACATTGTGCTGACAGCAGGCCAGCCCCGCCTTCTCAGGGGCTGCATCGGTGGTGGGGACAGCTCAGGGAGGCCTTGTCTTCTCTGGCCCTGAGCCTAAAATGCAAGCCCACTCCAACGGCAGCCTGTTCTGGTGTTTCCCTCTCTTTCCCCCAAACCTCACTTTTGGCCCTGCTTTCCCTGTGACTTACCACGGGGCCCTGGGCGAGTCTCTGGCCTCCTTGGTGCTCCGGCTTGTCGTCTGTGAAACGGGGAGTGTGCGTGGCCCTCTGGGTCCCTGCTTCCCAAGGAGAGAGGAACTGGTGGGCATGGGCCCTCCAGGAAGCAGCCCTGCTGGCTGTTTGGCGGGGCCGGGGCAGGGGCACAGGTGGTGCCTGGGCCTCCTTGAGAGGGTGCATGCTCAGGCGTCGTTAGGGAGTGAGCACCCTGCTGTCATCTCGTACTATGTGGCGGTGCCCTGGGCTTCCCCCGCCCAGGCCTCCCTCCCCGTTTCTGCTCCAAGTGCAGGTTGCTCTCCTGGTGGGAGGGAACAGGACACAGCAGCTTCGGCCCCTGGAAGACAGATATCTTCCCCTCTCCCCCCTCTCCTCTCCCCTCTCCCCTCTCCCCCCTCTCCTCTCCCCTCTCCCCTCTCCCCCCTCTCCTCTCCTCTCTCCCCTCTCCCCCCTCTCCTCTCCCCCTCCCCTCTCTCCCCTCTCCTCTCCTCTCTCCCTTCTCCCCTCTTCCCTTTCCCTTCTCCCCTCTTCCCTCTTCCCTCCCCTCTCCCCTCTCCTCTCTCCTCTCCCCTCTCCCCTCTCCCCCTTCTTCTTTCCCTCTCTCTCCCGTCTTCTCTCTTCATCTCCTCCTCTCCTCCCCTCTTCTCTCCTCCCCTCTTCTCTCCTCCTCTCCTCTCTCCTCCTCTCCTCTCTCCTCCCCTCTTCTCTCCTCCTCTCCTCCTCCTCTTCTCTCTCCTCCTCTCCTCTCTCCTCCCCTCTTCTCTCCTCCTCTCCTCTCTCCTCCTCTCCTCTCTCCTCCCCTCCTCTCTCCTCCTCTCCTCTCTCCTCCTCTTCTCTCTCTTCCTCTCCTCTCTCCTCCCCTCTTCTCTCTTCTTCTCTCTCCTCCTCTCCTCTCTCCTCTCTCCTCTCTCTCTGTTCTGGGGGAGCCCAGATGAGGCTGAGATTTGTGGAGGGAATTGCATAGCTGCATGAGGGGCTTAGAAAGGGTTCTGTGGTGCTTAGGCAGGATGGGGCTTCGGCGTGGGTTCTGCTGCCCACCTCCCGGGTCCGGGCACACACAGGACTGGCGGCTCGGAGCCAGCATCTCGTCTGCTGCTCACAGGTCCTGTTGGGTTGGCCGTTCCTTGTCTCCAGTCTGTGGACGAGGCAGCCCAGTCCCAGCTCTGATGCTGGTGTAGCTGCGAGAGGCGCTGTCACTCTGCTTCTGTGCCTGTTTTTTCATCTTTATAATGGGATGGGAATGGGGTTGTGAGTGATGCATATAAGTGCTAAAAAGTACATAGCACAGCCTGGCACAGATGAGTGTTATTGTTCTTTGTGTATGTGCCCAAAGTGGCTGAGCCCGGGTGCTAACCTCCCCTGTGTTCTGACCCCAAATCCGTGGCTCTCCTCACTGCCCCTGACACCTCTGTAGAGTGGGCCCGGCCCCCACATGTCCCTGGAGCCCCCACTGTGTGCCTGAGGGCCGGCGCACACCTTCTCAGCCCTGATCAGGCGTGTGGGAGGCGGGCTCTAAGAGTGCTGGCTGGCCCTGGCCGGTGTGGCTCAGGGGCCGTAGTGTGGCCCACACACTGAAGTGCTGTGGGTTCTATTCCTGGCTCCTGTTGGGAGGCATCCAGTCAGTGTATCTCTTTCCCACCAGTGTTTCCCTCCCTCCCTCCACCCCTCCTCCTTCCTCCTGCCCTTCCACTCTCTAAAAATTAGTGGACAAACTATCCTTGGGTGAGGATTGAGAAATAAAACTTTTAAAGAAGAATGCTGGCTGCGAGGGGTCCTCTGTGGCTGTCCTGCCTCCCCCACCTCCCGGCCCTGCTCAGTGCCAGCCGCCTGGGCGCTCCTGTCCTTGTCCACGCCCTCTCGGGCATTTTACTGGCCTCCACGCCCTCTGGGGGACCCGGCAGAGTGGTGTTGGGAAGGGGTCCCTGGCTGAAGAGCTGAGCAGCAGCCAGGGCGTGGCTCTGATTGGTAGCTCTGGCTCAGACTCCCCCTTCACCCATCCCACTGGCCCCTCCGATGTGTGGCAGAGAGTGACTCCGGAGGCTGCGGATCCAGGGGAAACCCCGGCTGTGTCATTTACTGCCTGACTCCGGGCAGATCTTTCTTCCCCGAGACCCTCAGCTCCTCTCCTGCGGAACAGGGACAATCCCAGCCCCGCGACATGGTTCTAAGGACCAAGCCTGAGACTGTATGAAGCGTGCTGTGTGCTCAGGAGAGAACAGCTCATCTTGGCTGTTCCTGTGCCGCCAATTCTACCAGCTGACTTTCAGATTCTGCTACAGGACAGCTGAAGCACAGCCAGGCCCGTTTTACTTTCCTTCACTCCTTCCGATTGACTCAGCCCCTGGTGTGCCCCTGCTGCCGGGAGGGAGGGCCAGCCCAGGCCATTCAGACGCAGGAGAGGACATGTGGTTGTGATCGTAACCCAGAGTGCTGTGGGCAGTGGAGGGGGGGAGTGCAAGGCATCATGGGAGTAAGAGCAGTTAACCCCAGGGGGTGGGGCAGGGAAGGCTTCCCAGAGGCGGCGGTCTGAGCTGGGTTTTGGAGGGTGTGTAGGAGCCCACCCGGTCTGAGCTGGGTTTTGGAGGGTGTGTAGGAGCCCACCCGGTCTGAGCTGGGTTTTGGAGGGTGTGTAGGAGCCCACCCGGTCTGAGCTGGGTTTTGGAGGGTGTGTAGGAGCCCACCCGGTCTGAGCTGGGTTTTGGAGGGTGTGTAGGAGCCCACCCGGTCTGAGCTGGGTTTTGGAGGGTGTGGCACACAGAACCTGGATTCCTTCTGCGGCAGAAACCTGCTCGGGGCGCTGTGCCTGGAGAGGCCCCGCATGCTGGCGCCTGGGTTAAGCTACTTGGTCTGGGGGTGGGGCACACCCAGGCTGGGGCGGGGGGTGTCTGACATGCCAGGCCTTGGGACAGCTGCAGGTCAGGCTTTCCGGGAGCGTTTCTTCCCTCCACGCTCAGCCCCAGCCCAGGCCCCAGCAGCCCCTCCCTGGTTGTGTCCGAGGTGCTGGCACTTCCCAGTCAGATCTCAAGTCCATTTCCCTTTCCCCGCCTGGACCTAGGGGGACGGGCCCATCTGCGCCGGGAGCACAGAGAGGGCTTGCTTGGCGTCTGTCCGTCCGTCCGTCTGTCCGTCCGTCCGTGTGCTTTTGAGAGAACCCCTGGAAGCCCGAAGCTGCCTGTAAAGCTGTGACTGTCCCTCTGTGCTGGCTTATCATCGTGATCCCGTCACCTGGTTCCCACCCTCCCTCCGCCTTTTTAAAACAAATGTGTGATTTGTGCTCATCAGATTCTCTTCACAGACTAACCCTCTCACTTATATTCTGTCTGTTTCCCTCCCTCTCTCTCTCTCTCTCTCCGGTTCCCCGTCTCCTTCTCATAGACTGACCCTTGGTTATCGTTGCAGAATTACGGCAGCGGCATGAGACCACCACCCAACTCCCTCGGCCCCGCCATGCCCGGGATTAACATGTAAGGCAAAGTGACCCGCCAGCGGCTCAGAGCCACGGCTTTCCACCCTCGGTGCCCTCCAGGGACACTGACTCCCGTCATTATGGCCCCTCTCTGGGCCTCAGTCTCCTTGTCTGTGCGGCGAGAATGCTGCGGCCGGTCCTGGGGACGCGGCCCCACCCCGGAGGGGGCTGTACGTGCTCGGCACGTTACGCGGCATAGCTGGCCTGCTCTTCGCAGTAGCCCTTCGAGGCGGTCATGTTAGCTGCCGTGCACAGGGGAGGTAACTGAGGCACAGAGAGGCGAAGCCACTAGCCCAGGCTCACACAGCACCAAGCGGAAGGGTCCAGATTTGAACCCCTGAACGGCTGTTCTAGTGCTTCCGTGATTCTTACCCCCTCTGCGGTGATGGGTCCCTAGGCAAGCGCACGTGCAGAGCAAGTTTTATGTACTTCACAGGTTTTCCATGGTACTTAAGGAGTGTGTAGATTTCTACCCATGGAACTAACTACCCATTACAACCCCCCAGACCCCGCTGGACCCTCAGGCCCTGGGCTGGTAGGCAGGACGTCCTGTTAGTCATTCGGCCCTCTCACTCTGCCCCTGCTGGCACCACCCCTTGGCGTCGACGGCACTGTTTTCATTGTCTCCGTCTCTCTCTCCCTCCGTCAGGGGCCCGGGAGCTGGCAGACCCTGGCCCAATCCCAACAGTGCTAACTCAGTGAGTACCAGGTCACGTGGGCATGCTTGCCAGGGAAGGGATTCTGGGGTGCAGGGTGGTTCCTGTGCCCAGGTTGGAGGGGAGACACAGCAGGTCTCTGCCTGACGCCTTCAGGAAAGAAGCCCGTCCGTGGGAGTAGCGTGCGGGGCTGTCCTGGGCTCGGCCCTGTGCAGCCCAGCCCACTCTCCGCAGAAACGGGTGTGAACTGAGAGCTGGGCTCCGAGCACCTTCACACAGAGGCTCCTGCAGGACCAGCTCTCAGGAGCGAGCGGGAAGGGCCACGCACAGACTCCAGGGAGAAGCATAGAGGCGCGGGGCAGCGTCCCTGCTGTCCTGCCTTCTGGAGCTGGAGCCCCTTGGCTCCCCGGGAGGGTCTCAGGACCAGCTCAGGGCAGGAGCTGGACTCAGCTCGCACCCCTGCCCCTGGCTCAGTGGGTGCCACAGCCAGTCCCAGCAAGAATGGGTCGTGTCCCCAAGTGGGTTTAGAAGCCAGAAAGTGCTGCCTGTTGGCGGAAGTGACTCTGACACGTGCTCCTGCCTCTCACTTCTAGATTCCATACTCCTCCTCATCACCCGGTACCTACGTGGTAAGTGTGTGCGTCTGGGTGCTGCGTGTTGAGCCACGTGTGACTGAGCTTCAGGGAGCCCTGACTTTTCACTTTCAAAACACATCGGAGCACAGGTTCCAGCTGTGCTAGAACTTCCTGTTGTTCTTCTGGAGTTTGTGCCTTCGGCTGGTCCCCGAGTTCCCAGCAAGCCCTGGAATTGGCATCCCCATCTGGGGGCTGGCTAGTGGGTGGGTGGCTTCCAGCACAGGCTTCTGGTTTCACTCATCAGCTTGCATAGGAGTGTGCGCGCATGCACACACACATGCACACACATGTGTGCGCGCACACTCATACACACGCGCGCACACACACACCTTGGTCGAAAGAAAGGGGAGGATCCACGTCCAGTCCCGAGGCTCAGACAGGCGGGCTCCGTGTGCGTGATGGAGGGTGCGCGAGAGCTGAGTGCCAGCTGGGCCCGGTGAGCGCTGGCTGCTGTCCTGGCCAGAGCTCGGCAGCCTCGCCCCCGTGTCACCCCCCCGGGTTTCTGATGTCGGTTTTTGTCTCATCTCCAGGGACCTCCTGGCGGTGGTGGCCCCCCAGGAACACCCATCATGCCTAGTCCTGCAGGTGAGGGC
Source organism: Pipistrellus kuhlii (assembly GCF_014108245.1). Classification (NCBI taxonomy): domain Eukaryota; kingdom Metazoa; phylum Chordata; class Mammalia; order Chiroptera; family Vespertilionidae; genus Pipistrellus; species Pipistrellus kuhlii. Next base: position 165,441,300 of record NW_023425515.1, on the reverse strand, counting down.
TTGGGTGGGGGGTGCCTTTAGGGTGTGGAGTCCTGGGGGCACAGTGCGGAGGCAGAGCTTGCCAGCCTCTCCCAAGCAGCGCCCTCCACAGATCATCTTGGCGTCCGGATCGGGCGTGAGGTCCCTGGTGCTCGAAACCACTGCGTGGCCTCAGCCAGGTCACAGCTCCTCTCAGGTTGAGGGACGAGCAGAGCAGGGCGGTCCGGGACAAGGGTCTCGCTGGCCCGGCTCCCGTGGTCTGAGGGACCCCTGTCCGATGGTGCTTTTCTCCAGATGAGTGAGAAGGGGCTTTTGGATTCTGGCAGCCGGAGCCCAGGACTCTGTGCCTGGTCCTCTCTGTAGGAGGCCCCTTCTCCCTTTTCCTTTAACCAGAGGAGGGCAGACAGCACACGCACAGCATCCTGTGTGTCTCTCCCAGCTAAGAATAGCATGCCACCCGCGAGGAGTTCAACACGCAGCCCTTACCCACCCAGAAATAAAAAGGGAGAGGTGGCTGGATTTCTGCCTGAGGAACATGGGGCCAGCTCCTTATATAAACATGCGAGCTGGGTTCCAAAGGAGATCTTTCTGGCTAACCGGGGAGCCGGAGGGGCCCCTCTCTCCCACCCTCCCCTCTCGGCTCCCCAGAGCGGGAAGCTCTCGGCTGCAGGGGTGGAGCTGGCGGGCGCAGGCGTGATGTTCCGGCTCCCGCTCCGCTCCTTTCTGCTGCTGCATTTTTATGAGCGGCATGACCTACATTCAGACTGGGTCACGTTAAACCTCTCCATATGCTAATGTGGCTCCTGCCCGGCCCTGCCTCTCCCCCCTGCCCCCCCAGCCTGGCAGGGCGGCCCCTGGGTGACATGTGGTGCTTCTCTTCCCCTGATTTGATTAAAACTGCTGGACAGGGCTAGGGAGGGCACAGGTGGCGATCTGGCTGCCCCGCATTGTCCCAGCCAGGGAGCAAGAATTGGGACCTGTAACCCCCCCTCCCCCTGCCTTGTCCACACTGCTGACCAGATGTCCATACACCCGGAAGTCTTCATTTCAGGGTTGAGCGGTTTACACAGTTGAATTTTCTGTGATTAAAAACTTTGTGAATCTTCATTAAATACAAATTAGCCAGAAAATGGCGGTACTTAAAAGAAAATTTTAGGTGATAAAATACAAAAGAACGAGTTCAAGTGCCACGAGTTTGTTTTAATTAAGAAACGAATTAATCACCCCGACTTGCGGGTTTCCACTGTTCCACAGATTCAACAAATTCCAGTGACAACATCTACACAATGATTAATCCGGTGCCGCCCGGAGGCAGCCGGTCCAACGTAAGTCCGCTTTCTCGCCATTTACATATCAGATACCATAACAAATCATAATTAGCCTCCTCAGCTGAGGGGGAGAGCGAGTTTAATTGATTTCAGCCATTTGTTTCCAAAGATGAATAAAACAAACCGTCAGAAAAGTGATTAACTCTCGGGCGCCTCCGTTCCCACCTCGGCCGCCAGGGGCCAGGAGAGAAGGGGATGGAGTGATGGCCCCGCGTCTGGTCAGAGCAGGCGCCCACTGTGGGGACCTGCCGCCCTGGGTGGGGTGTTGGTGCCGGACAGCCCCGGCTGCAGGTGGGGTTTGGGCCGTGCCACACCCTCCCGTGTCCGCTTACGTGGCCACGCAGGAGCCCGTGCCCGCTCAGGGACCTGCCGCCTGTGCGTCCGTCTCCTGGGGGAGCCCTGTGGCCCTCACACCGAGCACCTCTTTGCCTCTCTCGAGGCCATTCCCCCGGCAAGAAGCTCCCCTCTCCCTCTCGGCCTCTCAAAGTTCCCACGTTCAGTGCTGTTGCAGCTCCAATCCTACCTTTTCTCATCGCCCTCCCTGTCCCTCAGTCCGTGTCACGAGGGGCTGGGTGCGGCCGGAGCCTGTGCCGCTCCAGCTGGGAGCCGGAGGACAGTGCCGGTCCGGCTCCCCCGGGCGGCCCTCCCTCGCCAGCTGGAAGGCAAGCCCAGCCCGCCTTGCCCCTGGGGCTCGGTGTGGGAAGGAGGCTGCCTGTGACATGGAGTCTGTGGACACAGAGCCAGAGGCTGGGCGTGAGACCCCCAGGTTGTCTATGGCTTTTGGGGTGCTCTGTTCGGTTTTGTTGGCTCGGTTCCTAATTGACTCTGGACCACCCCGGGTGCTGAGCTCTGCATGAGCGGCCCCACGCTGGTCACGGCGTGTGTTTGAGCTCTCACAGCCTCTGGTGAGGGTCCGTGGCCGCCGCCTCGGGTACCAAGAGGGGCCGTGACCAGGGACAGTGGAGCAAACCTTGAGTCACACCTGATGCCCCTCGCCCCTCCCTCCCCTCAGCACCTCCCACCACCCCGCCTCATCACCCCCGGTTCCCACGAGGGTGACGGCCTTCGGGTTTTTGCTCTAAAAGCCTTGTGTCCCGGACGACACCCGAGGACACAGGAGGCCCCGGTTTATGGCTGTGGCCGCAGACACTGGGCGGGAAGTTGAGACTATACCGCGGCCAAGATGGGGGCCAGCACCCTGATCAGTATCCCATGGAAATGGCATCCATTCCCTCCTCCCACGGTTCCTCCTGATCTGGGTCTGCCCCTGGCGACCTGTGGCTCCCAGGGGTGCGGCTCCAGTGCCGCAGTCACGGCTCCCCCCTCCCCCCCGCCCCAACGGCGCCCCCTGTGGCTCTGATGGCAGGTACCGTTCTCATGCTGTGAGGGTTGGGACGGTGTTTTGCAAAGTCCAGATGATAAAAAAAGGAGAAGGATGCCCATGCCAGTAGGATCCCGACGCCACTGGGGAAAAGACAGAACGGCCGAGTTACCTTAAGGACAGGTGGGAGGACATCTACCGCTGGATCAGGGAGGGGAACCAACCACCAGACGGAGCGGGTGTGACTGGGCATGGCTGGGAAGCACATTGGAGACCATTGCCCACGGCTGGGGGGAGACCCGCACAGCCTTCTGAGTCAGGAGTTTTGTGCATCCTCCACGGAGACACCAAGGCTCAGTCAAGAAGGGAGCAGCTGTGTGCTGGCGGCGCAGCCCGAAGGGCCTTCACTACACGGCCCTGGCGGAGCAGGCGACGCGGTGGAGGCGGAGGCCCTGGGTCCTCCGGGGACAGCGGGTTTGGAGGACAGGCGCGTCCTTCCTGTGTGGCGCCGGTTCGTGAGGTCCTGCCAGCCCGCGGTGAGCTCCCTACAGGAGTGCCGAGGTGCAGGCGTCCTGGCCGTGGAGGCGGGTCTGGCCGCAGGCCCCGGACACTTGGACTTGAACACGGATCTTTAAGTCGTCGTCTCGAGGCCTTTGAAGAAGATGCAAATCAAAGATGGCTGTTCTCTCGCCCAAATACAAACTTGGACTTTGCTCTCTGGTCTGCGTACTTGGCAGGCGGCACACAGGTGATTTGGCAGCTTCCATCGCGTCTGTGAGCCGCGTTCCTGCTCCGGGTCCTGGTGCCCACACACACACACACACACACACACACACACACCGCCCCACGCTGCCCCCGCGGGCGGACAGCTCGCCTGGGAGCGAGGCCTCGGAGGTAACGGAGCGTTTGCTCACTGGTCCGGCTCCTCGGAGCAGGCAGGTGCCATTAATGAGGCTTTCACTTTTACAGAAACCGAGAGCCTCAGAGCCCTACCCGCGGGACGGCCGTCTTCGTTGCTGGCTGTAGGGAAGGTGCTAAAATGTCGGCCAGCTGTGCTGTCCTTCTCTGATTAGGAAAAGCACTGAGATGAGAAAGGAGAAAGGAGTCACACCGAAAAGGAACCGGCTGCGTCCCCAGCACCGCCGGAGGGTCTGTGCAGGGGCCGTGAGGGGCCTGGATGTTTAGTGTCGTGGGGAGGGGGGCGGGGGGGGGGGGCTGCACAAAGCCCGCTGACTCGACATGGAGAAATGAGATGCTTGAGGACTCAAAACATGTCGCCAGGAAGGGCCGCCCCCGGAAACAGGACTTTACCAGTTTCCTTATTAGAACTGTAACTTAATTGGAATCAGACTTTGGTTTCACATGCCCATTACCTTTCTGCTTTGAAACCGTTTCCCCTGAGAAGGAGACGTGTGCTTGCCGAGGGCAGGGTGCTGAGGGGGGTTAGGAGTGACGGACCTCGGAGCTGGTAGCTCCTCTGGCGAGTGTACAGATGCAAGGACTCCCGGGGGAAGGACTGCTTCTCACACCAGCTCATGGCAGAGCCGAGGCCGCTGGCAGAGCCGAGGCTGTCCGGTGGAGGAAAGCGCGGGCCGGTCCCATGGCCTGGGCCGCCACGCCGGCTCAACGGCGCCCCCGGAAGCACGGGGGGGGGGGAGGGGGGGGGCGCAAGAGAACGAGCTGCGCTGGATCCATCAACACAACTGCGTTTCCGCGGACCCATCAACCACAGCGGGGAAGACACTGTGAATCGCACGTCTGGTGATGGGCTTGAAGCTCAAATGTAAAGAACTCTTAAAACTCAGTCATTTTTTTTAAAAACCCAGTTAAATGGACCGAGGGTCTGAAGAGACATTTCTACAAAGAAGAACAAATAAACAATGAAATGACGCTCAGCATTGCTCCGTGCAAAGGAAAACGACAAGGGATCCCACTTCTCCCCAGGAGGGTGGCTGTCCTTGGAAGTGATAACCCGTGTCCGCCGGACGGACGGACGGACGGATGGGAGGAGACGGAGCCCTGCCCCGCCCGTGGGCGTGTCCGGCGCTGCGGCTGCTCGGGCAGCCATCCGGGCGGCCGTCCTGCGGAAGGTCCACCGGGCACTGCCCAGGTCTCTGCCCGGGGAGAGGGAATGTGTGTCCCCACGGTGATTGTACACAGACGCCCCGCGTTACTCATAGTGTTACTTGTAATAGTCAGCGGGGAGGAGCCTCCCCGTGGCCGGGCCGCCGGCCACTCAGCCACCACCTCTGTGCTTCTTTCAGTTCCCGATGGGCCCGGGCTCCGACGGCCCGATGGGAGGCATGGGCGGCATGGAGCCACACCACATGAACGGATCGTTAGGTGAGCCGCTGCCCCGGCCTCTGCCTCCGCTCCCAGCTCAGCGAGGCCTGGCCACAGCCCCGGCCGCCCCTGCCCACAGCCCCGGCCGCCCCTGCCCACGGCCCCGGCCGCCCCTGCCCACGGCCCCGGCCGCCCCTGCCCACAGCCCCGCCGGCCGCCCCTGCCCACAGCCCCGGCCACCCCTGCCCACAGCCCTGGCCGCCCCTGCCCACAGCCCCGCCGGCCGCCCCTGCCCACAGCCCCGCCGGCCGCCCCTGCCCACAGCCCCGGCCGCCCCTGCCCACAGCCCCGGCCGCCTCTGCCCACAGCCCCGGCCGCCTCTGCCCACAGCCCCGGCCGCCTCTGCCCACGGCCCCGGCCACCCCTGCCCATGGCCCTGCCGGCCGCCCCTGCCCACAGCCCCGGCCGCCTCTGCCCACAGCCCCGGCCACCCCTGCCCACAGCCCCGCCGGCCACCCCTGCCCACAGCCCCGCCGGCCACCCCTGCCCACGGCCCCGGCCACCCCTGCCCACAGCCCTGGCCGCCCCTGCCCACAGCCCCGCCAGCCGCCCCTGCCCACAGCCCCGGCCGCCCCTGCCCACAGCCCCGGCCGCCCCTGCCCACAGCCCCGGCCACCCCTGCCCACAGCCCCGGCCGCCCCTGCCCACAGCCCCGGCCACCCCTGCCCACAGCCCCGGCCACCCCTGCCCACAGCCCTGGCCGCCTCTGCCCACAGCCTCGCCGGCCGCCCCTGCCCACAGCCCCGGCCGCCCCTGCCCACAGCCCCGGCCACCTCTGCCCACGGCCCCGCTGGCCGCCCCTGCCCACGGCCCCGGCCACCCCTGCCCACAGCCCCGCCGGCCACCCCTGCCCACGGCCCCGGCCACCCCTGCCCACGGCCCCGGCCACCCCTGCCCACAGCCCCGGCCACCCCTGCCCACGGCCCCGGCCGCCCCTGCCCACAGCCCCGGCCACCCCTGCCCACGGCCCCGGCCACCCCTGCCCACGGCCCCGCCGGCCACCCCTGCCCACGGCCCCGCCGGCCACCCCTGCCCACGGCCCCGGCCACCCCTGCCCACGGCCCCACCAGCCGCCCCTGCCCACGGGGAGACCTGAGAAAGTCCTGGGCACAGTGTGGGGGTCGGGGGGGGGGAGCTCCACGGAAGAGTGGGAGGAGCCTGAACGGGATTCTTTCTTGTTTCCAGGGTCAGGTGACATAGATGGACTTCCAAAAGTGAGTGTGTGATGTCTCCTCCCTGGACACGCCGCCCTGTGCCCCACCCCCGCCCCTTCCCCCAGAAAACCCTCCTCCCCGCCGGGCTGACGGTCACCTCCGCTCCCTCCCTGCAGAATTCTCCCAACAACATAAGTGGCATTAGCAATCCTCCAGGCACCCCGAGAGACGACGGCGAGCTGGGCGGGAACTTCCTCCACTCCTTCCAGAACGACAACGTAAGTGCTGCCGCCCCCGTGTCCTCCGGGCGGGTGGCACTGGTCCTGGGGCTGGGACTGCACCTTTCGGAGCCTCCTTCCTGCCAAGACCCACTCACGGGCCTGGGCCAGCAGCCTTGTGGTGGGTCTCGCCTCCCGCCCTCCGGTGTGCCCTGACCGCTGCAGGCCACCTGAGGCTGACCCCAGCAGGTGGTCCTGGAGGCGCCGTGGTTGAGTGCTGTGGCTCTGGTTGAGCTGATGCTGGGAAAGCGGGGGCGGGGCGGGGCGGGGCGGCCTGGCTCTGGCCCGCTGGGTCCTAATCCCCTGGGTCCGTTTCCCTCCGTCCTGGGGAGGAAGGTTCATGCAGACAGTGCCGTCCTGAGCTCTCGCTGCAGAGGGGCTGGCCAGCTCTTCCACACCGGGCTTCTGTCCACGGTCTTATTTGAAGGAACAGCCTGGTGGTGAAGCAATGTTTGAGAACCCCAGACGGGCTCTCCCCCTGCCCCCCTCCCGGGGCACCCTGGCTCAGCTCCCTGCCCTCTGCAGCCCTGTGCCTGCCCGGCTGCGGACAGCCAGCTGCAGCCTGGGGCGGGGGGCGCAGGGCACAGGGAAGGGGCCTGCCTCTTCAGCTTGCGGGGGGGGTGGGGTGGGGGGTGAGTCTGCCTCCAGAGTTCCTGACAGGCCCAGGCTGCAGCCGAGAGACGCCTCCTGGCCCTGCCAGTCCCCTGCCCACCCAGTATCCCCCAGTCACAGCCCAACCAGGCCTCCAGCTGGTCACGTCCGCCTCTGCAGTCGGTCCTCCACGAGTCTCCCACTGCCCGGCCCTCATGCCCCCTCCTCTGCTTCTCCCGCCAGTATTCTCCAAGCATGACGATGAGTGTGTGACCCCCCTCTTCTCCACGATGCTGAGAGAGCCGGCATTGCAGGCGGGAAGATGCCAGAAATTATGCAAGAAGAAGTGAGGTGTCATTGCCCAGGAGCTGGGGGAGGGGCACTGCCGCTCCCCCTCCGCCCGCCCTCTCCGCTCCCCCACCTCCCCCATTTTAGTTTCATGCAATAAAAAGGCCGAACTTTTTATTCCATAAAACATGAAGGACAAAACTCAAAATAAGGATATATTTCAAGTCATTGACCAGAAAAACCCCACCCCTCGCCCTTTCCCAAAAGGATCTTCTATGTACATGACACTTTTCTGTTGTCTTTTGTTTGGGTTTTACCATTGTTGGGATTTTTTTATTTGTTTTCCGGGGTTGGGGTTGAGGGGGGGCAGTTTTTAAAAAAGGAAGCTTCTAGCAAACCCCCTCCCCATTTCACCCCAACCAACCTCTTTGCTTTCTTCTTTTTTTAAAAAAAAAAAAAAAAAAAAAAGGAAAAAGGACAAAAAAAACCACCAAGCCCCGCTGCCTGTACCCAAGCCCTCCACCAGAGAGCTAGTCTCCGTGTGCGACCCCCGCCGTCTTTGTAGCCACCTGAAGATGATGATAATGATGACGATAATAATAAACTGGGCCGTTTACAATCATGGTTTCTTTCCAAGGGCCTTTTTTGGAAAGCAGAAGGGAGTCGCCCTTTTCCATCGGAGGGTTTTTGGCTGGCAGGGAGGGGTGGGGACTATTTTGTTTTGTTGTTTTTTGCTTAGTTTCTCCTGGGCAAGGTGGCCACAGCAGCTGCACCGCTTGGACCCCAGAATGCCCCCCACCCCACTCTGGCCGGAGGGAGGGCCCGGCCACCGGTTCAGGCTTTCAGGACTCCACCAGGCAGAGACGCGCTCGCTGCCGCCCACAGCCCGGTGGTGGCGTGCTCTGTGCTCCCAGGACCGCCGCCTCCTCCGGGCCCCCCTGCAGCCCCCTCAGCCCCACCCCGTCTTCCCCGCGAGAAGCCTGCCGCTGCGGGGGGGTCTGAAGAGCCCGGAGCCCAGCCCTGACGGGATGGCCATGACTGGGACGGGGAAACTGTGACCTCCGACGTGCCCCCTGGCCCTCGGTCCTCGGCCTGTGCCGGCAGTGTAGCGCTGGGGTTTGGGTTTTTTTGTTTTGTTTTGTTTTTTCTGTTGATTCTTCCTCCTTTTTTAAAAAACGGGATACTGACCAGAACTGCTCTGCCTATGCTTGGAACCGAACGGAGGACAGACTTTGGGGTCGCTGTGGGGGCGGGGGGACACCAGCCACCGCACAGACACGCTGTTTCCTGTCCTGTTTTTATTTTCAAAAACCGACACGCGCGACCGTGGAGCCTGTCCCCTCCTCGCAGGAGGGGGGGCGCGGCCTCCCTCACCTCGGCACCCCCGTGGGAACCTCCGTGTCTGGCCCCGGAGACACCCGAATTCTTTGTACATTTGCTCCCCTCGCCCTCCCCGTAGCTGGTCTTTGTTTCTCCCCTTTCTGACCCATGTATATCATATTATGTGAGATATCATCTGCCTGAAAAAAGACCTTGTGCGGATTCTTGGGAACATTGTAGCTGTTTCTGTGTTTTTTCTTACCTTGTAGTCTGGTTCTGAATTAAGAGAGGAAAAAAAAAAAGTAATTATGATACATTGTAGTTTGTGTACGATATATGTTGATAACGTTTTATTAAAGGGACATCTTTTTTCCGCAGCCCTTCCTGACATGTTTGGGGGGAACGTGGGTGGGAGTTCCTTACCAGGATCACGGATGCCAGGCGCCGGGGTGGGCATGTCTGTGTGCAGGCCGCCTCCTTCCCGCTCGGAGAGACCTGGGAGGGAGGACACGGGTCTCACTTCGGATACGTGGGGGCGTTACTCATGCCGGTTCCGGATTCCTGTCTTGCAAATACAACCTGGCCCGCCAGCCTGGATGTCTCCGGAAGTCGAGAGAGGTTCCTGGGCCTGTTTCCGTCGAGACAACCAGCCAGGATGGCTCCCTGGGCGGCCGCCTCGCCTGCTGCTCCCTTCGGGGGGGACTCGCTTCACCTGCCCTGAGTGCAGGGCTCCCAGTTATTTATTTTTTTATTTATTTTAACAAGGCAAGGGAAGCTCTTGAAGGACTTTGAGTAGCACAGTTTGGTGTGGGTTTAGGAAACGGGGGTAGGCAGCAGCGGGAAGATGGCGGTGGGCTGGGAAGACGTGGGGACCCAGTCCCAGCCGTCACCGGGGCGGGAACTACTGAGCGGGGTGCGGTGCGCTGCGGTGGGTGCCGGTTTGAATTGGGAAGTTTCTGTCCCCCGGCTCGGGGGGCCCTGTTCCAGGCCAGCGGCAGGAGGGGAGGGATGTGTCAGAGAGGGCGGCTTGGTCGCCTTCACAAGATCCCGGCCAGCAGGCGGGTTGCCAGTGGGTGTCCTGCTTTTGCAGGGCCATGTGGCCACAGGCAAGTAGGCTCCCCCTCTGCTCAGTTTCCCCACCTGTACGGTGGGGTCATGGTTGATCTGCCTCATGGGTTGTGAGGGGAAGGTGACGGGTGGTGGTCAGAACGGCCTCACACCGAGTGAGAGCGGTGGTGCTCGCTGTGGCACATCTCACCTGGGGGGGAGAGCCCTCGTCGGTGCGATGGGGAGTAGTTGGGAGGGGGGGTCCCGAAGACTCCTCTTGCACCTTCCCTTGTCTTAGACAGGGTTTGTAGGCTCTTCCTCAGCACACTCTTTGGGGGGGGAGGGGGGAATAATATATACAGTATATATTGATTTTCCACAGAGAGGAATAGAGAGCTAGAAACGTCGATGAGAGAGGAACATTGGCCAGCTGCCTCCTGCATAACCCCTACCGGGAATGTGCCCGCAACCAATGTACATGCCCTTGACCAGAATCGAACCTGGGACCTTTCAGCCCGAAGACCGACGCTCTATCCACTGCGCCAAACCGGTTTTGGCTATAGACACTTAAAAGTATATATATATATATATTATTGAATTTTTACAAAGAAGAAGGGAGAGGGATAGAGAGTTAGAAACATCAGCCAGCTGCCTCTTGCACAGCCCCCGTTGGGGATGTGCCGGCAACCAAGGTACATGCCCTTGACCGGAATCGAACCTGGGACCTTTCAGTCCGCAGGCCGACGCTCTATCCACTGAGCCAAACCAGTTTCGGCTCAGCACAGACACCTTTGAACTATTGGGAAAACCGTGGCTGAGCTGCCCTCGGGAGGAGGCGGAGCATGTGGGTGAACAGCCCCTCTGGACCCTTGCTGCTACCTTGTGCCCAGAGCAGGACTCTGGGGGGCGGGGGAGCTGTGCTGAGGGAACCCAGGTCATGGGGGAGAGGAGTCTGCAGTGAGAGCCTGCCGTGAGCCTCCGCTGGAGGGTGAGGACGCCCCACGCCCTACCGCACATCCCTCCACCTCCCGCAACCCCTGCAATTGTCTTTATAACATTCACGGCCTGGTGAGGGCTGTTCGAAGTTGGCCTTCTCACCAGGGGCAGGTCGTTGAGGAGAGGACTGGCTCCTGTTGCCCAGAATGTTTTCACTGCCTCCCAGACCGGAGAGAGACGCGGCCCGGCCAGATCCAGGCCCAGCAGCCAGAAGGGTCCTGAGTGAGAGGAGGTGGGGGAGGGGGTGTCCTTCCTGTGCTTTCAGGGGGGCTGCAGCCCATCCCTGACACGGCCAGACTGGAGGAGCCAGGCCAGAGGCCCAAGCTCCCCCTGCCAGCATCACTGTCCATAAAAGTCCCCCTTCGAGGGGACAGCCGCCCTGGGGGTCCAGAGTGAGGGCTGGCCTGAGTCAGAAAAAGCAGGCCTGGCTAGAGACCCCCTCCCTCCAGGCTGGGCACCCCTCCCTGGAGCCCGAAAAGGAGAACCTGGAGGCAAACCAGCTGACGCCAGCAAGGTGCAGGGCCAGAGCAGGACTCGGGGCTGGGCTCAGCCGGGCTGGTGCTGTTCAGCCGGAAGCCCAGGTCACCCTGAGGACCCCCGCCCTGGCTCTGCCGCCCGAGCAGGTGCACAGGCTCCGGGGCGGAACCTGGAGCACAGCCTGGGCTTCTGTGAGCGTCCGCCCCGAACTGAAGGGAGCTGGTCTCCCCTGGGCTGCGGGAGAAGACGGGGTGCCGTTGATGTGCCTGCCTCTGCCCTGGGCTCCCTGGGCATTGTCACCGGGGCTACTGGGCACAAAAGACCAGACCAAGAGGAGGGTGCTGAAGCTACAGGGTCCAGCCCTGGGGCAGCAATCTTCCCAGAGGCCTGTGGAGCCCCGTCCTTGGCGTCTGCTACCTGGACGTAGCAGCCGCTGCCTTGGTATCCGGCCCCCATCTCAGCCCTCCGCTGCCTCAAGGAGCTCACTCGTTTCTGAGCAGCACACTCCATCCACTCGTCTTCATCGAGCACCTACGTGCCAGGACTGTCCTGGCACCGGGGATATGGTCATGATATCTGCAGTGAGAGCCTGCCGTGTGCCCCCGCTGGGGTGTGAGGACACCCCACGCCCTACCACACATCCTGGCCAGTGTGGCTCCGCTGGCTGGGCGTCATCCCTGCACTGAAGGGGTGGAGGGCTCCATCCCCAGTGCGGGGTGTGCAGGAGGCAGCTGATGGATGTCTCCTCACATTGATGTTTCTCTCTCTAAAATAAATAAAAAATAAATAAATAAATTTTTAAAATGTTAAAAAGCACACACCCACACGTGGAAGGACGGAGCTGCCCTCGCTGAGGCGGGGCAGGCGGCAGGAGGAGCAGGATGCTGTGCGGAAGGCATCCAGGCGGAGATGTCCAGGAGGCAGTCCGGGCTGGAGACGCACTCTGGGAGTCGTTGGCGTTTGGGAAGTCTTTGAAGCCACGAGCCTTGCTGGGGTCATCTGGAGAGCGGGTGGACAAGGGCCCAAGGACTCTCAGCAATGAGAGCGGGGAGACAGGAACCAGCAAAGGAGGCAGAGAAACGAGTGAGACAGCAAGGTGCCGGGGCAGGAACGGGGGTGGGGGGGCACGTGGAGGACACGAGGAGCAGAGTGCCCAGGGTCGCTGTGGCCAGGACGCAGGCCCGTGCCCTTCGCTTAGACCCGCCTGACCGCCCTCCGCACTGCAGGCCCCGCCACGGAGACTTTCCCACGAGGGGCCGTGCTCTTGCTGTGTTTTCTCTGCACGTCTCTCCCGCTTGCCCTTCAGAACCAGCTCAAGTGGTCCCTCTCAGGAGTTCTGGCTGCGTTAGGGGCTTCCTCCCTTGGCTGCACTGGCTCAGTGTCTGCTCCCCCATCAGGCTGGGAGCTCCCCGGAGCCAGGAAATGGGTGCTCCCTGCCCCAGATCAGCCAGCACATGCTGTGAGTGTTCATGGAGTAACTCGGTGTTTGCGCAGTCGGCCTGCGCAGGTGTGGGAAAGAGGTGGCCTGTGGCTGCTCTGTGAGTGTCCGTCAGCCAGCTGGGTGCTCCGTGAGGGCTGGGACCATGTCTCTCTCGACCTGAATCTATGACTCCCACAAGGTTTGGCACACAGTAGGTGTTTATAAAATGGGCTGAAATTGTTGGACTGCCCCTAGAGGAGGTCTGTAGTGGGAAGCCCCCTGTCCTGACCTTGAGTTCTTTTTTTTAATTTTTTTAATTTTTTATATATTTTATTGATTTTACACAGAGAGGAATTGAGAGGGACAGAGAGTTAGAAACGTCGATGAGAGAGAAACATCGACCAGCCGCCTCTTGCACACCCCCCACAGGGGATGTGCCTGCAACCAAGGTACATGCCCTTGACTGGAATCGAGCCCGGGACCTTTCAGACTGCAGGCCGATGCTCTACCACTGAGCCAAACCGGTCCCGGCCTGACCTTGAGTTCTATCAAGGCGGCCCCGGCTGGGTAGTTGGAGACCCATGGTGTGTGTGTGTGTGTGTGTGTGGGTGGGTGGGTGTGGGTGTGTGTGTGGGTGTGCGCGCTGCAGGAGGTGCCAGGAAGGTGGGTTCTGATGAGGGAGCCTCGCACTGTCCTGCAAACGCACCAATCCCCTCCCATTCCAGCCACCGTCGCAGCCTGCTCCCACTTCACTCAGGGTCTGCTCAGAGGCCTCCCTGGCCTGTCCCCTCTGCCTCACCAGATGCAGTTGGCTCAGCACTGTGTCCCTTCCTGGGCAGTGCCTGGGCCCATGGAAATGCCTGCTCGGTTTCGCCTTCTCCCAGGTGGTGGCCAGTGGTCTACGGCTGATGGGGGACCTCAGGGCCCCACCACTTTGCCTCAATTCAGGAAACCCTGAAGGATCATTCAGCTCCTAGTTCCCTGTAGATCAGCCAAGCCTCGGTCCTCCTCGCATAGCGGCAGCCTACAGGGGAAGCCGCCTTTTCACGGGGCTTCTGTAAAGCTCCAGACCCAGCTCCTTGGAACCTCCGGGTCAAGTGCAGATTATTCACCTCCTCACTTGCTTACAGGCTGCTGGCGAGTGCTCCCCAGTACTCCTGACACACTCTCCCTCTGCCTGTCAAAGACAGCCTGCTACCCTCCCCCCCATCCCCGCCCCTCCTTGTTGCCACCCCACCACCCCCTGTGGCACCCCCGCCCTCCTCCCTCAGAAGGTGAGAAGGTAAATGTGGAGGGCAAGGCCCTTACTTGGTTCACTGCTCTATTCGCAGGCCTGTGGCAGGCTTGCCACATAGGAGATGCTCACAGGCCCTCGTGGGATGAATGAACCAAGTGCCTGAGAGCTCGCCTGAGGTGAGGGTGGGCCCCAGGACCGCTCTGTAGCAAGCACCCATCCCTGGAGGCTCCCAGACCGCTGGGGAGAGGGTCCCTGTAAGAGGTGGTCTTCCAGTAGCCAAGCAGGGAGGCCCACGTGTCTCGGTGGTGTGTGTCTGCACTCAGGTCACAGGCTGGCTGTAAGGGACTTCCTCCCACCAGAGCAGGAAGCAGGGAGGTCCTGTGCGGAGCCAGAGGGGCCCGGCCTGCTCCTTTGCCAGCACTGGGCTTGCAGCTGAGGGACAGAGCCTCTGGCGAGCCTCCCTGGTCCATCCTGCCTCGGGGAGAGCAGCCCACAGGTTCTGAAAAGCTCCAGATCCAGTGCCTTGAAACCTGAACAGGTGCAGCTTAGTAATCTAAGGGGGGAACCTGAAACAGAGGTGCTTCATCCCGTTTTGCAGATGAGGAAACAGATGATCTGAGAAGGAAGCTGGAATATAGGAGGCTCTTAGAAATGGTTTCCCCCAGCCCTTTGCTGAAAGTGAATCGAAGAAACTTTTAACCATCAAGACACAAATCTGACCTGATGAGAATATATTCACAAAGGCAGTGTCAAAATTTTTGTTCCAAGTCTGTTGCTCAAGTCCCTGTAAGTGGGTTATTATTTTAAAAATATTTTTATTGATTTTAGAGGGAGAGGTAGAAACATCAAGGATGAGGACCATTGATTGGCTGCCTCTTGTATGCCCCCTACTGGGGATCAAACCTGAAACCTGGCTATGTGGCCTGACCAGGAATTGAATCATGACCTCCTGGTTCACAGATCAATGTTCAACCACTGCGCCACACTGGCTGGGCTGTAAGCGGGTTTTTATGCCTGTAGTGTGACCTCCCATTCCCCCCACAGTACCTCTACTCCCTCCCCGGACTCACTGAGAGGTAAATAGTCTGTTCTCAGGCCTGATGCCAAACGGGCCTTAAAAAATCATCCTGTATTTCTCCCCTCCCTGTGTTTAAGGGGGAAAGGAATGACGGTGCTGAGGAGGTAGGTGGACCAGCTCTGTGGAGGGGTTGCTGTCACTACACCACGTGGTCTCTGGGCCTGTTTCCTCGTCTGTGGGGAGAACAAAAGCCACCATCCCGCTGGCCTCACCTTGCAGGTCTGCTGGAGGGCCTTGAAGTCAGAGGGCAGTGGGCACCAAGCTCCAAGGCTGAGCTCCGAGGTCCAAGGAGGACACACCGAGTCCAGCCACAGGGCTGTCCTCACTCGGGAGCTGAAGGAGGGCGGTCCTCAAGCTGCAAGGTCCCATCTGCTTCCCCATGGCCTCACCACTCAGGCTTCCTTCGCTCACTCCCCACTCCTCCCCCAGCTCCAAGGCCTTCAGCCTGCTCAGCCTGGCTTCAAGCCACCACCATCGCTCACCCAAGAATTACCGCAATGGCTTCCAGCTGGGCTCCGTGCAGTCACCCTGCCAACTTGTCCTCCACAATCGCCAGTGTGTTCAAAATCCCTTTGACTCAGCAATTCCGCTAGGAATTTATCCGAGGGCTATGCTGGCAAAAGGACTCGAAGATACATGACCAAGGACGCTCACTGCAGCATTATTTGCAGTAGCTAACAGCTGGAGATAACCTGTCCATCAACAGATATTCATGCAGCCGCTAAAAGAACAAGGCAGCCCACGTGTGCTGATGGGGCAGGAAGGAAGGTGCTGAAACCTATCAATAGGGCACTAGTAACATACATATTATTCCACTACACACTAACGGTACCATGTATGAAACCTTGACGCTGTTATTCCTAGGGATAAGGATTAAGGATTGCCTCGGATGGGGTGACTTCCACTTTTATAGTGTACTTCTAAGTTCTTTCAATTTTCACCATTTATATGTAATAATTTTATTTACTTTTAAAACATGAAATGCTTCATGAACTTGGGTGTCCCCCCTGCACAGGGGCCATGCTAATCTCTGTATTGTCCCACTTCTAGTATATGTGCCGCCGAAGCGAGCACCGTTATCTTTAAAATAAAATGGGCACCAGGCTCAGTGATTCCAATGGCCCCACCAGATCACTTGCCATGGGAAGACTGGGGTGCTAGGCATTCAAGGCCCCTTGTGAGTTGGCCATGCCAACCTCACTCCAACCTCCCTGACTTGGCAGAATCCTGAGTCCCCACTTTTTCAGACCATGTTGTGTCCCCAGAGACCCCCTCACACCACCGGTGTGATCCGTCCTTTTCCCAATAAACCTTTCTGCCGCCCCTCCCGTCCCTGCGGAGCCAGAGGTGAGTTACACAGCGGCAGGAATGCCAGCCCAGGGTCATTCCCTCTTCAGAGCAGGAAGTATCCACGCCCCGCTGCTCTCAGCAGTCCCTCTGAGATTTGCACTCAACCCAGCAAAGCCACCCAACCCAAGGCCCCCCAGTTCTGGGGGGCAGTGCACACCCGATGGTTTGCTGAAAAGCTCGGCACCTCCCCTCTGGTGGGACCCAAAGAATCAGAAATGGCCGAGGCCTCGGGTGCACACCCAGCAGCTCAGTCTCTCCTCCACCCCATGCTGCCACCCTCACCCTCCACAGGGGCTGACGAAGGCTCTCCCACACTTTCCCTGCCCATCGCCATGTTTCCTGGGGAAGCCGACCTGAAACATCAGCTGGGTAGCCTTGGACTCACTCCTTACACCGTGTCTCCACATCTGTAGGGCCTGGCACAGTGTCTCACACTAAGAGGCCCTCGACATTTTTCTTGAATATGGAAACGACACTGACCTCGCCAGGGCGGTGCGAGGATCACGGGCTGTGCGCAGGGCCCGGCCAGAGCAGGCCTTGGTGCTCGGAACAGAGGCGAGCTGCGCAGGGATATGCTGATCCATTAGGCAGGACAGGGTGCGGACCTACGACAGTGCTCAGCTGTTCTGCAGTCACCGTGGGAAGTGCCCACAATTTACATAATCCTGTCACCGACACCCATGATCATGTTTTGAAGCCACAGTCTTCAAAACAAGGTAGATCCTATTAGCCCAAGTTTCAGACGAAGGAACAAGCTCAGAGAGGAAGACTCTGCGTGGGCAGAGCTGGGGCAGGTCACACGGCAGGGCCTGCACTCGTGTGGAGGCAGGTGCAATGCATGGCCCACAGCAACCACGGCGCCCCTGCAGACAGCACCGCACGCAGCACGGCTCCAGCGCCCCGGAAGCTCTTTATTGTCAGCGGGACCCAGGCTCAGCCGGGATGGAGGCTCTTCAGAGGGGGAGCGAGAGAGGACTGCGGGCCTCAGAAAGGGCCGGGGCTCACACAGCGCCGTGCAGATACAGAGCTAAAAACTTCTTAAACGTCTCCGGCTGGAAGTCAACGGGCCCAACAGGTTCCTGGAAAGAACACAGTCCATTAGGATCCTCTAAGTGTAATGGCAGCAATTAAGCCAAAGGTTGATTTCACGTAAATCCTAAGTACCTGGACAGTAACTGTTTCTTTCTCTCATGGACCAAGGAAGGGCCTAGGCATTGGCGCCGGAGGGGGACCCAAGAGTCGAGAGGACATGAAGCACTCCCAGCTTCTTCTCCAAATCTTACCCCGACCTGACCCAATCCCTTTGACTTCACCCACCACAAGCCAATGGCCTGCTGCGCCTCCTCATCCCAGGAACAATAAATAAGCACTCGCGCGCTCCACACATCTGTGAGGCACCTTCTCTGCACGGGGCTGTGCTGGAAACCCGCAGTGACGTGAATCAGACCCCTGCCCTCACAGAGCTTACAGCCAGGTGGCCAAATGGGACAATAAAAGATGATACGCCTCAGAGCAGAAGTAAAGTAGGAAAAAGATGAGGGGGTGGGCGGGGAAACAGGAGAAAATGACCAACTCATTGACTTCCATTCACAGAGGAGATCATGTATAAATGAGTCTTTTTTGGGGTGGGGTGTGTGTGTGTGAATCTTAAAGGGCAATTAGAATGGGGCAGAAAGAAAAAGAAACGAAGGAGACTTCAGAGAGACCAGTACATGTGCTGTACAGAGGGACACACACAGGCAGGAAGTGCAAGGGCGAGAAGGCTGATGCTGGTGGGGCGGTAGGGGCCGGGAGAAGAGGCAGGTGGGAGCAGGAGCTGTACTGAGCGGGAAAGAGGAGCCACTGGCCACTCCAGGATGGCCTGGCACTCAGTGATCTGAAGGAAGAGGAGAGGCGTGCAGGGGGAGGGGGAGCAGGACCGAGGGCAGAGAGGCGGGAGGAGGCGGGAGAGGCTGTGCAGGTGGGACACACTGTCTGGGGCAAAGAGAAGGGCCCAGGCTCAGGAGGAATTAGTTAGATCTCCAGCAGATCTAACTAATTCCTCCTGAGCCTGGGCCCTTCAAATCTAACTAACCAACGACATGCTGGCCATGTTCCGAGGGTGAACAAGGCCCGTGAGGGACATGGACACAGCCAGTCAGATCCAGCAGCGCCCTGTTCTCTCACCCCGATCCCACCTCATGGCTCCTCGGTGCTTATCGCTGCCTGGCTTTACATTAGGAATTTAGATGCTGTGCCGCCCACCCCACAGGAAGCAGGCTGGCTCAGCTGGCACTGGGAGGGCAGTGGGCATGGGAGGAGCTCCCTCCCTGTGGAATGAAATGGATGAACGCATCGCTCACGGCCCTGCCTTCAAGGAGCTTGGAGCTGGGCGTGAGGGAGAAAAACGTGAACAGGTGATGCAGAACGTGATCGTGTATGACGGAGTACAGGAGCTGTGGGGTGGGTGGTGGGGCCTTAAGCTAAACCTGGAAAGACAAGTGGAGGGTGGCCAATGGAAGGAAAATGGGGGGGTGGGGGTGGGGGGGAGGGAGAAGCCTCCTTTGCAGCATCCACCAGGATCCCGAGCTGCTTAAGTGCAGGGCACACTGGGGAGCTGAGGTGCTGGGCGTGGTGGTGCAGAGGGAAGCGGGAGGGAGGGGAAGAGCTGGGCAGGGCTCAGGGTGGAAGATGTTGTTTTAGGGTTGGCCATGACTGAAGGAGCCCTCCAGTCAGAGGTCCTTGGCATCAAGCTCCTAAAGCCAGGGCCCCACACATGAGTACCCCCTCAACCCCATTTCTGCTCACCCTGGGGAGGGAGAGTCACAGGCTGAATGGCTGGACTTACCACCACCACTCTCTTTTTGATCACTGGGCGGCACCAAAAATGCTGATAGAGGAGCTGGTCTGAGTCCATCCAGACCAGGTTCTTGATGCCCTCGCTGGAGGCCAGGTCTGTGGTGTTCAGCTGCAGGACCAGGAAGTGGAAGACACGGCCATCGGTGCCCACACTCTGCACGACTATCGGCTGCTCCAAAACCTTCGTGTCGTTCTGAGAGGAAAGGGGGTCAAGTAATCAAATCGGGAATGTGGAATGCAAGTCAGAGCACAAACGAGGCAGCTTCTCTCCTGGCCTTTAAAACAGTGTCCCTCCCCTCACTGGCTTCACCACAAGACAGTGCAAACGGAGTGAGGAGTTCAGGGCACTGACCAGGGCCAGGCCGCACCCTCGCCCTGCCTGGCTTTGCCTGGCGGGATCCTCGTGGCCCCAGGCGCCTGCTCTTCAAGTTGAGCACACTGAAGTAACAACTCCCACCACGGAGAGGGGACAGCTGGCAAGCGGCACAGGACAGGAGATCCTCAGTTCCTGGTGGCAGCAGCTCTATCAGATGTGGGCCCGGAGGGTCATTGGATTAATGCAGTCTCATTCAATTTGACAGATGAGGAAACTGAGATTCATGAGGCAAGTGGCTTGTCTAAAGGCATAAAGATGTGTGACAGCAGACACCTCTGAACCCATGCTCATCTCCTCCCGTTGGCCATGCTCATCTCCACTCCCGCTGGCCATGCTCATCTCCACTGCCACTGGCCATGCTCATCTCCACTCCCGCTGGCCATGCTCATCTCCACTCCCGCTGGCCATGCTCATCTCCACTCCCGCTGGCCATGCTCATCTCCTCCCGCTGGCCATGCTCATCTCCACTCCCGCTGGCCATGCTCATCTCCTCCCGCTGGCCATGCTCATCTCCACTCCCGCTGGCCATGCTCATCTCCACTCCCGCTGGCCATGCTCATCTCCTCCCACTGGCCATGCTCATCTCCACTCCCGCTGGCCATGCTCATCTCCACTCCCGCTGGCCATGCTCATCTCCACTCCCACTGGCCAGGCTCATCTCCACTCCCGCTGGCCATGCTCATCTCCACTCCCGCTGGCCATGCTCATCTCCACTCCCGCTGGCCAGGCTCATCTCCACTCCCGCTGGCCATGCTCATCTCCACTCCTGCTGGCCATGCTCATCTCCTCCCACTGGCTCCCCACGCCTGGGAACACAGCAGTCGTCCTGCCTGGGCTTCCTGCCCTCCATGCCGCTCTGAATCTGCCAGGTTCCTGAGTGACCACTCAGCCATGTCAGCTTCAGGGTTTCACCACTCAACCTATTTGCTGATTCTCTTTCAATTCGTGCCACTTGCTAATAACAACACCAGCAACATTTGCTGAAGATCTCATGTGCCAGGTATTACAGAGTCACTTCTAATCTCATAAATCTTGCAATATAGTATTCTCACTTAACAGATGAGGAAACCGAGGTTCAAAGAGGTGGTATAATTTGCTCAATGGAAAAATATCCTCGGGTGATGATTAACAAAAACAAAAGAGGCCCTACTGTGTATACCCAGTGTCCCCTGTGTCCATTAGCAGCATCCCCCCTCTCTCTCAGCAGGTCCCAGCTTGGATGACAACCACGTTCACCCCAGGAGACTCAGCGGCGATCAGTTTCATGACTGCTACCCATCAGACGGAGATCCACCGGCAGCCCCTTGAAGCACAGCATCCTTGATTCGAAGATGCTACCTACACTCACCCCTTCGGGGAATCTAACGTTAGGAATAGCTAATGTCAGAACTCAGTATGGGCCACACTGGGACTGCTGGCCTCAGAAATACCTGTTCTCAACTGCATGAGAAATAAATAAAAAGGAAAGTGCCTCTAAGTGTTAGCTGAGAATTCTGTATTGACTCTTATCTCCCTCTACAGATCAATAAAGCTGCAGGTAGTACATAAATTTCTCAGCAATTTTACCTTTTACACAGAGGCTCTTCCTGTAATTGCTCACCTTCACATCCCCAGGAATAATTTGTACCTGGAGGGGTTGGGGGGGGGCCTCCTTTCTACCCAACTGGGTGGCAATTAGTGACAGCGCTGCTGCCCGCGCTCTGCTGGCACAGAAGCGGCAATGAGCCTGCGGGCCTGGAACCCAGCCCGGGGTGAGCTCGGGCTCCTCCCCCGCCTAGAGTGGAGGCAGCACGTCCTTCAAAGCTGGAAGGATCAGGGCTCCAGAGCTTGCCGACCTGTTCATTAGCTGTGGGCTCTTGGGAAGTTACCTAACCTTCCCGAGTCTCCAGGAAATACATAGAGAATAGAAATGGAGATAACCTTTCAAGGACGGGAAAGACACAAGGCCACAGAAAGATGGGACAGCTGCTAAACTCACGGCTGTGTCACGTGGGCAGTTACTTAGCCTCCCGAGCCTCAGTTTCATCATCTGTAAAATGAATCTAACACTATCTGCCACAGGGGGTGGCTACACGGATTAAACAGTGCAGTGGTTTCAAATCTGAGCTCCTACCAGCATCACCCGGAGGGCTTATCCCGCACAGACTCCGTTTCTACACGGCAGGTGTGAGGTGGGTCAGAAGATCTGCACTTGCAACAAGTCCTCAGACGATGCTACTGTTGCTAATCCAGGTCCATATTTTGAGAAACATAAAGAACCCTAATTAAATGACTGCATGTAGCAGATGCTCAGACCAGGCAACGTCTATGCCACTCTCCATCTCATGTGGCTAATCACTTCCCCAGCCCACCCAGTTCCCAGGCAGAGTGTGATGGACAACAGAATATTCTGGATTTCCTCACCCCCAGGAGGGCCCAGGATCGCACCAAGACCTAGAAGTCAGCAGCAGCTCCCAGGAACGCTTCCCCCAACCCTGAGACAGCGCCACGTGGCAGCACTCAGCCTGCATTCCGCACCATACAGCTCCCTGCTCCCTCTTCCTAGAACCAAGGGGATACTACCAAGGGTATCTCGGGTCCCCAGCACCCGTCCGGACTTGGCAGGCAGGTCCAGGCTACTCTCCTGCCTGCCCAGTGGAGCCTGGAGCTCCGGTTCTGATGCTGAGCAGAGGTGGTACGCTGCAGACACCCAACAGAAGCCTCAGGAGCTGGGTACACCAGGCTCCCGCCCTTTCTCCACCACTTACTGCCCAGTAACCCCGGAGAAGCGGCTGGGCCTCCCTGCGATTCAGTGGCATAATTTTAACACTGGGGTCCCAGTGAGACCGTGGGGACTACTGTCATCAACAAACAAGGCGTCTTATGTAAAAGGCAGGCACAAAGCAGGCCCCGGCAGATGTCCGTTCATCTCTGCAGGGTGAGTAGGAGTGCCTCAAGTTCCTCTGTCGAGCGAGAATTCCTTCCCTGCGCCCCTTTTCTGAGCAGTCTTACCCCGATACATACCCCATAGAGAAGCCGGGCCTGGGCCAAGGCATTGCCAAAGGCAAACAGGATCATCTTGGCCCTCAGCTGATCTGGTTGCAAGCGGTACTTTCGGACATTGGCTGACTCCAGCAAATACAGGGTGTGGGGATAGGGGTAAGGATAACCCTCCCGGAAACCTGCAAGATACACAACCATGGAGAGAGCAGAAGATTAATCGGCCTGCCCACGCCTCAGGAAAGGCAGATTCTACCACCCTCGCTCTGGGGCTGGCAAGCTTCTGCATGCCAGCCAAATCGGGCCCCCTACCCGTTTTTTAAAATGATAGCACCACCCTGCCCACTCACTCATTTACATAAGGTCTACGGAGTAGCTGTGACAGACCATTTGGCTCTTTACAGAAAATGTGTGCCAAACTGTTACAGGTGGTTCTTGCATGAATCTAACTCCACCCCTTTCTCATTCGAGCACACGGATGATAGTGCTATCAGCAGAAGGGAAACCTGAAATCTACGGTAATTTTTTTTTTAAGCACATCATTGTTGTGGCTCAGTTGATTGGGATGTGCATCAAGGGCTGTGGGTTTGACTCCTGGTCAGGGCACATGCCCAGGTTGGAGCACATGTAAGAGGCAACTGATCCATGTTTCTCTCTCATATCAGTGTCTATCTGTCTGCCTCTCTGCCCATCTCCTTTCCTCTCTCTCTAAAATAAATTTTTTAAAAAAGCAAATCACTTGCAAAATTCAATACTTTATTATTAGTAATACAGGACTTGCCTCACACCTCACAACTATCTACACAGCACTGGTGCTGAGAATCCAAGTTTAACGTGTGTTCATCTCAGCCATGACCCTGCCAGTCATCATTCTCCTCTCCTGCAGGATCTGGCAAACCCTTAGTAGGCTGGGGCTTCTAGAATGAGTAACCTGCACTAGTGAAAGTGGGTGAAAAGGGGGAAGAAAGAGGCTGGGAATGTGTAGGCCCTGAAAATCCCAGAGCGCTAATTAAAATCCCATCCGCCTCGATTCTTGCTTCGGTCTCTCAGCACATGTAAACACCGCGCACACTGCTCTCCCCCGGGCCAAGCCCTAAGACAGGCACCAGGAACGGGCCACGCAGGCCTGCCACTGCCCTTGAGGAACTCACAGTTCAGAGGGGCAGACAGACAGGAAAACCGATCCGAGAGGGACATGTCAAGATGCAAGGTGAGTAATTATCAAGATGAAGACAAAATGAGGCAAATCGTCAAAAGTTCCAGGGAGAGGGAAGAGTGTCAAAAGCATGAAAGTGAGAGAGGGCGTGATGTGTTAAGGATAGCAGGAATAACGGGGGCTAATGGAGCAGCAAAGATGAGGCTGGAGAGAGAGGCAGAGGCTAGAGCTGAAGGCCTTCACGTGATAAGCTAAGGAATTCAAACTTTGTCCAATAGACAGCGGGAAGTGGGCCTGGAGAGAGATGGGATGACTTCTGTTTTGTGAACTAGATGGACGGGAAGGAAAACAGCCGGGGTCGCACTGACCACGGGAGACTGTGGCAGTAGGCTGGGTGAGAGACAGCAGGGCCTGGCCAAGGCCGCAGTTGTGGAAATGAAGAGTGTTCAGGGGACAGTTCAGCTCATAAAGACTGAGCGGACGGCAGGAGTCGTGGGCCTGCCTGGGTAGACGGTGGTGCCTGCATGAACAGCCCTGCTCAAGGCCTGTGGGGCGTCCTCACTTCTAGCAGGAGGCTGGTCAGAGTTTACGGAAAGAGGGTTTTTCCAAGGACCAAGGACCACAGCGAACATTTGGCCCCTGATCAAAGCCCCTCAAGCTGTCCATTAAAACTCTGACGTCACAGAGTTGCTCTTCAAGTGTCAAAAGCAAAGTTAGCCTTTGAGCAAATTATCTATCCTCCCTGAACCTCAGCTGCTTGGCCTTTAAAGGGAGATGACAGTACCTGTCTCCCAGGGCTGCTCCATGGATCATAGAGGAAAATGCATGTGAGGTGCCTGGGACGGAGTAAGTGCTCAGCAGATGCCTCCCGTCTGGAAGGCATGCCTCTCGTCTGCACACTGCCTGGGATCAAAGGCTCTGGTGCTTACCGGTGTCGTCTTTCTCATCATAAACATTGGCTTCCTGGAGACCGATGGTGGGAGAAATGGGATAGAACGTCTCGAGAACATGATCCTTGGTAGCTTCAACTTCCTCTCTGGAGGCGATGGTGGGCAGAGGATCCCTGGCATTCAGCCGGATTCCGCTAGTACCATCGACCTGAAGGAGAGCAGACTCTAAAGGGGAGAAAGACGATTAGTCTAACCTGGTCTAAAGCCTTATATCAGCTTCATCCTGCCATGCTCATCTTTTATAGCTTTCTGAGATCACCCTAATCACAGAAAACAAAACTTTGGTTAAGATATTAATCCTAGGACCGACTAATGGATTTTTCTTTTTATTAAAAAAAATATACATATTATTGCCCTAGCCAGCATGGATCAGTGGTTAGACTGTCAGCCTGCACACCAAAGAGTCATGGGTTCCATTCCTGGACAAGGGTACGTACCTGCCTCTGGTTGGGGCACGTGCGAGAGGCAACCAATCAATGCTTCTCTCTTTTTTTCTTTTTTCCTTTCTCCCTCCCTCCCTGAAAAAGCAATGGGAAAAATAACCTCAGGTGAGGATTAACAAAAAATTAAAACTATATTGTTATTGATTTTTAGAGAGAGAGGTAGGGCATGGGGAGGAAGAGAGAGAAAGAGAGAAAGAGAGAAAGAGAGAAAGAGAAAGAGAAAGAGAAAGAGAAAGAGAAAGAGAAAGAGAAAGAGAAAGAGAAAGAGAAAGAAGAGGAAGAGGGAAAAAGAGAGAAATATCGATTGCCTACTTCCTGCCCACCCCTCACCAGAGACTGAGCCTGCAACTTGGACATGTGCCCTGACTGGGAACCAACCAGCACCCTTTTGGTGCACTGGAGGACACCCAACCAATTGTGCCACACAGTCAGGGCACATTCCTCTTCCCGTGTTCCCTTCCCAGTGACCCGCTAAGACCTGGTGGTTTCTGTAGGCTCGAGTCCGCTCCACACAGATCATCCCTGCTCTAAGCTGGAGACCCAGAAATAAGTGAGAGTTATTCTCTGCTCAAGGACGTAAGTGCTACAACAAAAGTATGAACCACACTCAGAGATCGTAGAGGTGGGAGAACGGCCTCCTTCAGGAGGCTGGGAAGCTTCCTGAAATAGGCATTACCAGCTTCTGAAGGATCGTCAAGGGCAGAGTTTCTCGACTTTAGTACTATCCACATTTTGGACCAGATAATTCTTTGGTGAGGGAGGCTGTCCTGTAGATGGCTGACAGCATCCCTGACCTCTACCCCCTGGATGCCAGAATTCCCTCCCCACCTCCACAGCCCAAAGTCATGTCACAATAAAAACTGTATCCAGACACTGGCAAATCTCCCCTCGAGGGCCACACCGCCCTTGATTGAAAACCGCTGGGTACGAGTTTGCCAGACAAAGGAAGGGGCAGAAAGCATTCTAGTTAAGGAGTGACATGTGCAAAGGCACAGAGGTGTGCTGCTCCATGGTCGAGTTTAAGGAAGTGAATCCAGATGACCAGAGTATGGTATGGAGGGAGGGAGAGCAGAGAGAAAGAAGTACTGAGATTAGAAGCTCAGGAAAAGGCTATAAAACCCAGGATGTCCTCAGTAACAGAGTGAAAGAAACCAGGCCAGGAAGCCCCTCTCAAGTTGGATCAGCATATCAGCAGAGGTCCCCCAGGTGGCCTCATGCCACAACCAGGAAAACGGAAGAACTTGAGAATGGCTCCCTGAGGCAAATCTTCCTCTAAAGACGTGTGGTTTTTTAGAAATAGTCAAATAGCTGTGCAATAGTAATGGATCAAGAATGAGCAGCTTGCCAATTGGCATGGCTCCGTGACTGAATGTCGACCTACGAACCAGGAGGTCACAGTCCGATTCCCAGTCAGGGCACATGCCCGGGTTGTGGGCTCGATTCCCGGTGAAGGACATGCAGGAGGCAGCCGATCACTGACTCTAACCATTTATGTTTCTATCTCTCTCTTCCTCTCTGAAATCAATAAAAACATATTAATAACAACAACAAGAAAGAACAAGCTTATGTGTTTTGTGGCCATTAAAAACTGCCATTTAATTAGCCTCCCTTATTGGATATGTAAAAACGGGATACTACATCTGTGAATAAATTCTGATCTATTTGTTAAAATAAATCACACCTATATACCTCAGGAACAGTTTTCTAAAGTATTTCCTGTTTCCTCACATTTAATCTGCAAACACGATAAATGTGCCAGGACCTCTCCTAACCTTGGTTTCAGCTTCTCCCCACAGACCACTCCAGTGTGGTTTCCAATTCAATTCCCTCCATATCCCTCCTCCAGTGACAGCGCCAAATGGGGCAGTTTAATTAGAGGTAATACTTGACAATGGGCCAACAAGTGCTCCTCTATTAATGAGGTTCACTAATTTCCTTAGTGGTGCCATTACCTCTGCAAAGCTGACTCCTTGCCAGGCAGCCCGGACTCAAAGGGCAAGCTGGAGAAATGTGACCAAGCAGATGTCCTGAAAATCCCAAATTATTCCCTAGCTGGTCTCCCTGCTTCAGGTTTCCATTCATCAGAACACCTGTGTACTCTGACCATCTATGCCTGAGACACTTGAAATTTGGTATTCGTTCACCTTCCCTTTAGTCAGCACCTATGATGTACAATGAGCTTTTTTTAATAATGTATTTTATTGATTTTTTACAGAAAGGAAGGGAAAGGGATAGAGAGTTAGAAACATCGATTAGAGAGAAACATTGATCAGCTGTCTCCTGCACACTCCCCACTGGGGATATGCCCTCAACCAAGGTACATGCCCTTGAACGGAATTGAACCTCGGACCCCTCAGTCCACAGGCCAACGCTCTATCCACTGAGCCAAACTGTTTAGGACTACCATGACTTTTAAGACACTGTGGACAGAAGTTCACAATGCAGTGGAGCAGAGAGAAAAGACCTATAATAATAAAAGCATAATATGCTAATTAGACCGGATGTCCTTCCGAATGAAGCATAGCTGCAAGAGAAGTCAGAGTGTCAGGTGCCTGCTAGGGATCAGAGGAAGCCCAGGTCCTAGGTGCCAGAGGGAAGCCAGTATTGACAGCTGGGGGAAGGAAGGCCTACTCTCGCATGAATTTCATAAATCGGACCACTAGTATTAGATAATTACAATATAATATACTATGTACTATGAAAAAAGTATGCATAATGGGCATAAGGATCACAAAGCAGGAATAGTTAACTTGTGGCTACACACAGGAAGGGGGCATGAGTTGAATCCTACAGGTAAGAATCCTAATATATAAAAAGAAAGGGGCTGTCACAATCAAAACAACAGGACGGACAATAGAACAGGCTGCAGGGGCAACAAGGCTGGCAGGGGGTTAGTGAGGGAAAACCAAACAACTGAACAGCAGGCTGCGTGGCGTGACCAGGCTGACAGGGGGAGGGCAGTTGGGGATGACCAGGCCAGTGGGGGAGGTGGCAGTTAGGGGTCCAGGCCAACAGAGGGGGATAGTTGGGGGCAACCAGGTCAGAAGGGGGGCAGTAAGAGGAGACCAGGCCAGCAGTTGGGGGTGACCAGGCCAGCAGGAGGCCATTAGGCCGGCAAGCAGAGGCGGTTAGGGTGATCAGGCTGGCAGGAGGGGCAGTTAGGGGTGATCAGGCAGGCAGTTGAGTAGATAGGAGTCAGTGGTCCCAGATTGTGAGAGGGATATCCAACATCCCCTGAGACGTCCCAGACTGGAGAGGGCTCAGGCTGCGCTGAGGGGACCCCCACCCCCATTCATGAATTTCATGCACTGGGCCTCTAGTTTAAGTAAAGAAAGTAGGAAAGAGCATTCCAGATAGAATGCACAGCATGTGCAAAGGTGTGAAATCTTGATGCCAAAAAGCTTGAAAGTGGCTAAAGTGTAAATCTAGGCATGAGGAGTGATAGGCTATAGAGCAAGAGACAAGGCTAGAAAAACTAGCTGGTGGCCAAACCACAGAGGGCCTTGGGTACCATGATAAATGGTTTAAGCTACTGGGAGACAGTGAAGAATTTCGTATAAGAGGGACATAAGACATGCAGCTTAGAAAAAGCACTCTAGCAGCTACGTGGAAAATGGGTTGGAAAAGGAGAAAAGCATGCATGAGTTACAAAGGCTCTTGCAACAGAATTTGAGCTTTGTGAGGGCAGAGACTCTGTGTGCTTTATTACCTCCTTCCGTTGTCAACATTTAGGCACTTGCAGGCACTCAACAGATGGGATGAATTACGTGTCTTGGAAAAAAGTGATTAAAAACAAAACGAACAGCCCCACCTGGTTTGGCTCAGTGGATACACTGCCAGCCTGTGGAATGAACGATCCTGGGTTCGATTCTGGTCAAGGGCACATGCCCAGGTTTCAGGCTTGATCACCAGTGAGGGGTGGGGGTGATGGTGGGGGGACTGTAGGAGGCAGCCAATCAATAAAAAATATATTAAAAAAAAAAAAAAAAAAAAAGCTGAACTATGGCTAATGAAACTGAGGATGTGCCTTAGCCTACAAAATTGGACCATGAAGAATGGAAGTGAGGCTGAAGCCGGTTTGGCTCAGTGGTAGAGCGTCGGTCTGCAGACTGAAGGGTCCCAGGTTCGATTCCAGTCAAGGGCATGTACATTGGTTGCGGGCACATCCCCGGCAGGAGGCAGCTGGTCGATGTTTCTCTCTCATCGACATTTCTAGCTCTCTATCTCTCTCCCTTCCTCTCTGTAAAAAAATCAATAAAATATTTTTTTTGAAAATAGAATGGAAGTGAGGATATGAATATGGGGGGGTGCTGATCATGTGAGCTGGTGGTAAGGCTAAGAGTAGAAAGATAAAAAGCAAGACTAAAGCTTTCTGGCATACAAGATGACCAACCTCGGTTCCAGGTGGTGGAGATCCTGGAGTTTTTGGCGCAGATCCGCTTGGCTAGAGCAGGATGCTTTAAAATCTGGGATTTACACAGCTGTATCAGATTGTCCACAATGACTGGGCTTGGGAAAAAGAAGAAACATTTGGAGACATAAAACAACATGTTGACCCCAAAATCCATCAACTGTAAATCTTACTGACTTGGGGGAAACGTACCAATAGGACTGTCTCTTGGGGACTTCTTCAGTGGAGTGCCAGAGACGGGCGTGAGAGATCACGTTCAGTACGCGTTCATCTTGGTTCTCTATGTGGTTCTGTGGGTCGTCAACAAGGCTAAGCACTTTGTCAGGAAGACCTTCGATTAACTTGGTCTTGGTAAGCCAGAGGGCCTGCTTTACACCTTTGGGATAGTCAGTCACACACACACACACACACACACACACACACACAAAAGGCAATTCAGAATGAGATACTTAAGCCCATCTGGTAGCATCTTGGGGAAAAGGCTGCAAAGAGACAGAGAGTGAGAAAGAGAGTCCACCTGAGGGGTCAGAACTAACAATAAGGAGCAGAAACTAGAACAGCCAGATTTCAACTCAACGTCAGGGATGACTGTCTACTGATGGGTGGTTAATGACTGAGACAGTGTGTGCCAGCACCAGAGCAATTAAAAAGGCTGAGATGGCTGAGAGCATAAGGGTCTGTCTGTTGCATTCAGACTGACCCTCCCCGCAATTAGATTAATGGATGCCAACCTTTCAAAGCCCAGATCTCTTCTATTACCCTCCCCTCCCCCCAGTTACTGACAGGAAAAGCCTGTATCTACCAAATGTGCCTCATGTATTAGGATGAAACCCATGCAGACATTTAGAAATGGGATTTCTGGATTTTGCAGTGGAGCATAAAAAACCCTGGAATGCGCCGAGACCGGTTTGGCTCAATGGATAGAGCGTTGGCTTGGGGACTGAAGGGCCCGGGTTCGATTCCGGTCAAGGGCATGTACCTTGGTTGCGGGCATATCCCCAGTAGGGGGTGTGCAAGAGGCAGCTGATCGATAACTCTCTCTCATCGATGTTTCTAACTCTCTACCTCTCTCCCTTCCTCTCTGTACAAAATCAATAAAATATATTTAAAAAAACAAAAATAAAAACCCTGACACTGCCCTTGTTCCTTAAACTTGAAAATGCTCTGGAAACTCTGTAACAAAACTCTGGAAGACACAGAGCTGGAGAAACAGATAGAGGTCATGAAGCGATCAGGAACCTTACACCCCACTGAATCCGAACGCCTCTCAGAAAACAGGAATTCCTACTGGCCCCATTTCACACACCAAGAAACCGAGACCCTCAGAATTTCCATATCTTGCCCGACGCTACAGAGGGTCAGCGCTGGGGAGAGGAGCGAGGTCCCCGTCCACCCGGCCTGGGGCCTCACCCTCCAGGAGGCGGCAGCGCGGGTGGAAGACGTGGCAGGTCCGCTCCTTGTACAGCGGATGCTCGTGATCTGGGATCGGCTGGCGGAACCTCGGGTCCGTCCAGCCGCGATCCCAGGGCGGGAAGACCGGCCGCGCCAGGCCGGGCACGAAGTGCATCTTCCCCTCGTAGGTGATGGGCTCCAGCCCAGGGATTTCGTACACCCGGTCCAGGGGAGGAGGCTCGGGCTTCCGCGTGGAGCGGACGCCCCACTCGTACGCCCCGCGTCTCGGGGCCCCACAGCCCCCAAGGCCGAGCCGCCCGGGGCGAGCCAGCGCCAGCCTTGCGGGCCCCGACGCCAACGCCATGCCTGCCGACTTCATCTCCTCCTCAAGACCTCCACCTGGGCGCCGCCATCTTCCCGTGCGCAAGGCCTGCTGGGAACGAAAGGGGCTGGGCGCCAAAGCTCGTCCTGTGAGTGGCAGCCATTCGAGCCAATGAAGGCCAGGGCATCCTTGCTTTGCCCCACCCCCAGGGGGCGGGAGGGAACAGGAAGGATCCCCAGGTGCAGGGAAGCCCAGCCGTGGAGGTGAGTGGTCGTGTTGGGGCCGGGGCGGGACTAGAACACCTGGACTTCAAGTCCGAACTTGGAGGAACCCGGGCCGCTAACCAGCAGCTGGAGCGCGGGCAGGGCACTTCCCTCTGAGCCCGGGGGTCTTTGCTGTAAAAACAGAATAGAAACGCCGAAGCTAGCGCACTCAGTGGGTGCGCTGTGCGTGTCCTCTCCTCTCCATTCTCTTCTCTCAGCTGCGGGCACTGTTCCGAGTCCCTCTCCTACGCCCGAGAGCGGCCCTGCCCTGCACACCAGCGCCGCCGTCCCTTCGCCGAGAGGGCTGACTTTCCTCCCTTTCCCTCAGGATTTCTCTTTCCTCCCCCTGGAAGCCAGAGCGACGGAGGCGGCCTTTGCTCCTGGAGCAACACCTAGTGATCACATGCCCACTGTGATAGTTTAGTGGGAGAAACAGCAAGTAAACAGATAAGCAGCTGGAAAAAACACACACACCAACACCTGTCCCTCTTTCCCCAGGTTTCTCCTCTTTAGCATTTAACACAAACATACTGTATGTTTCCCCGCTCTGATCTTATGTAATGACCCTCTCTCACTAGAATGTGAACTGTTTTCTTCTCTGATATAGCCACCCCTGGAACAGGGCCTGGCACCCAGTAAATACATGTTTAACGAATAAGTACTAATAGAAGCAAATAGTGTGCATGATGGGGAATGAGGTGGGCCTGGAAGCGGAGGTGACCTTGAAGCAAGGCCTGCAGAGTAGAGTCATCCAGGTGGAGGCAACATGAGTCAAGGCATGGCTTAAAGGTGGTGCCTCTTAGACTGAAAAGCTAGAGTCGGAAAGGAGGCATGAACCAGGTCTTGAAGACTCACAACTGACATAGCCAACCTCTCTAACAGTTTCCAAAATAGCAGAGAAAGTGGGATTACTAAAACATGGAAAAGGTAAATGTAAGGCAAAGACTGGTAGGAACAACCCTTACAATGTATAGCTGCTTACAATAAATGGAGTTCTTTCCCTTATCTCACTTTATCTTTCTTTTAAACATCTTTATTGTTGAAAGTATTACAGATGTTTCCATTGTTTTTGTGTGTGTGTGTTTCCCACCGCCCCTCCCAAGCTTTCACCACACTATTGTCTCTGTCTGTGGGCTATCCATGTATTGTAAGTTCCCCAGTTAATCTCTCTCCCTCCCCACTCCCACCTTCCCTCTGAAACTCATCAGTCTATTCATGGTTCTGTTGCAGAAAGTAAGAAATTGGCATAGCCCGGCTGTCATGGCCCAGTGGTTGAGCATCGACCTATGAACCAGGAGGTCACAGTTCAATTCCCAATCAGGGCACATGCTCAGGTTGTGGACTCCAGCCCCCAGTGGGGGGCATGCAGGAAGCAGCCAATCAATGGTTCTTTTTTTTTTTTTTTCAATCAATGGTTCTCATCATTAATGTTTCTCTCTTTCTCCCTCTCCCTTTTTCTCTGAAATCAATAAAAATGAAAAATAAAAAAAAGAAATTGACATAAAGAAGGGACCAGACCTCGTTCCCTCCTATACATACCCGGCACATCACAATAAAAATGGGTCAAGTTTATATAGCACCATGCTAAGCTGCAAGCTCTGTGAAGCCCATGACCGCTTTACCTCTGCGGCAGCCCAGCACCTAGCACTGTGCCTGGCTTGCAGACTTTATTTATAAACGGAATGAGCACTTACCACTCACCAGAGCCTTCCAAATGCCTGGCCTGAGCTTGGTGGGAGAGTACAGAAAAATAAGACACCACCCTTATCCTCAAGGAGGTCCCAGCCTGCTAAGCCTTCCTGAAATAGCACCAGTAGTAGGACCAGGTTTTCTGAAGCCAAATCCTCTCCTCGGTAAGAGATAGGTTTATTGCACACAGGCGGACTGCAATTCTAAAACCAGTGAGAGTAAGGGATAAGAAAATTTGGACAAACTCTGATCAGGAAGAGCCTTGGGCATCTGGCAAGAAGATTGGATTCAATCCAGTGGGCGATGGGG
This sequence comes from Pipistrellus kuhlii, assembly GCF_014108245.1. Lineage (NCBI taxonomy): Eukaryota > Metazoa > Chordata > Mammalia > Chiroptera > Vespertilionidae > Pipistrellus > Pipistrellus kuhlii. The sequence continues at coordinate 165,407,965 of NW_023425515.1, read as the reverse complement.
AGCTGTTAAAAGTTGTTAAGCAGGGGACTGGTGTCATCAGAGCTGGTGGCAGGTGCACTGATGGATGGCGTAGAGAGACTAGAAGCACATCCTTTGGGCCTGTGGGAAGCTCCAATATAAATGAACGTGGGAAGCAGGAAAAGGTCCTGTCCCACCAGATCAGTTGATTAGAGTGTCGTTCCCTATACGCCAAGGTTGTGGGTTTGATCCCTGGTCAGGGCACATATAAGAGTGAACCAATGAAGGCATGCATTGGTGGCACAATGAATCAATGTCTCTCCAATCTCTCACTCCCCCTCTTCCCCTTCCTCTCTCTCTCTCAAAAAATAAATAAATAAATAAATAAAATAAAATCCTGGGAAGTGATTGGTAACCAAGAGACAGGACTTCCAGGTCCACTGGCCAACTTAGCAGTTTAGCCCTCTGCCCTTCCACAGACTTGACCCACACCTTGATCCTAGCACTTTATGCACAAACGAAATTAGTGCCACAAAACTCAGTGACAGTTTGGCAAGTTGGACCCCTGTTCTGTGATACCAGGCTCTGGGAATTGGATGAAGACACCCCCCCCCCCACACACACACACACTCTCTTACCCCATCCTGTCCCCATCCTCCAGAAGCATGGAATCTAGTGAGAAAGAGCACTAGCCTGGAGACATAAGAGACCCAGGTGTGCATAGCAACCTGCCAGCCTTACCACTCCTGGTTTCCTGACCTGGGCCTCAATTTTCTGAGAGATGGGGAAGATCATGGATGGAGTGAGGCAGTGCACAGTGCTTGGCATAGACTCTGGCTCCGTTGGTGGCATCTGTCCTTTAATGGTTGTTATCCCTTTAGTGGATGACTCCCACAAGGCCAGGAGTTCCTCCAGGGCACAGACGAGGCTCGCTCACCTCTGCATCCCAGCACCTCGTTCAGCAGCCCCTATTCGTGTCTACGGCAGGAATGACTGAGAGGAAATCAAAGGCTGGAGCTCTTAGAGGTCGTTGCCTTTTAGAGGAATGATATTTACACGAAATAGTGTCCTGTGACATGAGATTTACCCTCAGTTCTCAGGCAAGAGGGAGAGAACATCCTCTTTTACTTCAATTTGCCTGTGGAATTCTAAAATATTTTAAAAATTCAGTAAGGTTTTTCTATGTAAAGTGCTTGATCCAGCACTCAGAGCAAAGGAAAAGGTCAGGAAACCTTGATGCCAGCTTTGATATGTTCTGTTTGCCTGCCTCCCCCTCCAGGCACCAGACTCCAGGGTGGTTCTTCCCTGTCCTCGGTGCTCACACAGCTCACACAGCTCACACAGCTCACGCTCTCACGCAAGGCATCTGCTGGCCTCAGGAGGATGGGAGGAGTCCGGTGACCAGAGTGTAACCACAGGTTTTCTCTCTCCCTGGCCTTCCAGGGAATGGGCCCTGGGCCCGTGACTCTCACAGAGCCGGGCCTGCTCTGGGAAGAGCACCTGCTGTCCCCCCAGGCTGCCTGAGCCCTCTGACGATGGATGCGAGGGAGGAGGAGGAGGAGGACGATGAGGAAGCCTGGCTGCAGCTTCGGCCTGCGGAGCCCCTGCCCTCCCAGTGCTGCGGCAGTGGCTGCTCACCCTGTGTGTTCGACCTCTACGCCCGAGACCTGGCGAGGTGGGAGGCAGCCCGAGCCAGCAAGGACAGAAGCCTGCTGAGAGGGAAGGAACTGCCGGTAAGGGACTCCTGAGACAAGAGGGCGAGGGCGGCAGCATCTATCCGGCCTCAGGGCTGCCAGGATAGCCTCTCCCTGGGGAATCTGGGACAGGTGCCTGCCTGTGTCTTGAGTCCCACTTCCTAGCTGCTGGGTATTTTCCTGTTGCAGAACTTGCCCTCTCGACTCAGCCCGGAGACGTTTCTGGCCTTCCGCATCAGTGCCTTGGACAGACTCACTCAGGACACCTACCGGGTGCGGTTTGCACTGCCTGGGAGCAGCCAGCTCGGCCTGCAGCCCGGCCAGCACCTCATCCTACGGTATACTCAGGTAGTGGGAGGATCAAAGCTTTGCAGCCCCGCTTTGCCATTTGCTAGCTGCATGGCCGCAGGCGACAGCTTAAACCCCCCACTAATCATCTTCAAAGCAGACACAGTAATACATGACTCAGAGGGTTCTTGGGGTAGAACAAGAATGCATTTTCATAATAAGTAATAAAAATAGCAAACACTCACAGCACATACTATCCAAGGGACAATTCTGTGTGCTTATGAGCGCGTTGAATTCTCACAAAACCCCGAGTGGTAGGTACCATTAGCATCCCCGAGAAGAAACCGAAGTCACAGAGGTTTAGTAGCCTGCCCCAGGTCACACGGTCAGGAAATGGGGGAGCCAGGACTGGGAGGCAGGCAGGGTGGCTGTAGCGCCTGTGGTAGTAACCCGTGTGATTGGCACCAGTCAATAGAGAGGACACTGTCTTCGAGAACGGGGGACTTGCCCAGTGTCACCTCGCTGATAAGTTGTGGAGCCAGCATTCAAGCTCAGACAGCCCAGCTCCTGAGGTACACTCTTTACCACTCCTCTGGAGTTTCTTCTTCCTCCCAGCCTGCCTGTGTACACTCCTCCCATCTGTCTCCATCTTCACCTGCCCAGCACAAAGACCCTGTGGGACCTCCAGAGGGCAGTAACTCTGTGGATGAGAGGCTCAGCAGAGAGATCTGAGCTGCAGACATGGGCATGGGAATCATTGGCATGGGAATCATGGGCATGGGAATCACCTGGACAGCATTTGGGAGCACGTGGCATGGAAAGAGGGAAGGGCAGGGAACCCAACCCTGGCTACTCTAGCATTTACGGTATTGGCAAGAGGAGAAAAAACCAGCAAAGGAGACAGAAGGTGAAGCCAGAGGATGAGGAAAACCCAAAGAGTGCATATTACTGGGCACCCTCTGGCCACTCACCTTGCACTGATCCCTGGTGTTTGTGCCCAGCTTGTTCTGGCCTGTGCCCTGGCTGGCAGTCCTTAAAGCTCACCATTCCCATGGATGGGAGGGGCCAGAGGGCAGGTCCCTCAGCCTGGCCTGCACCCTCTCGCAGTCCAGGAACCTGTGCTCCTTACCTCCTGTCTGCTCCCTGCTCCTTACTGCTCAGCTTGCTGCTCCGTGGCGCTGCCCCAGAGGCGGAAGAAGCTCCCACCACTGCTGCTCTGCTCACCAGCCTGTGAGCCTGACTTCTGACTGAGCAGTGGTCCCCCTGAGGGAGCACACTGACCACCAGAGGGCAGCTCCTGCATTGAGCGTCTGCCCCCTGGTGGTCATTGCACATCATAGCGACCAGTTGGTCTGTTGTTCCGCCATAAAAGTAGCTTAGGCTTTTATATATTGTATATCGGTGACCTGCAGGGGTGGGGGAGATGCATCCAGCATGAGGTAGCAGGGGACCCGGTGCTCTTTTCCCCTGCTCGCCCCTCAGTGAGGACCACTGGGGATGACCAGGCCCACCTTCGCTTTCACAATGCCTGGTGGAGTGGATCCTAGGTGGGCTTGTTGAATGCCTGCCTGCCTGACTGAGTGCTTCTCTCTCCCAGAGGGATAGTAGATGGCTTAGAAATCCAGAGAGCCTACACACCTATCAGCCCTGCCAATGCAGAAGGCTACTTTGAAGTTTTGATCAAGGTGAGCTGACTCACACGATACTCTGAGCTGTGGGAGGAAGCCCCCATTTGCTGGTTTGGGTGGGATGGGGCAGTTCTTCCTGATGTGGAAGAGAGGGGGCAGTGAGGAAGGGCTTCTCCCATCTCCTTCCTGGTGAAGGGGTCTGCTCGACCCCCAACAGAGGGCTTATTCCTGACAGATTTTTATGAAAAGGAGCCTCAGACTGAGCAAGTGAAAGCTGCTCCTCATTTTTGTGCCTGTCGATGGAGAGAGCTCTGAGCTTGGGGGCGGGGAGGTGGGGACCCACTGTGTGCTGGGCATGGGGGTCCTCAGACAGAGGAGCAGCCAGAGCAGGACAGGGTGTTAGACACCAGGAGGCCCCAGTGCCGCACCGGGTGGCAGGAGCTATGGGAAGCAGGCCGGGCCTCCCTGCGGAGGATGCGGTATGTGTAAGTAAAGGAGTGGGAACCAGAGGGAAAGGTGGGCGGAAGCTCTGAGTGTGGGAACTGCATGTGCCACGGAGAAGGAGGCCTGAGGGGGGAACTGCTTATCGTTTGTCCCGAAGCGTAAGGGGGCATGCAAGGAGAAGTAGGGTGTGGAGCGCCTTGTGGACCACACTAACCTGAGTTACTTCTCGGGAAGGCGGGCAGGGGCTGGGGCATTTGAGTTGGGTCTTAAAGGAGGCGTGGAAATGGGCAGTGGCAGGGGATGGCATCGAGGCCAAGGGTATGGGTAAGCCAAGGCGGGGAGAGGTGAGACAGAGCAGGGTCTTGTGGGAACTGCTCCCAGTCTGAATGGCAGGAGGAAAGGTGCTGGTGGGACAGCCAGGGTGGTGAGGGGGTTGGCAGAGACGACATGAACAAAGTGGGTTGGATACAAAATACCCCAGAGGCCCAGAGAATAGGCACCAAATATATAAGAAGTCATGAAGGTCCAATTATGTGGGGGGGAAATAATTAGGTGGAACTGCATGAAATTGCTGATCCTCTTAATATTTTTGACTTACAGAAACAGCAGTTTCATATGGGTCAGCCTAATACATAGCCCTAGATCATCATTTCCCACAGGCAGTCTTAGGGAACTCCAGCGTTTAAGAATAGCTTTCACATCCTTTTATCTCCCCCGTAGGACAGGGATTATCCCCATTTCATTGATAAGCAAACTAAGGCCCCAGGAGAACCTCAGGCGCCACAGCTAGTAAGTGCGACAGATGGTGAGCCCTGGCCTCCTGACTCCGAGACCCCAGCGCTGTCTCTGGCTCCCACCTCCCCCGCCGCCCTCAGCGCCCGAGTGTTTACTCCTCGCACATAAGCTTGGATGGGATCCCTTCTCCGCACAACTGTTTGTCTGGAAGATCCCACAAATCCTCTCCAAATGGCCTGCTTCCCCAAGCTGCTTGTCTGGGTGTGTGTGTCTGCTGAAAGGATAAGCCTGGAGACAGCTCCCTCCCAGCTGCAAGGCTGCTCCTCTCCTTTGTTTCCCAGAAAGCCTCTCTGCGGAGGGATGCTTAATTACCCCTAAGCCGCTGGCTGGGAAGAGCTGGAAATGTCTTTGCAAATTGGGAAGGCAGACGGTGTTAGGTTCACCCTCCCTGGTAGATGAGGAATTCCAATTCTCAGGCACCTCCTGGGCACCAGGCACTGCTTCTGGCTCTTCATTGTTTCGTTTCAACTCATAACCACCATCCTACAGAGTAGATCATCTCCCCATTTTACAGAGAGAGAAGCTGATCCTCAGAGGGGGGAAGTCATTCTCCCCAGACCCCTAGGGTAATGCAATGCCGAGTGGGAGAATTAATTAAAAAATTAATTAAAAATATATATATATATACACACAAATTTCGGTGTCCGTCCTAGTTAACTCGTGTGTGATGAGCCAGGCTCTGTGTGGGCTGTGCCTCCGCTGAGCCTGGGGCCAGAAAGCAAGGTGTGCTCAGAGACAGCCTCCAGCAAGGTAGGGGAACTGAAGCTTCCCTCCCAGACCTCTTCCAGGTGAGCCACGCCAGCACTTCCCTGGCTTCAGGCACATGGTGTCTAAGGAAGTCAGGGGTGGTACCAGAGGTAGCTGTGGGTGCGTAAAAGCATGTCTGGTGACCAAAGCCCAGTCTGGTTATAATCCCATATCACTGGCCCAGGCCTGAGGTTCAGTGCTTCCCTCCTACCCCCACCCTACTGTGTCCACTTGCTGTTCCCAGCACATGGCCTGGGCTGTCCTACCCCTGCCCGTACCATACTTGATGCCCAGAATTCTCTCTTCCTCTCCCTCCCGTTCCCAGAGAATTTGATCTTGCCCAGTTTTCAAGGACCAACTCAAACGCTTCCTCTTCCAGGAAGCTATTCTTTTTTTAAAATAAAAAAAATATTTTTATTAATTTCAGAGAGGGAGAGAGAGATAAAAATATCAATGATGAGAGAGAATCATTGGTCAGCTGCCTCCTGCATGCCCCCTACTGGGGATCAAACTAGGGTATGTGCTCTTGACCAGAATCAAACCTGGGACCCTTCAGTCCACAGGCTGATGCTCTGTCCACTGAGCCAAACTGTCTAGGACAGGAAGCTATTCTCTCTCTCTCTCTCTTTTTAAATATATATTTTATTGATTTTTTACAGAGATGAAGGGAGAAGGATAGAGAGCTAGAAACATCGATGAGAGAGAAACATCGATCAGCTGCCTCCTGCACACTCCTCACTGGGGATTTACCCACAACCAAAGTACATGCCCTTGACCGGAATCGAACCTGGGACCCTTGAGTCCACAGGCCGACGTTCTTTCCACTGAGCCAAACCATCTAGGCCAGGAGGCTATTCTTGATCCTGCTCCATTGGAAGTGACTGCACCTCTTCAGTGTTCTCCCCGCACTTTATGCTTCTCACGCAGTATTAGGTAGTCTCTACCGTGTGTATGTCCGAGACAGGTTCCTCCTGGATTGTGAGCTCCTTTAAGGGAGGGCCTGAATCTGAATACTGAATGATTGGTAAATCCACTCATTCATTCATTTGTTCATTCATATATTTATGGCTGCCTTCACGGAGCTTCGGGTCCAGCTGTCTTCCCTGCAGCCTCCGCCTGGTGCCTGGCTCAGCGTGGGCAGGCCCGCAGAAAACGCAGTCTGCCTCCCATGGAGGAATCTCCACATCCTTCATTTTTTCATCCAGTGTAGGGTAATGCGGAGATTTCAAATGAGTGGTCTACACACTGATTCCAGCCCATAATTGCATTTGGTTTTGGCCTGTAGAGTGTTTTAAAAATTTGACTTAATTGCTGACATTTCAAGTGTGGGAGATTTAACGTAAAAATATGGATGTTTTGCTCCTGTGGGAAATCAGATCTGGCATCATCCGCCCCACAAACCGAACTGGAACCTACAAAGTAGCTTCTTCCTTTAGAAGGAGCATTCACTCCCCAGTTTACCACAGTCCCTACCGTTCCCTGCTGCCCTCTGGTACTGCCACTGAGTGTTAGTTGTCACTGACCATTTCATACCCAGCTCTTCACTCAGTGACGTTACCTGCTTGGGCCCTGAGTTGTGTGGGTTGAGACCTCTGCAGTTAAAGCTGAAGGTCCTTTGGATTCTCATGCCAGCCTCACCATTTCCCTTCTGTGTAAGCTTCGGGGCCTCCTCTGAAAATTGGGGTGGCAGTACTAATTCTGTGGGATGAGATGCCACTGGTAAAGTACTTGGATTGCAGAAAGGGCTCCGCAGGAGAGGCCGGTGTGGTTTGCATGGCAGCGTTGCCCATGCCGATGAGGTCTCCTGTGTTTGCTCCCAGTGCTACCAGACTGGGCTCATGGCCCGGTATGTTGAATCCTTGAGAGCAGGAGACACGGCTTTCTGGCGAGGACCTTTCGGAAACTTCTTCTATAAACCAAACCAGGTCAGTGCCAGCATACTGGATCCTCAGGAGACCCCCCTCCTTCCTTCCTCCCTCTCCCCTCCACACCCCAGCTTAGCCTCCAGGAGTGCAGCAGCTTCCAGTTTTGGGTTTCTGAGTCTCACTGTACCATCATTCTTCCTGAGCCCAAACCCACGCCCGAGAGCATCCTTGGGGCTGGACATGGGAGGCGATGGAATAGGCGCTAAGAAATAAAATTGCCTGCCTGTGCTCCAGAACTGTCTGTGACTGCCCACCTCTAAGAAAACTCAGACTCACGTCCTTGGTATTTAAGACCCGATTCCATCTCACCCTCACATATCCTTCCAGATGCACATTCCTGTCACAAGACCACAGAGACCGCCCCTGATTCCGTCTCATGGCTCACTGCCTGGGAGGCCACTGCTTCCCAGCCGGGAAGGCTTTCTCCTTATCTTCATGCTACGCTCAGAGGCTTCCCTCCTGTTCCCAGGAGGAATCAGTAATTTTGCATCAGTTGGTGCATATCTGGAAGGCAGTTTGGCAGTAGGAAGAGTCTTAAAAATCTCTGACCCAGTAATTCCACTTCTGGAAGTCTGTCTGTGGGAGGAATCCAAAGTGCTGACTCTTGCACATGTTCATTGCAGCTTTATTGATGATAACAAGAAATTGGAGATAGCTGGGATTCAGCCAAAGGGGAACATCTAAGTACACTGGGTTACAGGTACTTAAAAGCATTATCCTGGATTTTAAAATTATGTTTATAATTGATATTATATGTTTATGTTATAAGATCAAGTGACAAACACTAGGCACAAAACTGAATAGACACCAGACTGGGAAACTAAGTTAAAATGCACAGGAAAAAAAATATGGAAAGAAAATGCAATTAAATGATAGCATTATTTCAGCTCTGGGTGATGAAATAAGGGGTGATTTTTATTTTCTTCATTAGACTTTCCAAATTCTCCATGATGAACACCTATTACCTTTCTAATTAGGAAAACAAAGTAAAACAAAAAAACAAGGAAGAGAATGAACCATTCCTTTCCATTCTTTTTAAATTAAAAATAGCTTTTATTATTTGTTTTTCCTTATTATAAATGCAATACATGTTCATCACACACACAAAAAAAATCAGATATAGAGAGAGACAATAAGAAGAAAATAAAGACACCTGCAGGCCATCTAACCAGACATATCAGTCTGACTACCTTGGCATGTATCCTTCTAGATCCTCTTAGGTGTGTCGGTGTATGTACTACCTTTGTGCGTGTAGTGACATCACGCGTGTAGGTGCCAGGTTCTGATGTGAATCCTCACAACAGCTCCTAATACTGCTACCCTCATTTTACAGATAAGGGGTGTGCATATGCATAGTATATTTTTATTGATTTCAGAGAGGAAGGAAGAGGGAAAGAGAGAGAGAGAAACATCAATGATGAGAGAGAATCACTGATTGGCTGCCTCCTGTATGCCCCCACTGGGGATGGAGCCTGCAACCCAGGCATGTGTCCTGACCAGGAATCGAATCTTGACTTCTTGGTTCATAGGTGAACACTCAACCACTGAGCCATACTGGCCAGGCAGTTAATACTCTTCTACAATATTCCCCTAGTGCTAAACATTTCAGCCTTGCATTTTAGTTGAGGATGTCCCTGTGTCTCCCAGACCTAAGAGCAGGCACTGAGGATCTTCCGTTTTCTCCCAACCTTGAGGTGCGCCTGATGGAGGTGATCTTCACCACCTTTTCTGGGTGCAACCTCTCCATGCCTCGTGGCTGCTCCTCTGCATCCACAGAACGCGGATGGAAAGCCCCGGCACTTCCTGTCTAGGGAGGATGTAGGGCCTAGCAGTGAGGAAGAAGAGATGGGGTCCCACACATTGACACTGGCCCCTGAGAAGGCTGGGGTGCTCAGCCCTCTTCCCGGCCCTGTCTTGCTGCTCTGCAGTTGTCTTCATTGCAGATGGACATTAAGTCAGCCTGGAGGACTGACACATTAGCATGGATCTGTGTGTTCCTCCACACACAGCTCCATGTCTTCATCCAGGGCTGGGCCCAAAATGGGTCAGACAAGACCCCTGGACTCCAGAAGCTCCTGGTCTATCGGGGAGACTGACACCCCCACGGATGACAACAGCACAGCATGGTCCATAGGGGGCTGTGGGGAAAGCAGGAAGGACCCCTCACCTGTCCCTGGCTCAGGGAAGGCTTCCCAGGGGAGCACCGGAGCAGCAGTGGGAGGAGGAGGACCAGGGTAGGCTGAGAGCCAGAAGACTGGCAGGGCAGGGATTCGGGGCTGGATGGCGTGGCCGCAGTAGGGGCTCAGAAAGGGGAAGGAATCCGTGGAAAGGATCTTTGTAGTCTGGAGAGGCAGGCTCAGGTTTCCGTGAGACCTCTGCAGAGAGGAAGCAGCCCGAGTGGCGGGCCCGCATGGCGGCCGTGGGCAAGGCTGAGCTGAGAGCAGGTTTTAGCTCAATGTGAGGTGGGAAGACCTCCCTGTCAAAGAGGTCAGTCTGTAATAGAGCAAGCTGACCCCCAAGGTAACGGGCTACCTGCCAGCAGAAGCAGGTAAGAGTCCTGTGGGGATGTTTTGGAAGGAAAACAAGCCACTGTAGGATGGGCTATACCTTCCCTTTCAGCACCAGATTCCCTGATTTCTGTTAACACAGACCTCCCGGGCTGTAGACTAACAAGCCAGGCGGTAATCCTAGAGGAGGCAGGGGGGTCACTCAGAGGGAGGAGCACTGGGAAGGGCAGGGCCCTCCGGTTCAGGCAAGCCCAACAACAGCCCCAAAGTGGGTAGGTGTGGTGAGACACCCCCCACCCCCCAACCCTTCCTGTTTGTACCCTTCCTGTTGCCCAGTATGGTGAGCTCCTCATGCTGGCGTCGGGCACCGGCCTGGCTCCCATGGTGCCCCTCCTGCACAGCATCACAGACAATGCGGAGGATGAGACCTTCGTCACCCTGGTCGGCTGCTTCAAGACCTTCGAGGGCATCTACCTGAAAACCTTCCTGCAGGAGCAGGCCCGCTTCTGGAACGTCCGCACCTTCTTTGTTCTCAGCCAGGTGAGCCCCGGGCGGTGACTTCCTTTCCCCACTGAGGCTGCCCTCTGTGCCTGTCCCGAGGCTGCTGTGGCCTCTGCGCCCTGCTGCAGTGATCGGGCCCCGGGGGAATCCCCACCGTGCGCCTGGCAGGGAGTTCTTTATGCAGATGAGGAAACATGCTCAGGAGGGTGGAGGTGCTGTCGGATGGGGCACAGCCAGGATTGGAGCCTGGGACACTCTGACTCCAAAGCTCCAGCTACCCCCCATCATGCTTTGCTGTCTGTCATCCGCCCTCTGGCATCAGCAGTTGTGTGATCTGGGGGTCTGGTCGTGGAGTGAGTGGCCAGACCACAGAACTCCTTGAGGCTGTGATCAATTCTTTGAGGCAGGGTCCGCCTGTCTGGGTCACCACACTCCTCAGTGCTTAGCACAGGGCCAGGCACAGAGCAGGCACTGCCTCCGTCCGCGCCCACTGTGCTTCTTAGGGTCCCTGCCACATCACTTTGCCCCTGCCTGCGAGGAAAGCTATTTTCCAACTCTCCTGGCTGCAAACACTCTAGCTGGAAGCGATTCTGCCTCCTGAGCCCCCTGCCTCTGGCTCCCCATTTCCTCATTTCACTCAGGCCTTCCCAGCCCCTCCCCTGTGGGCCCTAATAGTTTGGGGGCCCATCATGGCCCTTATGTCAAGCCCAGCCCTCAGCTCTCTCTGTTCACCTGCCTTCCCCTGTCAGTAGCTTTGTTTCCCTTTCCTGCAGCCCTGGGTTAGGGTGCCCTGCTGCTCAGGGTCAGCCTCATTGCCCTGAACGTTGGAACACCCTTCTCATCAGTTTCCTCTTTGAGTCAGCTTTCGAGTGTCCCTAAAGACGTCTGTGATCCTTGACGTCTGTGGCTGGGTGGGCGTGTCAGGAAACTGGGTTTCCCTTCCCAATACCAGAGGCCCGGGGGTCCCCAGGGGCCGGGGTCTGCTGGCTTGTCTGCGGGACAGAGTTGTCGAGAGGGTCGTGCTTGGTGAACGTGAGCAGCAGCAGCAGTGCCCAGGCAGGGCAACGAAGCAGAAGGCCGATGCAGCCTGACGGAGGGGCTGAGGGAAAGGCCACTGCTGCCCGGCAGCCCCCTCCCCCCTGCCCGAGGGCCTAGTCAGGGAGGGTGGCAGCTGGGGCAGGAAGCTGGCACCTGGCAGAATTGCCCCGCTTCCTTTTTCCAAGCCAGGTGCCTGATGAAAGAGGAGGATGGCCTGCTCCCTCCCATCCAGCCATCACCTGTTCATGGGAGACAGCCACAGGGAGGGCTGACAATGGCTTCCCCTCCTTGAGCTCTTCCTCTGTGCCTGGCCCTGTTCTAAGCATTTTATGTGTGTTAACGCATGTAACCCCCCACCACAGTCTTAGGGGTTTTATGCTGCCATCATGCCCATTGTACAGATGTGGAAACTGAGGCTCAGGAGATTTAAGAACCTTGCCCAAGGTAACAGCCAGTTGGTGGAAAGCTGGATGTGAATCCTGGTGGCCCTACTCCAGAGGCCCTGCCCTGACTGCTCATCAGTGTAAGACAGCACAGGGCTGGGTGCTGCTGAGGGTGTTCAGGATGCTGCAGCAAGCAGGGAGGGTTTCACGGAAGAGGTGGCTCCCGAACCTGGGCTTGTGGGTAGAGTTCAAGTTCACCAGCAATAGAGGGCCTTCAGCCTTGAGCTGGGGCCTGGATGATGCCAGGGGCCTGGGATGGGTCAGGCGAGTGGGCTGGCCATCAGTGGCAGGGATGACGGAGTGAGAGGCACCTCCTGTTCGTCCGCACTTCCTCCACACAGGATGCTCCCCTCCTGCCTGGACAGCTTGAATCTTGAAGCATCTCCCTGCTCCAGACACCCCCCTGTTGATTTGTCCTTCATCCTGCAGCTGGGAGGGCAACTCTGACACACCTCCGCCTGCTTCCAGCCCTTCCCTGGCTCCCACTGCTCTCAGCCGGCATGGCTGTGCCAGTCCTCTGCCGCCTTGTCTCCAGGCACACCCTCCCTGCGTGCTGCGTTCTGGTGGCACTGGTCTGCTGAGCTGGCAGGTGTCTGCCCTTCTGGCTGCCGGGCCTGTGCTCACCACCGTTCCCTTTGCCAGGAGGGAGTACTCCTCCCCACTTCTTCACCCAACACTACTCAGCCCCTATCTTCTCAGGCAGGAAGCGGAAGTGCTCCCTGAGCCCTAGGCTGCAGAGATGTTTTACCTGCCACTGCCTGGGCTCTCCTTCACAGCACATTGTTTACCGTCCCCTCCCCACCTGGGCAGTAACCAGACCCAGTGCATCTCAGGGTGTGCAACTGAGGAGGGCGGAGCCAGCCTAACTGGCCTGAGGGAATGGGGAAGGAGAGGGAGGCCAATGGTTCCTGCCCTGAAGGGCCCATAGGGTGTGTGAGAGCATGGAGGGAGCCAGGAAGATCCAGGTCCTCAGAGGCCGCCCTGTCAACACCACATGGCTGTGCTCAGAGGGCCCCCAGGGTCCGAGCAGCTCTGAGGTGGGCTCCCGGGCTCTGGCCTGCACCTGAGATTAGAAGTTGCCCTCACAGAGCCTCTGCCAGGTTTCTCATCACTCCACTCTCACCACACGGCTCAGAGAGGTCACTGTCACTCAGCCAGGCGTAGCAACAAAGTCAGATCCAAACCCAAACCTGAACCCGAACCCCTTTCCTTCCTGCCTCTGCTTAGCCAGGAACTAGGAGCTCAGAAGTCCGAGTGGTCCCATTCTGTTGGTTTTGTTTGTTTTGGGTACTGGTTACATGAGTTCCTCGTTCAAGTTCTTCACACTACATATACTTTATGATTGCTACCATTTTCTATCCGCATGTTACACTTCAGTAAAATGTTTACCTAAAGAAATCCCTCCACGTTGGCGGCAGCAGAGCTTTCCTTTGGTGGCCCTGAGGCTGAAAGCCACAGCCCAGGCCCCCAGCACAGAAGGAGCCGGCCCTGGTCCCTCGGCTCTGTGCAGCCCAGACCACCGTGGGAGACATAGACCCCTCTCCTGGCCAAGGCGCTGTGGTGGGAGCCTCTGATCTGCATGGGCAGCACGAGGCCTGTTCAGAGCAGCTGCCCTGTCCCAGACCTAGCACAGTGCGAGGCACAGAGTGACCACCAGGAAATACTGGTAAACCAGCAAGTTAACTGACGCCTTAAAACAGGTGAACGCCAGTGATGCTCCCCGGTTGATGGTGTAGACTAGGGGTGTCGAACTCAATCAGAGAAGGGGCCAAAATCTAAAATCCAGCCTAAATTGCGGGCCGAATGGTTTACTGAACAGTCATAAACTGTCATTGTGATGGAAACGCAGCGGAGTGCAGTGATGACAGCGTGGTGCGGGCCACATTGCAAGGCCTGGCGGGACGGATTTGGCCCGCGGGCCTTGTGTTTGACACATGTGGTGTAGACAGCCTTGGAAAGAGGCTGGGAGGCCCACAGTAATGGGGAGCAAACACTCCCCCCAGAGGGACCCCCAAAGGCAGTGACAAACAACGGGGCCTGAGTTCCGCCTCTGCTCCTACCTCCCTGTGTGGCCGCCCCAATGTCCCTCCTCCCTGTGCCTCCCCTGGCGGTGGGGGTGCTGTGTCCGGCGAGAGCAAGGGCCTGACTTGTGGTAGGGCTAGGCGAAGGTTACCTTCCCAGCCCCTCTGCCTCAGTTTCCTCATTGGGCAAGGGTAGCTGTGTGTGAGCTCTAAGGACCCCCGGGAGTCACCCCCCCCTGTCTCTCACCATCCCAGGAGAGCTCCCCGGAGCAGCTGCCCTGGAGCTACCGGGAGAAGACCCGCTTCGGCCGCCTGGGCCAGGACCTGGTCGACGAGCTGCTTGGCTCCTGCCGGAGAAAGCCGTTTGCGCTGGTCTGTGGCTCGGCCGAGTTTACCAAGGACATGGCCGGGTGCCTGCTGCGTGCGGGCCTGGCCGAGGACTCCTACTTCCTCTTCTAGGCCTGGCCTCCCTGAAAGCCCAGGCCAGGGGCCTGCCAGGGAGACCCAGGGAGGAACACGGGCCGGAATCAGAACACGCGACAGAAGACCACAGCTGCCTCGCCACGTGGTCTCCGCGCACCTGTTTCTCACCTGCGGCCTCCCTCAGCTGGCATCCTGCAGTGTGGAGGGAGGAGGGTGGCAGGAGCCTGGGGAGGAGTAGCCAGCTGGGAGTCAGGAAGGAGTCCTGGAGGAGTCCTGGTCCAGGCTGAGCTGCAGGAAGAGGAGGGGCCAGAAGAGCTCCCCTGGTTCCACAGGTGAGAGGGCTTGTGCGGGCTCCCATTGGACCGTGCCCTGTGCTTCCCCGGGGGACGGAATCCCTGGGAGGCCTCAGGGCTGGCTCAGTGACTGTCCCTTAACTGCAGGGAATGACCGCAGGGGCGGCTGAGAGGACCTTGCCTTCTGTGCCTCCAGGGGCAGGGGCCTGACACAGGACTGACTTGGGTTCTATGACCTGACCCATTCCTGGAGCGAGGTGGGGCTTTGGGTTACCTTTGTTTTGTATTGGCCCTGGGCCCTCCCTGCTGCGAAGGGCTTCGCTCAGTCTCCCTTCTCTAGAGCCCAGCCCAGAGTCCCTTTTCCAGCCAAAGAGCCACAGACACAAATGCCCCTCCTCCTGCAGGCAGCCAGCTCAGCCCTCCCTTCAGCTCTGGTGCCCTGGCGACGGTTGCCATGGAGATCTAAAGATAGAGCAGGAGTCAGGAGACCTGGGTCCTTCTCGCTGCTCTGCCCACTGAGTGGATGCTGATTCTGACCCACCCACCCCTCCCGTCCACCCCCGCTCCCGCCCCCTCCATCCTGCGTGGGGCGTGCCCTCCCCGGGGAAGCGGGCGCCCCTGGGCGGCGCACTGCAGCTAATGAATTCTGCCTTTCGCAGCCGGGCTCCAGTGCCTGCACCAGCTCAAGCTGGCCGCAGGCAGTCCCAGAATCAGAACCTTAAGTCACGGAACCTCGGGATGAGAGAACCAGAGAATCATCTAGTTAGAATTTTACCGCCAGACCATCCCAGGCCTCCTCATGTCAGAGGTTAAAGTTCAGGACTCTGGAGAGCACCTGGTCTGCCAGACTCGGTGTGTCAGTGGGGAAACTGAGGGCCGATGAGGCCGAGTTGACCAGACCAAGGAAAACCGTTCACGGCGGGGCCAGCAGCAGAAGCCAGGCCTCCGAGTGGCAGCCTGTGCTCAGTGGTTTTCAAACTGGGCTCCGCGGGACACGAGGGTTCCTGCAGTGGCAGCAGTGACGGGATGGCCAGGCGGGGTCTCCAGGCCCTCCTTCATCAGAGCGGTCTTATTTTTACCCTGTTTGTGTTTTGGAGCTGGGATTAATTTTCACTTGTGAAAAAAAGGGCTTCCTTGCACCGCCCCAAAAGTTGCAACAAATCTGTGTGCTGTGCCATGTTCAGTAACTAATCACAACAAGCAGTTGGGGGTGTTGCCAAGGGTTTCAGAGGTGCAATTCCATGGTCAGATCTGGGGGGGGATCCTGACTGTGACCTTCCGGGAGAACCACATGTACGCGAGGGCAGTAAAGGCTCTGCAAGTCCAACGGTAAAGGGACTTCTTCACTGTTTCACCGTGTTTCGCTGTGGACTGTTGTCCACGGGAGTCTGCGGGCTGGCGCTCTGGGGGATGTGCTTGGGAAAGCGGGCTGTCCAGCAGCTCTCTCAGCACCGTGTGTGTGTGTGTGTGTGTGTGTGTGTGTGTGTGTAGGCCTGCGCTGCGTCAGGCCAGCAGGAGCTGTGCTCTCCTTTGGCCTCGCCTGGGACGTGAACAAGACACGCTTCTTCTCTCGGGGCCTCGGGAACCTGGGTGTCGTCCCCACACCCTCCTCTCCCTCAGCTCATCTCGCTGGCTCTCCTCGCAGGGACTGCTGGGGGTCCTGTTATGAGCCAGGCTCTGTTGTAGGCACCGAGGAAGCAACAGGGAAAGGCAGGTGAGTTCTAGGAAGCTCCTCCCGGGAGCTGACAGCCCGAAAGGAGAGCAGGTGCGAACCTGTATGCCAGGGCCGCGTGCTCTGGGCAGGGACGTGGGGAGTAGACAGCGAGGGCCAGGGGCCTCCCTGCACTGAGTGGGTGAGGGGATTACCTCTCCAAAGGTAATCCCCTCACCCACAAGGCTGGTGGGAGTCCCTGCTTGAGGGGTGGGGAGTCTGGGGCAGTTCTTGTGTCTGTTTTGTCTCCTTTAGATACTTTCAGGTAGATATCACAAGGCTATTGCAGCCCCTCTCGTCCTATAATGTCACCCTCCCCTTCCCTCGCTCCACGCGGACCTGTGCCACCTGGGTACGGTGGGTCTCTCCCCAGGGCCCCAGCCATGCCTTGGTGCCAAGATGCCAATAGCGGATGTCTCCCGGGAACGAGGGCTTGTGGCCTTGCTGTGCCCCCCAGGACGCTACGTGAGCCAGGAAGAGGACTGGTTGGGAGATGTGGGGGTGCACCTCTGAGTCAGGGCGAGCTTCCCGCCAGCAGCCCCCTGCTGCCGCCTCTCCTGGCGATGCTGCCGCGTGGGAGGTGCGCTGTCTGGTGAGGGCAGCACAGGACAGCGGCCTCGGCCCACCTTCACCGTGTCGTGCTGCCCTGCTCGAGCCGCCTCACGGGTCTCCCGGCCTCCAGCCTCTCCCCACGCCCTCTCACACTCAGCCAGACCATTCTTTTTCACTGCGGTGGGGACACTTAACGTGAGATCGGCCCTCGTGACACGTTTTCAAGTGGACAGTGCGTTATTGCTGACTGTGGGCACGGGCCTCGGCGCTCACTCAGACATCCGAGCCTGTCACTCATTCCTTTGCTGAAGATCCTCCGGTGGCTCCCTGCCACCCTCGGGATACGGCCTCTTTGCTATTCCTTTTTGCTGAGCCCTGGCCCCCTGGCCCCCAGCCCCTGTGTTTCAGTTTGTCCTCTTGCATCAGTCATTCCCTTCCCATTGGCCGCTTCCGCTTCCCGGGCCACCTGCCGCCCCGTCTCCTGCCGCCACGCGCCTCGGCCGCCGTGTTTTCTGAGGGCTCGGCTCTGGCACTTCCCCTCGAAGCCTTTCCTCCTCTGCACTCCAGGCCAGAGGAGTGGGCAGGCTCGTGTGTTCCGCGTGGCACCCCTCAGACGGTCCCCTTTGCATGCGAGCACACCGAGGGCCCCTCCCAGGCCTGCTTGGTGAGTCCCCCATGTGGGGGCTGCTCCGTACATCCTGCATGTCTACCCCCTGAATCATAAACAGCCGATACTCAAGGAGTACTTTACAGGTTGCAGAATGCGTTTACAGCTACACTGAAGCATGTAATTGTTGCCAAAATGCATTTTAGTACCCTGTCTTACTGATGAGGAAACTAAGCTTATGAGACAGTAAGCCGTTCTCCAAGGTCATGTAGGGGTCCAGGCATTTCAGCACGCTGTCATTGTTGTGATGATCACATGTGTCACACGAGCGCACCGGGAGATGTGTGTAAAGATTGTCATGGCCGCGCCGTTTGAAACAGCAAAGGATAAAAGCACTTGTGTCTGTGCCCCCAGTGAGGGAATGCAGAAACGAGCTGAACTGTTCTACAGAGACCTGCACCGGAATACCGCACAGCAGTAAGGTGAGGAGCCAGGCCTGCATGTGCCAGCACAGACTAAATCCTGAAGTGTAATAACAGGAAAAAGGAGGGGCACAGTGAAATCACCACATTCAGAAAGTTTAAAAACACAAAATGGCGCCAAATACTCAGGGAGGAGACCCACCAACTTAAAGGACAGGGGTGACCTCTGGCGACAGGGAAAGGGGTGGGGGTGACGGGGGGGGGGGGGGTGGTGTGGTGAAGGGCTCTTACCTGTGTCATTGCGTTATAAGAATAATTGACATGCATATGGCCAGATATGAGCCTCTGGTGAAGCTGGGTGATTCTGCTTTATTACGTTCTACCTTTTTTCTGTTTGAAATAGTTCCATAGTCAAAGATTTAAAAAATAAGATTAAAAATACCTGCTCACAGTGCTTCCAAAACTAAAGGCTTAAAAATACTCGTTTCGCCCGACCTGTGTTGCTCAGTGGTTGAGTGTCGACCTGTGAACCAGGAGGTCAAGATTTGATTCTCAGTGAGGGCACATACCCGGATTACAGGCTTGATACTCAGTGTAGGGTGCACAGGAGGCAGATCAATGATTTCATTATTGATATTTCTCTCTCTCCCTCTCTGAAATCAATCTATCTATATAAAAGCCCAATCGACTGGCACAACTGAATGGATGACCAAACAGGCTGGGTGGGGCGACCTGGCCAGCAGGGGGGGCAGAGAGGGGTGACCAAATAACTGAGCAGCAGGCTGCATGGGGCAACCAGGCCAGTAGGGGGGGCAGTGAGGGGAGACCAAACAGCAGGCTGCATAGGGCAACCAGGCAGGTGGGGGGGGGGGACTTTTGAGGGGGGGTTGTTGGGCACAACCAGGTCGGTGGGGGTGGGCAGTTGGGGGCGATCAGGCCAGCAGGCAGAGGCAGTTAGGGGTGATAAGGCTGGCAGGGGGAGAGGCAGTTATGAGTGATCAGGCAGGCAGACTGGTGAGCAGTTAGGAAACAGTCCAGGATTGTGAGAGACATCCTCCAAGGGTCCCGGGTTGGGAAGGGTGCAGGCTGGGCTGAGTGAAACCCCCCCCACCCCCCCACCCACAGGAATCATGTCAGCCTCTCTCGTCCTATGAGATTTGTGCACTGGGCCTCTAGTAAGAATATATTTAAAAACAAACAAAACTTTCATTCCCTCTCTCCCACCTCAGGATTTGATGGTCCTTATGTGCCCCCAAACTTTTCAGTCTCTCATTTGTGAGCGCCTACTGTGGGCCGGCCTGGTCCACATTGAGCAGCAAAGGTATAAACAGTGCCCAGCACTCGCAGCTTCCATGCTGTTCCTTCTTTCTGCCTGTCCCCCTTCTTTTCCTCGGAAACTCAAACCAGAGTGACTTTCCAGACACCACAGGTAGGGTTCTTTTCTCCTTCTTTTTGTTTGTTGATTTATTTTCAATCCCCACCGAGAATATTTTTCCATTGATTTTTAGAGTGGAAGAGAGAGGGAAAGATAGAGAGAAATACTGGTGTGAGAGATTGGTTGCCTCCTGCACTCGCCCTGTGGGCCGGGAAGGAGCCTGCAACGAAGGGACACGCCCTTGACCAGAATAGAAACCGGGACCCTTTGGTCCACAGGCCGATGCTCTATCCACTGAGCTAAACCGCTAGGGCACGTTCCCTTCGTTTAACAAAACGTTCCTTTTTATGCGTGGCTAAACTAGGTTCCGATCTCTCACTGAGTCAAAGCGAGTGACGTGGCCTCTCTGAGCCTCGGTTGACTCCCCTGCCCAGTGGGGGTGGCAGCACACTCCCAGGGCTGGCTGAGGGCGAAGGGGCCGTGCGATGCCCAGGCCCAGCGCCTGGCACACAGTGGGCGTGAGAACTCAGCGCCCTGCTCAGCAGTGCCAGGCTCAGGGCCGGCCTCTGGCTTTTCCCTCTCCGGAACTCCCCTCTCTTTGGAAGATTTTGATCCCAAATTGCATGTTTTAAGTCATTATTAATTTATCTCCCATTTTTTATTAATCAAAGACATAGATAGCTGCCCCTCGGAGCGCCTGATCTGCACAGCCAGCTGGGAGCCGTGCGAGGCTGACGCGATTCCAGCCAGAGGCACAGGCGTCCGCCGTGTGTGGTCCGGCTTCCGGAGGAGGCCGGGTGGATGCTCGCCCCGTTCGCTTTTCTCTGACCACGAGGTGCTGCTGGCCCGTCCGGTGGCGCTGCTCTGACAGGTCCCCGACGGAGGGGCTTGGGGCTGAGTTTTGGGTCCCAGACCCCTCACCCTGCAGAGCTCTCTCCGAGTAGATGGCATGCATCAGCGCCATGCGGAAGAGTGAGGGGCTCACGGACAGAGCGGCAGGAAGCCGGCTGCGCGCAGGACCGTCCTGCAGGCCCTGCCAGAGCCCGGTGAGCAGGGGGACAGGGGGCACACGGACAGTGTCCGCGAAGAAGCGCACTCAGATCTCTCAGTCCGCGGAGGGCAGCGGCTTCCCGTTTTGTAGGCAGAGAAGCGCGCTCTCCGGAGGAGGTGGAGGACGGTGTTCTTGCGTGAGGGAGGCCCCCGGGCGCGTTCACACCCCCTCCCCCTCATCCGGAGCAGCGTCTGGGCAGTGAGGGCTGAAGCAGCGTGGACGAACGGCCTGGTGGAAGACACCAGCCGAGGGTTAGCGACCGTGAAGACTGGAGGAGAGTGTGGACGTGAAGTGCCTGGAGCTGTGCTTGGCCCACCCTGGGGTCCCCGTGTGTTAAATTTCTTCCTCCGACCCCTCTCAGCGCAGCAGCGCTTACCAGAAGCGAGCCTTCGTGCCCAGCTCAGTGGCCACCTTCAGGGAGCTGCCCCTGAGCCTCCAAATAATGGCCCCCAGCCTCTCCAGCACGTCTCCGCCGGCTCCAGCCAACCAGCGCGGGGGCCTGTCCGAGGTTCCCCGAGGTAACAGCACAGCAAGGCTCGCCCGGCCTCCGTGTGATTCCAGAGCAGAAGGCGCGCTCTCCGTCTGTCTCTGTGTCTGTCTGTCTCCTGTGTCCAGCCCCTCCTTGAAGAGCTGCCTGCAACGTTCTCAGCCCCTTCACTCCCCCACCCACGGCCATCTGGCGCCCCGAGATCACTTTTTGGCAGCGTTTGGTGCTGCTGTGGACCCTCCTTTGTGAACCTGTTTCCTCAATATCGTAATCGCTCCTACCTCCCCAGCTTACTCTGAGGACTGGATCACCCCCTCCCTCGGTGCTCAGCGATGTTTCAGAACCCCTCTGGGCAGGCTCCCGCTGGCTCTCACAGACCTGACTGCAGAGGCGCGCGGATGCTGTTATAACAAACGAGGGAGAGCCGCACTCTGCCTGCCCCTCGCGGACACGCGGGAGATGGGCTCTGTGTCTGTCCCGCCATCTCCGGGTCCCTGAGAATCGGTAGTGAGAAGGGGGTCGGATTGGCTCTCTGAAATCCCCTCTCCCTGTGCTGGTCCCAGGCCCTGGTCCCCCAGGCCCCTCCTCCACAGTGCAGCCAGGAGGCCCCGGAGGCTGAGCATGGCGGTTTCTGTGTCTGGACTTTTTTTTTTTTTATAAATATATTTTTTAATTGATTTTTTACAGAGAGGAAGGGAGAGAGATAGAGAGCCAGAAACGTCGATGAGAGAGAAACATCAACCAGCCGCCTCCTGCACATCCCCCACCAGGGATGTGCCCGCAGCCAACGTACATGCCCTTGACCGGAATCGAACCCGGGACCTTTCAGTCCGCAGACCGACGCTCTACCGCTGAGCCAAACCGGTTTCGGCTGTGTCTGGACTTTTTGAAGCTCAGCTGCCCACCTCCGGATGGGGTAGGAGGTGCCGCTTTCCTGGCCAGAACTGCCAGGGGCCTGAGGGGCACGTCAGAGGCGGGAGGGACCGGGGCTCTCAGTGAATGAGGCTGCAGGGGTCTCGGCCCCAGGTCTGCCATTCCAGGCATCTGCAACCCTCACCCCCGAGCTGAGGGCCTCCATGTGGGAAGAGCCAGTGCCATGGTAAGAACAGGCTTTCGAGAGGTCAGATGTAAACAAGTTTCAGCTCTGCCGCTAAGCAGCTGTGGGCGAATCGTTCATCTCTCTGAACTTCAGTTTCCTCGCTTGTAAACGAGGAATACTTTTCTATTTTATTTTAAAAAAATTTTCATCGATTTCAGAGAGGAAGGGAGAGAGAGAAACATCAATGATGAGGGAGAATCGTTGATTGGCTGCCTCCTGCATGCCCCCAATGGGGATCCAGCCAACCACCCAGGCATGTGCCCTTGCCCAGAATCAAACCCGGAACCCTTCAGCCCACAGGTCGACGCTCTATCCACTGAGCCAAACCAGCTAGGGTTAGGGATACTTTCACTAGTATTCCACCTCTCAGCAGATATTTACTGAGCACCTAGGCCGGCCAGGGCTGAAATACCGCAATGATAAAATACAGATGTTTGCTCGTTGGCTGATCACCTGCTGGTGGGGAGACAGGCAGTAACCAGCCAGGAGTCTCAGCCAGGGTAGTGCTGTCCCCAGGGGGTATTTGGAAATGTTGGGGGACACTAGCACCCCTCACAGAGCTGTGAGGGTTAGGTGGGACAATGTGCACAAGTAGCTGAGCATTGGCCTGGCACTTAGTATGTGCTCAATAAATACCTGGTGGTAAACGAGCCAGTAAAAGCAATTCTGTGAGCCCTGATTACCAAACAGGGAAACGGAGCTGGTAATTCTTTCCTTGCAAAGTTGTGCTAAAGGGGACGAGGGCGCTCCCTCCTTCTGGCTCTGCCTCCAGGAAGCTCCCCAAGTCCCCTGGGCTTTGGTTAATGGAGAGATGTGGCTCCTTGGGGCCCAACCAGAACCCCCAGGATGGCAGCCTCCCTGCTCCTGTCTTCTGCCTCCCCCCTTGCCACCACCTTCGTGGGAGAGGGAGGCGCCAGGCAGCCGGCAGCCGGCAGCCGGGAGGGAAGACCAGTGCACGAGGGCGGAAGAGAGTGGTGTTCTGGGGGTGGAATGAACATCTCAGAGGTGAGCGACGTCAGAGACAGCAATGGATGGCTCTGTGGGTGCTGTCACGGCCCTGCCCGCATCCTGTGACATTCCCATCCCCAGGCAGGCAGGCAGCTGTGCCTGCCACCGCTGGACCCAACACCATTCCCAGGCAGCTGGAAACGCCAGGGTGATGCCCGCAGCAGCCTCACCCAGGGACAGTGGCCGCTGGGGGCCAAACACTCCACTTCGCCGCCCCTCAATGGAACAACGTGGGGCGTAGCTACACTGTCTCTGGAAGCCGAGTTCTTTTCCCAGCCTTACAAAGGGCTCAGCGTTCTGGAGAAGGGGGCTGCGCGTAGCAGGCGTCTTCAAACTACGGCCCGCGGGCCACATGCGGCCCGCAGAGGAGTCTGATCCGGCCCGCCAGGTTTTTTGGGCAGTGAGCGCAGCCGAGGTGTTACAGTAGGAATTAGTAGTTCATATAGTCCGGCCCTCCAGCTCTCTGAGGGACCGTGATCTGGCCCCCACTTTAAAAAGTTTGAGGACCCCTGGTAGATGATTAAGAAGGAGTCCAAGGACAAAAGGTATTTTTGAAAGGCATTGGGGGTCAGAGGGGCTTCAGCTAAAGGGAGCTGAAGACTCTTACCTTGACCAAGGACCTGTGCTTTTATTATAACACAATTTGTCCGAGGCAAGGTGGAAATATACACTTTAAAAAGGGTACGGTATCAAAGGGTATGGTCAGATTGGGGAATAGCCTACAGCTGTTCAGGTGCTGGGCCAATCGGAGGCAATAAAATGCCCTGAGCTGTCTGGCAGCTAACAATAATGCTATTCGGGTTTGGGGGAAGCGCCTAGCCCTTTCCAACAGGTAAATTACACGTGTGGCTCACCCTTGTGGAGCCCCCAGGCTTCACCAACCTCTGGTAAAACTCGTCTTGTTTCACGCTGGAACCGGCTCTCGGCACCTGGAGGAGCCCATGGGGGCCAGTCGCGTTGGCCCACAACGAACGGCAAGCTGCCCATCAGCACCCTGAACTGGCTTCTCATCCTGAACCTGTCCACCTGCCAGTCAAGCCCACAGGTAAGCAGATCCCTCAGGCCTGCCTGTTCCCGATGCTCTTTGCTGAGCACCTTCCAGGTGGCCTCCCACGCTGGGCTCCCTGGGGACTGTAAGGTCCCAGCTGAGAGGTTTGGAGTCCAGGCCATTAAAAAGGGGGGAGGTTTTAATTTGCCCTCCCGGACGAAGCTCGCTGGTCCGAGGGTCGGGCAGGGCAGTTCGAGCCAAAAAGCGGCATAGGTACTTCTTTTATACAGCTGTTTAGGCAGTGGAGGGGGGAGGGCGTGAGAGGTGTGGAATTCCTGCCTTGGGCCAGGGGTCTAGGAAGGCCCTAGGAAGGCGCCAGCTAGCCAGCTATCTTTGTCACCTTCTACCTTGCAGGTGCTTGCATCGGCTCTGGGCATCCCCCCTGCCTAACAGGGACCTCCTGATAAAGGACAGGCCAGGGGTAGCATGCGGTCCGGCAGGTGGACATGTGAGTTCCTTGAGGAACAGAGTCAATTTGCTCCTCAGCACGAAGACTCCCCACACACGAGCTCACCGAAGGCTCCCAGCAGCCTGCAGCTACTGCTGTCCAGTCGGGACCGGGCCTCGGGGAGCTCAGGTGACTTCCCCGGCTCCCACCGCCTGGCAGTGGGTGGGAGAGCCAGGGCCCGGCCCTGTCTGTCTCACCGGAGCCCAGGCTGCTCACTGGGAGGCGGGAATGTGCCCTCTGTACCCCGGATGCCCCGTGCCTGGTGCGGGCTCTGAGCAGAGGGACTTAGGAAATGCGTGTCGGGCCGAACGGAACCCCATGGGGCTCCTGTTGGACGCCGAGCTGAGGAGGGCATTTCTGCAGCCGAGCTCTGAGCACAGAGTCTGGCTCATAGGGATGTTCCGGCAAGCTCTGTGGGTCCATAAAGGGGTGAACACTTCATATTCCTGGCCAGAATGTACACTGTGGTCCTGACTGCGTTAGGAGCGGCACAATATGATTATCCCCGTGTGTCCTTCCTGCTGTGTTCTTCCACGAAGACGTTGCCCTCGCCAGCTGACCACGCCCGCCTCCTCCCCTCTCCCTCTGAGCTCACCTGGGCGTGTCCGAAGGGCACTTGTCCCGTCGTCCCCCTTCTTAGAGACGCCCTTCAGTTGCCCTGTGAAGGGGTGATAGGAAAAGCCTGTGCGACCACCCGCCATGTGCTTAACATTTCATTTCCACCACCAGCCTATTGGCAGGGCTGAATGGTCCCCCTGGACAGAGGCGTAAGACCGAGGCCTAGAGGAGTGAGATGGTTTGTTCCAGGTCCCCCAGCCAGTTAGGGGCTGTTCTGGGACGGACAGGAGTCTGTCTAGCCCCAGACTCAGGCCCCTTCTCCACCACCCAGCTCCCTTCCAGCCCCGCCAGCTTCCCTTCCCCAGCAGCCGGCCGCCCGGGGCCGGACAGATCTCAGAACGTGTAAACCGGGCGACACCAGATCCGTCACCTCAGGGTGGAGTGAAGGAAGCACCCGGGAATCAGGTTACTAATTCGAGGCGCCGATGAATTATTCACCCCGCCATTAACTTGAAGGCCCTTCCAGTCTCACCTCACTTTCCCCTGCTCCGGACCCTGTGCTCCTGGCCCACAGACGTGTGGGGGGTCCCAGGTGGGGAGATGCTGGCCGAGCTGGGGTCCTGTCTGCTGCTGGCAGTGGCTCTGCTGGGCCCAGGCCCCAGGGCCCGAGCCATGAAAGGTAGGAGCTCCTGGCGACAGGCCAGGATGGGAGCAGGGGAGAGCAGTGGGCAGGCAGCAGCGGGGGTCCCGGGAGGTTTCTGTGGGGGGTTGGGGGGAGGGCAGGAAGCAGGGGACCCTTTGGGAAGTTGGCTGAGTTGGGAATGCATTCGCTTCTGAGGTGGGGGAAGAGAGAACTTACTGAGCGCCTGCTATGGGCTGGATGCTTTCCATTTGTGATTGCATTTAATCTTCACAACAGACTCCAAGGTGGGTGTTAGTCCCCCGTGTTACAGGTGAAAAAACCCGAGGGCGAGAGAGGTTACGTAGCCTGTCTGAGGCCGCCCGGCCGCCACGGCGAAGGGAATGGCTCAGAGAACTGCTGCCACCGGTTGTGGCTGGAAGGGGTCTTCGTTCCGCCCCCGAGAGCCTGCTGTCCTCCCCCTGCCGACCCAGTGAAATCAAAGTTCCTTGTGGCCGTCAGCTCCCTGCAGCATGGCTCCGGTTTCCACAGAATTTCCAGCTGCCCCAGGGTCACACCCCTCCGGAGAGGCCTCACCCTGGCGGCTCTCACCCGAGGCTCCTCTGCCTGGAGGGTCCCTTTTGTCTGTCCCACCTTAGAGCATCTGGCTCCTCCATCAGTCGAAGGTCAAACACCACCTCCTCCAGGAACCTTCCCAGGTCCCTTCATCCTCCTCAGACGCTCCCTCCTTCGGGCTCTCTGAGCCCTCTGCCCGCACCCCAGCCCAGGCCACTGTGCCCTTAGCCCCTCGAGTGCTGTGTGGGGGTCTGGGGAGTGACAGCGATATCATTTCAAGGGGTGTGCATGCGTTTGGGGCTCAGCAAACCACCGCTGGAGCCTCATTGTCTGCAGGCTCACAGGGGTGGGGAGGGGTGGAAGGGGTGGGGCAGGGCGGGGTGGGGGGGGACTCAGGAAGGAAACATAACTTTCCAGTCACCTCGTGGGTGACACCAGGTGTCTCACTTCATGCCTGGGGAGTGGGAGGAGCTGGCTGGCCCCATTCTCCAGGACCCAGGCTTTGGTGGCCTTGGGTGACCTTGAGGGTCAGGGTGCCTGGCTGGGTCCCTCCTGGTGGTGCCAGGGCCTCCTGGGCCATAGAAGTTCTGCGTCAACTCTGCCACGGCTTTTCCTGTCCTGTGGGACGGCTGGAGAAGGACAAGGACAGCTACCAGACAGACTCCCTCTGTCCCCACCATACAGGCAGGAAGCAGACAGCGTTCCCGCCCTGGCCTGACCCCGCGGCCAGGCAGGGGGCAGGGGGTGTGGCCGGTGTGCATACCGCAGCCCTGCATGGCTTTGTGCCTCACTGCCTGAAGCGACCCAGCCAGGGAGGTGCCCTTCTCCCCATTTTACAGACACACGACTGAGGCTCAGAAGCGATGGTGGTCTGAGCCTTTGCTCATGCCATTCCCTCTCTCCAAACCTTCCGAACAAACATACCTTCTCGTTTTTCCTAGTCAAACTCAGATACCACCTCCTCTGTGAATCTTGTCCCCCCTCTAAGAGTGCTGGCCGCAGCAAGGCTGGCCCCCCGCCCCCGGGCCCCAGTGTGGCCAGAGCACAATCACGCTGCAGGACTTGGTCTCATTTGCTTGGCTTTCCCCCTCCCATTCCCCACCTCCCACTGTGAGCCCCCAGGGAGGGCCCATTGGGAATCGGCACAGTCCTGGGACAGGACACATGCTCCGTGAGGGTGTCTTCTCTTACAGGAACTTTTTATTTTAAAAAAAAAAAAAAGTCTTATTGATTGAGAGAGAGAGAGGTAATTATTTCGTTAAGGTTTACAAAATTACGTTTTCTTAGCGTGGCCTTTCTTTCTGCAGTCAAGCTATAAATCACAGTGTACCTTCATCGGCTGTTTGGCTATCCCAAAACACAGTCCACAACAGGAAAGGCAAAGTAGATGCTTAATTCTTTCTCTAAATATTAATTTTTTAAAAAAATGAGTTTATGCCCCAGCAACCACTAAAGGAAATCAGTGAGTTTCTTTTTGATTTCTTTAGCATTGTATTATGAATGCATGAATGTTTACGTATTTACTGTGTTTCCATCCACCGCAATCATTACTCTCTTTTGATGCTCAAATTGTACCCTGTGCAGCCAGTGGAGCCCTGCAGGTAGGCATCTTTAGACACAATCCCGGCAGACTCCAGAAGCTTCTCTGCTTTCTGGTGTGACAAGATGTCCCGAGTGTATTGTGTGTATTTCCTGTCCTGGAGCCATGGTTCTCTAAGGAGCCCCGCTTCATTCTCTGGACATAATAACCGTAATCTATGGCAGAGGGTGCAAAATATGGCTGTCACATTGTTTCTTTTAGGCCTTTTTAGTGAACAGAACCCAAAAATGATTTTTTAGAAATAAAAAAAATTCTAAAAAGAAGTTTAAAAAAATCTTAAATTCATACTATGTTTTCAATTCAAATGAAGGACCACAGGGTTTTACTTAATTTTTATATTTGTCACTATCACACCGAAGCCTTCATTGCTGTCGACATCAGCATACTTGCTCTATTTCAATATATAAAATGCAGTGTCAGTATTTACTATTATTCCAAATAGTTAGTCTGCTGAATAGACTTTATGATTTCTTTGTGGTTTTGTTCTTGGATCTATTCCACCAGGAATGTACAGTCGAAATAGTCTTTCAAAGTCATGCGGCAGTCATTTTTCTCCATGTGACTGTGCCTTCAACTAGATATATAGTTAAATTTTTTGGTTTGGGATAGTTAAGGGTTACTTAAATATTTTTTTATAATTTAAAAATTATATGAATATTATTCATAATTATATAGTCAAAATGATAGAACAACTTGCAGGTAAAGAGTTCCAGCAGTCATGCCTGTTTCCTCTTTCCCCTGACAGAGAATAACTCATTTCCTTCCATTGTTTTCTTTTTAAAACTATAAGCAAATATGTACATAAAAGAAAATGCTTTTGCTCAGACCAGTGTGCTCAGCGGTTAGAGCGTGGGCCTGTGCACCAGATTGTCTTGGGGTCAATTCCTGGTCAAAGGCATGTATTTGGGTTGCAGGTCTAATCCCCACCCCAGGTCAGGGCCTGTGTGTGAGATAACCAATCGATGTGTCTCTGTCACATCAATGTTTCTCTCTCTCCTCTCTCTCTCTCTCTCTCTCTCTCTCCCCCCCCCCCCCCCCCATTCCATTCGCTCTAAAACTCAATGGAAAAAATTTCCTCACTCCTCGGGTGAGGATTTAAAAAAAGAATATACTTTATAGCATTATAATAGGTTGTGCACATTTTCAAATAGGGTGAGGGTGAGGGATTATTATTTCTTTAAATTTTTAAATTCCCTCCTGCACTTGTCCAGGGCTTAACACATGGCCTTATTTTATCTAAAGTTATTGGCTCACCCTGACACCGTCTCCTTTCCCTGCCTTTTCTCCGTAGCACTTACTGGTATAACTATTTAATGTACTCTGTATTTTGCTTATTATGTTTGTTGTCTGTCTTCCCCACCAAATATAAACTCCATGAAGGCAGGAATTTCATCTGTTTTGTTCTTGCTATAACCCCAGCAACTAGAACAATGCCTAGCACTCAAATAACATTTGTTGAATGAATAAATATGCTTTATACATACTTGAATAAATAAACAAATGCACAACTACATGAATGAATGAATGAATTAACTTAGGACCATGCCCCCGTGCTCCTTCATCCCACCCCGATAACCCGACTTTGCCGCTGGGCCCACCACCGAGACCCCAGTGCTGACTCTGAGCCATTCTTCCCTCTTACCCCAGGTGTCAAATGTGGGGGAGTGCTCTCAGCACCTTCTGGAAACTTCTCCAGCCCCAACTTCCCCGGACTCTACCCCTACAACACGGAGTGCAGCTGGCTGATCGTGGTGGCCGAGGGCTCCTCCGTACTCCTCACCTTCCACGCCTTTGACCTGGAGTACCACGACACCTGCGGCTTCGACTTCCTGGAGATCTACAACGGGGCCGCGGGGGACCAGGGCAACCTGCTGGGGCGGTTCTGCGGCCAGGTGCCCCCGCCACCCTTCACCTCCTCCTGGCATATCCTGTCGGTCATCTTCCACTCGGACAAGCACGTGGCCAGCCGTGGCTTTTCCGCAGGCTACCAGAAAGGCAAGGGGGCCTTGGCGGTGCGGAGGGCGGGCCTGCGGTGGAGGCGGGGGAAGGCTTGCAGGGGCTGGCATCTTGGCGGGGAGGCTGCTCCGGAATCCTGATGACCCTGCTCTCGTGGCTCATGGGGCAAAGGCAGCCTCCGTTTGCAGTCTCTGTAGTTGTGGGTTCCCATCTTCCTGTTCCTGGGAGCCCCTGGGTCTCTCTGTGCTCAGGACGCAGCCTCACGAGCTCATCCCGTTCTTATCCATATATATATATGGATAAGATATATATATATATATATATATATATATATATATATATATAAGTTATTTATATATATATAAATAACCTCTTTTCTTTTTTTTCTTAAGCATATTTTATTAATTTTTTACAGAAAGGAAGAGAAAGGAATAGAGAGTTAGAAACATTGATGAGAGAGAATCATTGATCAGCTGCCTCTTGCAGAGAGAATCATTGAACAGCTGCCTCTTGCACACCCCCTACTGGGGATGTCCCCGCAACCAAGATACATGCCCTTGGCCAGAATCTAACCTGGGACCCTTGAGTCTGCAGGCCTGACACTCTATCCACTGAGCCAAACCAGTTCCCACCATTCTTATCCTTCTTATCCCTGCCCTGGCATTCAGGCACAGGAGGGCGCCATGCTGTCACTGCTGTGGGCCCCTCTGATTCACATTCACGTGACCCACCCACCTCCCAAGTCCTCCGACGGAGGGGCACAGGGTCTGTGTGGACCTGGTGTGCTCTCCCTCCCAAAGCCTTTCCGAACTCGCGTCTCCTACTAGCATCTGGGTCCCGACCCCTCCCTCCTTCCACTGCTGCCTGCAGTCCCCGAGGGAGGCAGAGGCCTGGCTCTCCTGGCTGCTCTCCCTGACTCAGCCGCCTGCCTGAGGCTCCTCTCACAAACACCCCCTGCCTCCTCCCAAGGCCAAAGCCAAAGCCTTCTTCCTGGGAGCTGGAGCGCTAGGCCACCGAGGCTCCCGCACACAGTCCGCCAACGGCAGCGGGGGCAGGTGGGCCCAGCTCTCTCTGGCTTCAGAGGCAGAGAACTGTAGGTGCTAAAACACAAGAAATCACAGGCTGATTTAATAGCAGTTTTGGAACCTTAGACCCTTAGATTTTTAGGATGTTTAGATATCCAAGTCATAATACCAAGGGCAGTGTGTTCCAGCCTTCTTTAAAGCAGTGGTCCCCTTTTATCAGATGGAATCTTCTGTTAATCCCTGACAGAGATAAAGGCGGCATTTTAGTGTGTGCATTTATTTTGTAAGCTCCTATTTTTAACATTTCCTTATTATAAGCCCATCACTGAAGACGAAAGTCAATATGTGTGGCCTCCAGTGAGTTAAATTTTTACATGTGAGACGTTACTGTGGACTCTGCCTTCCACAGCATTAAAACATGGTTTGAATACAGCGTGAGGATGAGATTCGCACCAGATGCCTGGAGAGCGATGCTCCCGGCGGCCACTGGGGAGCCCCGAGCACAAGTGCCAAGTCTCCTAAGGTGTTTCCCTTGGAAGGGATCAGAGATTGTCAGACCTGCCCTCTCATTTCACAAACAACACATCTGAGTCCAGAGAGAGACCTCCAAGGTCACACAGCTCAGAAGGGAAGTCCTTAGCGGCCCAGCACAGTCCCAGGAAATACACCCGAGTGTGCACTCCCTGCTGGTGGCCCCAGCTAGTCCCAGCATTCATCATCAACCACCTCCTGGTTATACTGGTCACAATACACCTTTTCAGGCTCTGCATGAATCCGAGCCCAGTGGATCAGGCTGGGCAGGTCTTACGATTGCTAATGTTCCCATGAGGCTCAGAGAGGCCGAGTGACCTGCCCAGGGTCACACAGCTAATAGGAGCCAGCATTGGGAGGACACCTGTCTCCAGACTTCAAGCCTCTCTCTACTTCGTCAGATCCTCTGTCTGAGCCTCCGTTTCCTCACCTGTTAGGGAGGCTTAATAGCATTTCTGAACTCAGGCACCTCAGCCTCTGCACCCCCCTGGCCTGGCAGGAGGGGACAGTGAACATCACAAGGTCATGTGCACAGGCTCTGCCATCAGTCAGACCCCGTTGTCCACGTTACCAGATCTGCTGTCAGGGCCCCGCCCACGTCCCTCGGGCCTTGTCACTTTAATGACCCCTGCCAACCTCCTCGTCTCTTTGCTTGAGGGCTTTCTCTGAAGCCCCGCTGGTCACCTGTACCCCAGCACCCCGGCCTGGATCCCCGGGAGTGGGTGTATGAGCGCCCCACTTCCCTAGTCTTAGGCGACATCACTCTGAGGTGAATGCTTTGCGGGGTTCCCCACAGGGCTCCGCCGCTGGCTTGGCAACGCCTGTCAGTGGCCGCCTCCCCTCCCCTCCCCTTCCCTTCCCTTTGGTGTCCCTCACGCCCTCACCCCCACCCGGGCACCCGTGTCTCCCACACAAACTCACTGAGCTCAAATCCTGTCTCAGAGCCCAGGTGAACCCAAACTCACATGGTAAGTTACTTAACTTCCTGGGGTTCCATCTTCTTCTTCTTTTTTAAATTTCTTTATTGATTAAGGTGTTACATATGTGTCCTTATTCCCCCATTAACCCCCCCACCCCCCACCCCCTTCACTCATGCCCTCATCCCCTGTTGTCTGTGTCCATCGGTTGGGCTTCTGTGCATGCGTACAAGTCCTCTGGTTGATCTTCCATCTTCTTGACTGTAAGATGGGACGCTAACCCTAACCCCGCACCCCCCACAGCATAGGGTTATTTATGGTGACGTTTACAAAGGCGGTGTGGGCGCCAAGGCCTGGCCTGTGCCTGCCACTTGGCGAGTGCCCCGTGGGTGGTGACGAGGTGCCCAGGCCTGAGGGGGTGGCACGTTGGGGCGCGGGGTTCCCTTGGGAGGGGATCCGCGGGGAAGGAGGAAGCTTGGTTCACCACGGGCTCGCTCACAGATGCGTGCGGCGGCGTCCTGACGGGCCTGTCGGGGGTCCTCACCAGCCCCGGGTACCCCGACCACTACCCCAACGACGCGGAGTGCCGCTGGGTGATCCGGGCCGCCGGCCCCGCCACCGTCAAGCTGGTGTTCGCAGACTTCCAGGTGGAGGGCAGCGCCGAGTGCGCCTACGACTACGTGGCGGTGCTGGGGGCGCCGGGGCCCGCCCGCGGGCACCGCTTCTGCGGAGGCGCCCGGCCCCCCGCCCTGGTGTCCCGGGGCTTCGAGCTGCAGGTGGTCTTCAAGTCCGACTTCAACATCGGAGGCCGGGGCTTCAAGGCCTACTTCTTCTCAGGTAGGAGGGCCTGGGCGGCCCGGACCCCTGTGCGCGCCGGGGCCCGCGTCCCCGCATGCGTGCGGGCAGAGGGGGCACCGGACCCTGTCCGGGCTCCGTGCTTTCTGCCCTCTCGCCGCCTGGAAGGCTCTCGCACGGCCTTTCCTGCCCAGCCAACGCCGAGGCGTGAACACGCCACCTCCTCGGTGAAGCCTTCCTGGTCCCCCCAGAATCAACCCAAGGGTTAGCACTGCTCTCACACACTGCTGCTGGGTGTGGTTTGCCTGCTGATCTCCCCTGCCTGACCGGGAGCCCCTCTGGGCTTGTCTTTGCACCTGCCACGTGGCAGGCATTCAATGAACTGTTGGTACGAGTGAGCGAATGAACCCTTGGGTGTGCGCCCTCCACAGGAGGAGATGGAAAAGGAAACAGACCGTGACAGACAGCTCACTGTGACCTCTGCTATGTAACAGGAAGAATCACGGAGGGCAGCCTGGAAGCGGGGAGAATTGGGCAGACGGGGGGAGAGAATTAGACAGTGCTCTGAAGGAGTCAGCCAGAGGCAGAAGGAAGGGAAGGGGGCTCCAAGCTGAGGGATCTGCCTGTGCACAGGCATGGAGGACAGGGAGGGCTCGCTGTGCGTGCAGTACTAGCTGTGTGTGAGGCCGGAAGGTGGGGTGGGTGAGGGGCAGTGAGGAAAGGGGCCAGGTCCGATCGTGAACCACAGGGTCACGTCCAAGTCCGGACTCCACTCTGAGGACGGTCATAGGGCCTGTGTTTGAATTCCTATCAGAGCCAGCACTCCTGAAGGGGAGCTTCAATAGGAGTGAGAGTCCGGCTTTCAGCTGGCCTCGGGCTAGCACCGGCTTTGGGATGGATTGCCTGGTTTGCCCTGGAGCCCACAATCCGCCACGGTGCTGCTGGGACCACGATAGTGACTGTTGCTCCAACGGCGGCTGCTGCCGTAAGTGACAGTCTCCATCCTTCTCACCATGGCTCCTTCTGCCCGCTCCTCCCAGGGGAATGCCAGGAGGTGTACACAGCCGTGCGGGGCAACTTCTCCAGCCCCCACTACCCCAGCGCCTACCCCAACAACGTGCGCTGCCACTGGACCATCCGCCTGCCTCCCGGCTACCGGGTCAAGCTGTTCTTCCTGGACCTGGAATTGGAGGGGCCCAACAGCCTCACCAAGACCTGCGACTTCGACCACCTGGCGGCCTTCGACGGGGCCAGCGAGGAGGCGCCCCTGCTGGGGCGCTGGTGCGGCCGCCACCTGCCCCCGCCCGTCACCTCCAGCCGCAACCAGCTCCTGCTCCTGCTCCACGCCGACCGCAGCGCCTCCCGCAGGGGCTTCTCCGTGGCCTACATTGGAGGTCAGCGGGGTGCAGGGGGCGGGGGGGGGGCGGGAGGAGAAGGCGAGACTGGGGGTTCCAGGTCTTCGCAGCCTCCTTCCTCCATCCCACAAACTGGCTTCCCCATCCTCTTCCCGGGCCCCCCACCGCCAGCGCCTCCTCTGGGACCTCTGAGCCTGCACCAGTGTGGCCCGGGCTGATTGCCACTATTGCAGGGACCTGCCCTTCCAGCTCCCAGCCCTGCAGTCTCTCCTCCCTTCTCACCCGGCTCTTCCCTCTCCATCTGGCCTCTCTTGATCTTGATCCTCTAGCCCAGTGGGTCGGCAAAGTGTTTGGTCAACGGAGCCAAATATCACAACGATTGAAATTCCTTTTGAGAGCCAAATTTTTTAAACTTTAAACTGTCTAGGTAGGTGCATTGTCATTAACTTAATTGGGGGTACTCCTAAGCTGGCCTTTGCTAAAAGCTCAAGGGGCCAAAGAGCCACATGTGGCTCGCGAGCCGCAGTTTGCCGACCACTGCTCTAGCCAGAGGTAATATGAAATATGGTAATATTATTTATGGTAAACAACTGGTGTAACCACATAGAAGCCGACCAGCCTTGCTTGTGTCCGAAGTCCTGAGTGACCGTGGCTTGAACAGATGGCTTTTGTTTTCATCCCAGAACAAGTCTGGAGTCAGGCAGCTTCTGTGCTGGTTCAGGGACTCCCCCTGTCCCAGCTCCTCTGGAGCCTCTTGGCCTCGGTTCTGCAAAATGGCTGCCACAGCTCTGGGCCTCACATCCCTGTTCAAGGCTGGAAGGGGGTAGGCGAGGTGCCGGCCACCAATGTCCTTTTATCAGGAAAGCAAAACCATTCTCAGAAGCCGCCAAAGGATCTCTTCTTGGTCTCACTGGTTTGACCTTGGTCAGGTGGCCATGCCTGGCGGCAGAGGAGGCTGGGAACCACTCAGCGTTCCCAGCCTCCAAAGTGCCCGTGAGATTTGCCAGCTGACAGCGTTCACCACCACGCCCCTCTTCTCAGCGGGCTCCCCTGGGCCATGGGTCCCGGACCCACTCTGCCCTCCGCCTGACCGGCGGGAGCTCTTGGCTGTGCGGGTGTGGACACGAAGGTGCAGAGAGAGGACAGGACCTCAGTGCGGCCGCGTGGGCCGAGAGCGGCACAGCCGAGACCAGAAATCACTCCCCTGCCTCCCTGCGTGGCTGGGCCGGGCCCCGGGGAGGGGCCCACAGCTGGGCTCAGACAGACCAGGGTCAGCATCCAAATGCTGCCCCTCACTGACCACCCGCCTGCCTCGGGGCTCCTCTGTAAAAGGGGCTGATGGATGCCCGGACGTCAGCCGTTAGGATGAAATGCGGTGACACAGGTCACAGAGCCTGGCTGGGAGGGCAGCCGTGCCGAAGGTGGATTTCTTTCTCCTGTGCCTCAGGCCTGCTCTTCATGGGAAAGAGCTCTCCTCTCTCCTCACCTCAGGTGCCAGGGGGGTTGGTGGGTGGAAACAGCAGAGCTGCAGCCGACAGTAGCGGAGAAGTGAGCTGGGCAGACCCACCCTCTCTGGGCCTCGGTCAGCTCCACCCTGAGCTGGGAGAAGGGAACTGTCCCCGGTTAGAGGGATCCCTTCTCAGACTGTACTCTGGAGAGCCAGGAGCCACGGGCTTTGCCACCGCCTGCTGGCAAGTCACTCTCTCTCAGGGGGGCCCTGGGGGTGAGGGTCTCAGTTTCCCCACCTGTAACATGAGGACATTGGCTGGAGGACCTTTGCAGTCCCTTTGGGCTCTGGCCTGGGTCCACTCCTAGCTCTGTGAGATCTCAGAGAAGTCCCTTCTCCTTCGGGTGCCTCTGGAGACTGTGTGTGTGTGTGTGGGGGGGGGGGGGCGGGCAGCAGTAATCCTGGCTCCTGTTCAGGGGCAGGAGCCCCCCTCTCACCCCACCTCACCCCCACTCCCTCCCGGGTCTGGTGGGAGCCCGGGGTCAGACGGGGGCACTCGTGCTGGGCAAGGCGCCAGATGTGGCCCAGGCTGCCGGCGGCCTCCGGGATAGAGGACGGCCCAGCATCAATCAGAGGTGACACACAGTTCAGCGCCACCGCGATCATCGCGGGAGACGGCGGCCCATAAATCCCCGACGGCCCAGACACCAGAGGCTGAAATATGTCTGAGGCATTTCCGGAAGAGGCGCAGAGAGTTCCAGGCCTCTCCTGCCAGCTCCTTCCCTTCCGCCCACCAGTCACCCCCTTCCCTCCCCCTACACGCGCGCGCACACACACACACACACACACACACTCACACACGCACACACATTCACGCACGCATGCACGTGCTTGCACAGACCCAGCCCTTGAGCCGCACCGTCGTGGCTGGGAGGGGGCAGGGGGTCCCGGGGAGGGTGAAGACTCAGGGCCTCTGAATCCTGCAGGCTGGATGGTTAAGCTCCCAACTGAACCACAGCAAACACTTCGCCTCTCAGAGCCTCGCCTCTCAGAGCTGTGGGGAGGGGGGTTCGTCACAGTCACCTCCGGGGGTCGTCCTCATGCTGAGAGTGAGGCTTCTTCACCACCGTTCCCAGCCCCACACTCCGCTCCGTCATTATTCTTGGCCTGGCTTGCCCGCTGACCACGCAGACACTTAGTGTATTTTACATATTTATTGTCCCCTGGCAGGGCCACGGTGTACGCTCCTAGTGGGGAGGGATATTCAGCTGGGCATTCTCCTCCATTTCTGTATCTATTGTGCTTAGATTAGTGCCTGCACATAGTAGGTCCTCAATCAATATTTGTTAACCAATAAATGAATTGCCGGACACATGGCAAAGTGATCAGCAAGCAGTAGCTTTTATTATGATGAAGAATATGCATTTGTTCACGCACGCACTCACTCACTCACTCACTCACTCACTCATTCAGCATTCACTGCGCTTGCCAAGCTCTGGGTGAGGCTCAGTGGACACCGAGATGCAGGCCTGCATCTGTCTGATGGGTGGGCAGCTTGTCTGATGGAGTTACACGGAGTGATGATGCATCTACCAGGGGTCCTCAAACTTTTTAAGGTGGGGGCCAGATCACGGTCCCTCAGAGAGCTGGAGGGCCGGACTATATGAACTACTAATTCCTACTGTAACACCTCGGCTGCGCTCACTGCCCAAAAAACCTGGCGGGCCGGATCAGACTCCTCTGAGGGCCACATGTGGCCTGCAGGCCGTAGTTTGAAGACGCCTGTAAGACCTTCCCCATAGGACTGCATAGAACTCCCCCCTGAGGGCTCTCCCTCACCGTTCTCCTGTTCACCCCCCGGGGGTGGGAGCTAGGGGGCGGAGGGGAGTCAGGCTGCCTGCCCCTACTGCCTCCAGCTCCTTCCTCCTGTCCCCAGTTGTGCCCATGAACGTGAGCTGCTCCCGCATGGACTTCCAGATCCTGATCTCCACGCAGGCGCTGGCCCCGCTGGGGCGGACCCAGGTCTACCTGGGCAGCCGGCGCTGTGCGGCCCAGGAGGTGGACGGCACCTTCCGGATCCAGGCCCGCTTCGACACCTGCGGCACCGAGTCTCAGGTAGGGGCTGGAGAGGGGCGGGTGGGCGGGCCCAGGTGCTCTGACAGCCATTCCTGAGGATGCAGCTTCTCCTCCGGCTAAAGTGACTGAACAAGTCTGGGGACCAAATCAGCCCCTTGGGCTTTACTGCAGCAAACATGCTCTGTGGAGACACAACAAAGAGCTCAAATAAGGGCGACAGAGAAGGGGGGCTCACTGCACAGCCCGCACCAACCAAAAGCCCCCATTGGAGGTCCCTCCCACAGGCCACCTGGTCCTCGCCCCTCCTCAGGCAGAGCTATGGGAGCCCTGCCGCCCCCTGCCGCCCTTCCCCCAGCCCCATGAGCCAGTCCTCCCCGGGCTCCACAAAACAAAAGGGCCCTTCAAGTTCCAGGACCCACCTCCCTCCAGAGGCAGTGAGGCTTGCAAATGAGTTTTTTCTACCAGCCTTGTACTTTGGAAACCTTACACCCAGGCTTGGGCCTCTGAGTCGAGGAGCAGTGCCCCGGGCACCCTGGGTGTCTGCATTCTCAGGGACAGGTCAGGTGGGGAGAGGGGGAGAGGGAACAGTGGCCTCTCTCAGGGCGGCCCCCAGCCTTGGCATCTGGGGACTTGCCAGAAATCACATGCTTTCCAGCAAACCATGCTCCCACCCCCAACATTAGCCGAATATAAGCCTCCGGCCCCTCCGGCCCACCCCTGCTCCCCCCACCTCCCAGCAGCCACAGCTTTGATCTGAGAGAAGGAGGGGGCTGGAGGGGCGGTAGTGTTGGCGGCTAAGATAATCTGCCCATACCCCAGTCTGTGACCTAAGTCCCCCAGGGCTTTCTTTGGGGCAGAACATGTCCCACAGAACCATGAGATGATGAAGACAAGGAATCATAAAACAAGAAATCCTGTAGTCTAGGGGGAGGAGCTCACAGAGACTCTGAGTCATGGAACTGGCACCAGAACTTGGCACTTGGGAATCACAGAGCCTTGGAGTCACAGAACCTCGGAGTGGATATCACGGAGACAGAAGGAGAGAAGCTGAGTCTCGCCGATGCTTAGTGTCACACTTTGAGGGCCTAGATGGAGAGAAGCAGGCTCCACCCTGAGCGGCTCTCAGGTGTGTGGCTCTCAGGCCCGGAGCCACGGCAGCCTTTCTGGGCATCGCAGACAGCACCTCGGACTTGATTTCATCACTGCAACGTCTCCCGTGGTCTCTCCTCCTCAGCCTCTCACTCATCACTGTGTGATTTTTTCCCACCTCCCTGATGCAGATTCACTTCGACCCTTTGACTGGTCCCTCCCCTCTCAGGTCTTTTTTCTTGCTCCGCACCCCGATTGTTATGAAAACCCAGGACAGCATCCTCCTCAGAGGGCGTGGTGGCTGCCAGGCCGAGGGCACAAGTGCCAGGGCTCCTCAGGGACCTGGACCCGGGGCCTCTGGGAAACCACTGTTGGGAGGGACCCTCAAGGTCACCTGGTCAACAACACTCCCTCCTCCGAAGCGTCCGGAGATGGGACTCTCACACTGCTCGCTCCGCTTGAGCAGCTTTGGTGTTTAGAAGCCTCGTCTCAGAGATGCCGCCCCTGGGCAGGGGCAGTTGGGCAACCTGAAGAGGGTTCGGCTGCTGCAGATTTCGGGAGGGTGGGAGTGAGCAGCCCCACCCACCCCTGCTCCACTGCAGACCACATAGTCTGCCCATCTAAATACTGCCCCTGGCTGAGGTCAGTTTGGCTCAGTGGTAGAGTGTCCGTCTGCGGACTGAAAGGTCCCAGGTTCGATTCCGGTCAAGGGCATGTACATTGGTTGTGGGCACATCCCCGGTAGGGGGTGTGCAAGAGGCAGCTGGTCGATGTTTCTCTCTCATCGACGTCTCTAGCTCTTTATCTCTCTCCCTTCCTCTCTGTGAAAAATCAATAAAAATATATTTAATAAATAAATAAATAAATAAATAAATAAATAAATACTGCCCCTGGCCCCGCTCAGTGGCTGAGCATCGACCTATGAACCAGGAGGTTGAGTTTCCATTCCTGGTGGGGGAGGGGGTGCGCGCAGAGGGGGGCGTGCGGGAGGCTGCCGATCAATAATCCCCTCTCATCATAGTTGTTTCTCCTTCTCTCTCTCCCTCTCTCTTCTTCTCTGAAATCAATAAAAACATGTTTAAAAATAAATAAATAAACACTGCCTCCCAGTCCCCGCCTGAACACTTCACCATCTCAGGGCAGCTAGACTCCTGTCTTCCCCACCCGTGGGGGTTGGGAGGACAGCAGCGTGCCAGACCTCACACCTCACTCCTCAATGGCTCCTCCCAGCCTCAAGGTGGTGCCACTTTGGTCGCCAGGGACTCCACAGCAGGGACATAATTGCTGCAGACACACGTGGGAGAGAGATTCCAGGAGGAAGGTCACGTAATAGCAGGAACAGAGCTTCCCCCTGGGAGGCAGGCGCCTTGGCCTCCAGACCGAGGTCCTGGCACTGCTGCCTTTGCCAGGCCCCGGTCCTCACATCTGTAAATGGCCGAGGGAGGGAGAGTAAACTGTGTGGTCCCATGTTCTGATGAAGGATCGGGCAGATCTGGGTGAGAATGTGTTCCCTGTCACTTGTGTGCTGTGCGGCTACAGACAAGGGGTTTGATCTCAGGGCCTCGGTGTCCTCATCTGTAAAGTGGGGACATTAATGATACCAGCAAGACAGGCCCAGAGCAGCCAGGCCCGGAGCAGCAGCAGCCAGGCCCAGAGCAGCCAGGCCCAGAGCAGCAGCAGCCAGGCCCAGAGCAGCAGCAGCCAGGCCCGGAGCAGCATCCAGGCCCAGAGCAGCCGGGCCCGGAGTGTTGTAGGGTTGAACCCTGGGTTCAAAATGAAAGGAAAGAAGGAGCAATGCAGCCAATTTGGGTGCCAGAGTGTTAGGTCCGTCATCACAATGGACTCAGAGAAGCTCCTGTGTCCCTTCACCCAAAGGGACTGAGAGTTGCCCAGACGACAGCAAAGGGGGAGAAGAAAACTGAGAGCTACGCAAGGGACTGAGGTGCCAACATGGAGTCATCTGAAGAAATTAAAGACTGAAGTGGAAGCTACTTCTTTAATCATGTTCCTGCTCATGCTAGCATCTGTTAGCTTCCAGTCTTCTGCAAAG
Organism: Pipistrellus kuhlii; assembly: GCF_014108245.1. Classification (NCBI taxonomy): domain Eukaryota; kingdom Metazoa; phylum Chordata; class Mammalia; order Chiroptera; family Vespertilionidae; genus Pipistrellus; species Pipistrellus kuhlii. The sequence goes on along the minus strand of NW_023425515.1, from coordinate 165,366,858 downwards.
TCTTGTGCAGCAAGTCCAAGGACTCTGAGTAAATCTACACCAGCAACAAAAGAGACTCATTTAGTAGCTAAAAATATTAATATGTCCATAATTCTGATTCCTCATTTTGTTGTTTTGCATTGGCACTGTTGTTATTATTTAATAGCCAGAGTTTTGCTCTTGACATTCAAGTTTTGAAAATAACATGTATGTAATTTAGTTTAAAATATATATATAAAAAAATAATAAAAAGGAAGAAAAGAAATGATACCAGCAAGAGAGGATTGTGAGAATTCAATGAGAGAATGTCCTTAGGTTACAAAGCCTGGAGCATGGCAGGTGTCCCCGTGGTTATGTCACTATCTGTGAAGCCAGAGCACATACCGGGCCCTGCCATCTGACACTGTCCTTCCAGACACCTCACAGAGAACTTCTACAGGAGGGGACACGGAGGCTCATGCGGGAAGCGAGTCGGTGACCAAGCTGGGACTAGGGCCTGGGCTCCTGGGTTCTGCCCCCTTGGTACCGAGTCCCCACATGTGTAGGGGCACGGGGTCAGTTCTGGGCCCCTTCAGTGTGAGTGACCCCTTGTGACCCCACAGAGGAGGAACAACACTTCGGTGATCGTCAGCACGCTGTACATCGACTTCTCGGCCGGCGGGCGGGAGGACGTGCACCAGTACGAGGTCCTCTGTGAGCCCCGGCGCAAGGAGGCCTCTGTCCGCCTGCTGTCCGGCTCCGACTGGCTGGGGCCCTACGCCGCCACGGCCGAGCACCTGCAGGAAGCGCCCCCCGCGGACGAGGCGGAGGCACTGCCGGGCCCTGCAGCCCTGGTGGCCCAGGACACCAGCGACATGGTCTTCCTGGGCCTGTGCATCCTGGCTGGAGTCCTCATGGTCATGGCCATCGTGGTGCTGATGCTGCTGTGAGCAGGCAAGGTAGGGACCTGGCGCCTGGCCTCCCCGGGGCAGCCTGGGAACCCTACGACAGGGGCGGGACCGGGCCTCATGACTCATTGGTGACTGTGCGCAAGTTACAGCCCCTCTCTGAGCCTGAGTTTCCTAAGGACCACCCCTCTGCCATGCTTATCTCACCCACCCCTCTGCCATGCTTATCTCACAGGGCTGGCAGGAGGCTCAGAGAAGAGCGTGAATGGCAAAGAGCTTTGTGAACTACAGCATGGCACGCATGTGTATGCAACTGCCGTTGTCAATTTTAAAAATATAGGCCTGTGTGTGACTGTCGCTAGAGACACGGTGGATAACGCTGACTGGTCCTGTAACTTGTAAGAGTATTTCACCATCTAGCAGGGGTCCTCAAACTTTTTAAAGTGGGGGCCAGATCACGGTCCCTCAGAGAGCTGGAGGGCCGGACTATATGAACTACTAATTCCTACTGTAACACCTCGGCTGCGCTCACTGCCCGAAAAACCTGGCGGGCCGGATCAGACTCCTCTGCGGGCCGCATGTGGCCCGCGGGCCGTAGTTTGAAGACGCCTGATAGGGGTACATATAAGGGCATCTCTTATTTTTCCAACTAATCACCCATCCCAACCCTTCATTAGCAGGAAGTGCAGCATCCGTGCAGGAGCCTCCACTCTCCCGAACTGACCCAAGAACCCTGAGGACTTCGTCTAACGCAGCCCAGTCCCGCCTCCAACTCCACAACACAGAGCGGGAGCAGAAGCCCCAGCTAGCACTCTCATTTCCCGCCCTGCCACATGCATGGTGTTCCTGCTGAAGACTGACTGTGTGCCCATGGTGTTCCTGCTGAAGACTGACTGTGCGCATCCTGGCGGGTGCCTGCCCACCGAGGTGGCGATGCTCTGCTGGGTCAGACCCACACTGTGCTCCGTAGTGAGGCTGGAGGCCAGGGACTGGTGTGGTGCTGACGTTTTTCCTAAAATAGCTTGTGATCCTTGACTGAAACGCTGATTGAAGTCCCGTGTGTCTCTGTCCTCCTCACCCCTGATGCTGAGCTTTGGTCACAAACCACCCTTCCCCTGCAGATGAGTCCTCGTGGAGCCCTCTGGGCCTTCTCCTGCCATTGGACTTCACTCTGAGCTACTCCAGTGTACTCAGAGCTGCTCCAGTCCCCTCACAGTTTTCTAAGTTTCACCACGGGAGCAAGGGGCTGGGTCCCGGTGAGAAGACCTGAGGAACTGACACATACCTTCTCAGAGCTCCTCATACCAAGAAGTGGAGTAGTCTTGTTAATGAAAAAGAAATTTAAAAATGCATTTATAAGACAACACTTTCCCTTGTTCACCTTTGTATTTGCATAATAAGCCATTCCATTACGTCCGCCCACAATAACAAATCTGCACGTTTGACCATGCTGACCACGGATCCCAGTTTAAAAAACTGGAGTCCAATTGCAATTCCTTCAACAGCCCAGCAAGCATCCACTGGTTTCCAGTTTTGTGACAGGCTCCAGGCACACAACAGTCAACACATCAAGAAAGCCGCTGCTCCAAGGTGCTTATGGGTGGGTAGAAAAATTGGGATGGGGAGGGCAGGTGCCTGGGTAACTTGCAGAGACAAGAACTAGAGAGCTGTAACCGGTTTGGCTCAGTGGATAGAACTGTCAGCCTGTGGACTGGGGGGTCGCGGGTTCGATTCCGGTCAGGGTGCCTTGGTTGCAGGCAAATCCCCAGTGGGGGTTGTGCAGGAGGCAGCTGGTCAATGTTTCTCTCTCATTGATGTTTCTGGCTCTCTATCCCCCTCCTTTCCTCTCTGTAAAAAATCAATAAAATATAGTTAAAAAACAAAACAAAAACAAAAACAAAAAACTAGAGAGAAGAGAACCATCAATGGAAGAAATGAAGGGAAAGAGTTGCCTAGACATTAGGAGCACTGAGTTCAAGGTCAAGCTTTTTTTTATTAATTGTGTGAGCCTTGGCAAGACACTCTGATTCTATGAGCCTTGATATCTCCACTCGCAAAATACAGAGAAGACAGCCTGCTGTGAGGATGCAGCAAGGGGATGCACTGGGGAGGTCTGTCGGGGGCACATGGGGTCATGAATATGCCGGCGGGAGAGAGCCTTGATTACCGCCCGGTATTGGAACAGAGCCCCTCCCTCAGGCCCTCCCACCCACCTTCTCACTCTCAGCCCCCTCCAGCCCCGGAGCCAAGCTGCGGTCACCAGCCTGCATTTGTGAACACTTCCCAAACCACCTGGGTCTCAGTTTCCCTGTCTGGGAAGGCCTGGGCACACGCCAGATGCTCTCTGTGGGTGACCCCCAGGTTCTGCCTTCCAGAACCCATGGGGTACAGCTGGTGGGACCTGGGACTGGGGGGTCCGACTGGCCTTGTCCCTGTCATGCGGGGGAAGCAATAGCTCAGCCTGTGCAGAGCCTGGCTGTCGGAGCTGAGCGTGTGGCTGTGTGGGGGACATGCACACGGGGGAAAGTTGGGGCCCCCCTGTACTCTCAGCCGCCAGTCTTCAAGGGCCGCTCACGGAGGCCAGACCGCCTGAGGTAAACCCAGACCACCAGGGCTCCACTACTTGCTAGCTATGTCACCGTGGGCAAGGTAGCTCACCTCTGTAATAACAACGCCTCCTCGTCAGTTCCCTGTGGGGCTTAAGCGAGATCATGCACAGCGGCGCCCAGGACGGATGCAACAAACTTTACCTCTGACCACGCAAAAGCCTAGCCTGGAAACCCCAAGTTCTTGGTCCAGCTGCCCCGCTGACTTGCTGTGTGTCCTGGGGAGAGCCCATTCCCTTCTCTGGCCTCATTTCCCCTATTTTTAAAAGGCGAGAAGCATCATTATCGCCTCCAGCACTGTCACTGCCACAGCTACCACCTCCTAAGCCCCCGCTATGTGGCCGGTGTTTAAGATGTGTCTGCCATCTCACTCGCTTAACCTAATTGTGAGGCCAACATACATGCGTTGCCCCCATTTTACAGATTAGGAAACTGGGGTTTGGGGAGGGAAAGGGCTGTGCCCAAGATAACATGGCTATGAAAAGCTGAAGCTGGTCTGAGCGGGGCCGCTGTGCAGAGAGCCAGGGTCCTCTTGGGACCCCAGGCCAAGGCTCTCAGACATCACAGCTGTGTCTGGTCGGGGAAGCGCTGGGATGGCTGGGAGGGAGAGGGTGGCTTTATCCGCAGGAACGTGCCCAGGTACCGCCATTCCCTGCCCTCCAGGCAGCCGGCGTGCTGATCATCCTGTGTGAGCCGCAGGAAATTACAGTCTTTGTGACAGCACAGTGCCTATTAGAAATGAGAGGTCTGAGATGATACCCATTAGCCTGCACGCCCCGGCCCTGTTTGAGTGTCTGTGAGCATGGCTCAGCTTTCCCGCTCACCTGCCAATTTCCCCTTTTCAGAGAGGGGACGGGGGGGGGGAGGGGGGCTGTTTAAAGAGCCAGGTTGGACCCCAGCTCCCTCCTCATCGTCTCTGTGGCCTTGGGACATGCCTCCCCCCAGCTGGGAGCTCGGGTCCCCCTTCCAGCCTGTCTCTGAGGGCCAATGCTGCGGATGAGGAAGTCCTTGGTAAATGGAGGTGCCGGCCCTTGGAAAACACCTTCACGGCTGCTGGTCAGACAGCCCTGGGCTCGTCTCCAGCTCTTTCCCTGACTCTGTGTGACTGTGGGCAGGTTGCTCAAGCTCTCTGAGCCTCAGTTTCTCTGTGTGTGGAAGGGGGACAGAAAGACTCTCCTCCTCGGGTCATTGTGAGAACATGCGGAGAGCACCCCACACGGGACCTTCAGGAAGTGGTTGGCTGGCAGGCTGGGCCTGAGGAGTCCTCCAATCCCAGAGCTGGAAGGGGCCTGACAAGAAAGCAAGTCCCATGCCGAGACCGGTTTGGCTCAATAGATAAGAGCGTCGACTTGGGGACTGAAAGGTCCCGGGTTCAATTCCGGTCAAGGGCATGTACCTTGGTTGCAGGCATATCCCCAGTGGGAGGTGTGCAGGAGGCAGCTGATCGATGACTCTCTCTCATCGATGTTTCTAACTCTCTATCTCTCTCCCTTCCTCTCTGTACAAAATCAATAAAATATATTAAAAAAAAAAAAAAAAAAAGAAAGCAAGTCCCCACCCAGGGCCTCTGAGTCCCCCCACACTCAGCCTGCCCAGCCCCTGCTCTCCAGTAGCCGGAAGCTGTTCCCACCCAGCCTGTCTGCTGGTCCCTCTCGGAGGGACCAGTGTCCGACCGGGCTCCCTCACATCCTTCTCGGCCACAGGCCCTGAACACGCAGTGCCACACCACACCTGTCCTTCGCTCCGTGTGGGCTTATTTCTGTCCTAGCACCTGTCACCGTCGGAAATGGTGGGCGGCTGTGTTCGCTTTTGCCCCCTCACGCCTGCTCCCCTCTGTGAGGGCAGTGTTCCCCTCCTCCCCCCGCCCCCACCAGAGCCTGCACACCAGCCTTCCTTGCGTGTGGATGAATGAGTGAGCAAGCCCGTGGATGAACTTGATGCAGTTCCATTCATTCAGCCCTACGTGTGTGGCATTAGGGACTTTGGTGCACTTGGAGTTGAGGACATTTCCCAGTGTCTTCTCTGAATGAGGGAAGCCCTGTGTCCTGGCTTCAGAACAAAGATACCCGCTGGTCCAAGAAGTTCAAGTGGCTACTCTTTTCTGTCAGTGAGTCTCCCAGGGCAGCCCCCATTTGGAAAGGCCCTCGATCTGTCCGCACCATGCCCTGTTGGGAGTACACCAGCCGACAGTGAGCTGAACCCGGGCCAAATGGGGGAAGTGACCGTGATTTGTCAATCCACCAGATTTCTCCTCTGCGAGGAGGCCCTTCCCAGCACCCTGCATGAGCCAGGCCCCGGGAGGGATGGGCGCAGCGGGTGTCGGGAGTTGGGCTTGAGGGGGCTCCTGTTGGCTCTGCCACTCGCTTTCCACAGCCTCTCCACTCGGTTTCCTCATTTGCAAACTGGAAATCAAAGTTGGAACGCTTATTGCAATTTGCTCAGTGCCAGACATTTTTCTAGATGTTTTTGCATTTGATTTCTCCTTTAATTTTTCTAAACAGCTATTATTATTCCTTCTGAGGAACAGCAGAGGTGGGATTCAGTAGGGTTGTCTGAAGAGCCCAGGCCTTAGAGTACATCCGCGAGAGGAGCTGATGAGAGAAGAGAGAACAACTGTCAGTCACATGTGTAGCTGTAACAAGATGCCTGTTAGGTTGACTATCGGACTCTTCAGCCTGGCGTTGTTCTCAGAATCTACGCACTTCCCATGGATTAGTTCCCATAATCCCTGTGGTGCTGTTGTGAGGTGGGTTCTGTTGTGAGTCCCATTTCACAGATGAGGCACCAAGAAGGTGGGTAACTTGCTGGAATTCACAGCTAATACCCTGTTTCCCCGAAAATAAGACAGTGTCTTATATTAATTTTTTCTCCCAAAGTTGCGCTAGGTCTTATTTTCAGGGGATGTCTTATCTTTCCATGCGCTAGGTCTTATTTTCGGAGGATGTCTTATTTTCGGGGAAACACGGTAGCTCTTGGAAACTGTCCCAGGCACTTCATCTGCATCAGCTTGTGTAGGCCCCACAACAGGGCAGCCAAGCAGAGGTTGTGTGTCTCACCCACAGTCACGCTGTTCGTTAGCGGCGTAGCCAGGTCTCAAACCGGGTGGTCTGATTCAGAGTCCCTGCTCTACCCAGCAGCTCTGACCTGTCCAGGCACAGTGTCTAGTGCCTGGACAGGTCACGAACTTGGTAAGCACTGACCACTCCCAGTGTGAGGCTGCCAGAGGTCCCCAGGGGCCCCCCAAATCGTTGCTGCATTGCTATTGCCTTGTCAGGGCTTATGGCTGCTCCTGGGGAGCCTTCTGGGAACCCATGGTCTCCCTGGCCTGTTCTGCCCACATGGACACTGGCACACACAATACAGGAGTCAGGTCCAGCTGCTGGGCACTGAGCCTCAGGCCACTCAGGGCCACTCCCAGCTGCCCTCTACAGCCAAAGACGCCCCCGTCTGGCTTCCCTCCTGGAAGATCGAGGACTCACTGCCCTCTGCTAGCTTCCTTCCAGCCCGCCCAGTGTCCAGGAGCAGCGGGGGCCTCCGGGAAGGCTGCTGGGCCGGCTACCTCAGCGCCCTGACCCCACCTAGGCCAGGCTGCAGCTTGGGGGCCGCACTGCACAGTCTCCCGTGGAGTCCCTGGCAGCGATGGGGGATGGGAGCAGTAGCTCCCGGCATGCTGGCGCCTCACCCACTCCCGTCCTCACAGCCACCCCACTTCACAGATGAGAAAGCTGAGGCTCAGCCAGGCCGAGGGGCTTACCACACACCACCCAACTGGTAAGTGGTGGAGCGGCGACTTGAGCCCAGCTCCTGGGGGCTCTTTTCATGAAACCAAAGCCACATAGATTCTCCCGAGGGTGCCCTGCTCTTGGAGGGTATTTGTTCGTGGCTGGAGTGCCTGGCCCCGAACCGATGGTGATGGGAGACAGTGACAATGTAAGTGGTGTGGGTCGTCCTCCCATAAGCCCACGTGACACGAAGTGGGTGAGAAGGATGGTCAGAGGAGCACCAAGGCTGCCTGGAGGCAGGGGGTCCCCTGGAGGTGGCGATGGGGGCGGGTCCTGGGGGTGAGCAGACATTGAACAGGCCATTCGAGGGGAAAGAGGGAGGGAGGGACGGAGGGCATTTCAGGCAGGGCACCGTTGGAGATTAGGGGTTTGGGAAGCTCGGAGGAACCTCAAGTTCACCACAGAGTGGGGCGAGAGAGTGGAGGTGCCAGGGCCAGAAAGGCAGGTGGGGACAGGGTTGTCCGGAGACTTCCCGGGTAGCGGCCATGACAGCTCTTGGTCCCCATTTGGTGTCCCCAGGCATCCTCTGCTGTATAAGGGGCTCCCCAAATCACAAACCCTGTGCGCTGGCTTTTCAGCTGAAGCCCCAGAGAAGGTGATGGGTCAAAGGCCACCCAGAAGAGCCAGAATCACACACGTCCCCCGACTCCAAGGCACACTCTCCCTGCCGCACAATCTCATTGCCCTGTCTCCTTCCTGGGGGGCAGCCCAGGTCCCCCACCCTGGGAATTCCCCTGGCGACCGTGCTGCCTGGGTCCCGCTCACATCACCGGGCCAGGGAGTTTCCCGTCTTTGACATCAAACACAAGCAAACTCCAGACAGAAGCTGCCCCAAGCGGACCTCCAGGTACATGCGGCCTGGGCCCACGGTGCACACGCCTTGGGCTCCTTGCCAGGAGAGGTCAGGAAGCTGTTCCAATGAGAACTCCCCTGGGCAGGCGCCCAGCTGGTTACAGTTTGCAAAGGGCTTTCCCCAAACACCTGCCCTTTGATCCTCACACCTGTCCTGAGAAGCAGGTGTCACCCACTTTACAGAGGAGAAGACGGGGGCCTGAGAGGTGAAGCGATGATTGAAGGCCACACAGCGAAGAACGAAGAGAAACAAGCAGCCCCAGGAGGCTGCACGTGTTGACCACGCATCCAGTAAAGGGCTCGTCTCTGATGAGTGAGGGGGATACAGCCACGAGCCATGGGGCCTCAGTGGAACAGAGGTTGTGCCCCTGAGGCTGAGTCTCTCAGAGATGCCAATCAGCCGCCAGGCAGAATGGAGGGGGCTGGGGAGAAGGGCTTTCGGGCAGAGGAAACAGCGAGCGAAGGCCTGGAGGCCGGAAAGCAGGTGGACGGCTCAGGAGCAGGGAGTGACCAGCGGGGCTGATGCACAGACAGTGTGGGGACACGTGGAGGTGCCCCCTGCTTTCCCAGTGGCCCCCCTCCCCCTCGCTCTGTCTCTCCGCTGCCTCTTCTGGGTGATCTCTGCTGCCACTGCTGGCGTTCGGAGCGTCCCCTGTCATCCTGGAAGCTCCCGGGGGTCAGTGACCCTGGAGGGCATTTCTGTGTCCTCAGCCTCCAGCTCACAAAGCCCATGGGTGTCTTTGGGATTCAAACCCAAGCCACGGGCTCATTTGAGAGAGTCTGCACACATGCTCGGCTACATGCAGAGATGGCCTCCTGCACACACGTGCGTACATACACACACACACACACACACACACACACACACTCATGGATGCCCAGGCTGCAGCTCCTGGATGCCCACTCCTTCCTGGATTTGCCCACACCCAGCAGAGCAAAGGGCCGAAGGACTGGTGCCAGGCAGGGCAGGGTAGGAAGGAGTTGGTGGATCTGAGACTGGCCCACCCCCTGCCTCCCCTGGGATACAACTCCCTGTCACCAGGCGTCTCCAGCTCTGCCAGGGCGTGGAAACCTTTTCTCTCACACAGTCAGTCTGCTCCATGCACTCTCCACCACACAATTATGTCATAGGGAAGCAAAGGTTTCCCATCCCTCTGGCACAGCTGGCTCCATAAAAACAGTGTCACCCCTGGAGGCTCATCAGGGTGCCCAAGTCACCAGAGGTGGGGAGAGAGTTCCAGTTTAGATCTTTTGGACCCTCCAGCCCAGCGTGCCCCTCACTGCCCAAATCTCTTACCATCACCCTTCCCCGCAAGACCCTTTAGGTCTGATACAGGATGGTCCGGCCTCAGGGAGCAGGGGAGGGCCCAGTGAGGGGAAGGTCTGGCCGGAGGTCACAGTCAGTGCAGGGGGAGCTGGGACCAGGGCCTGGGTGGGGGGAACACATCTCCAGTCGGAGCTAAACTTGAGTGTGGTTGGGGCACAGGTGCAAGTGAGGGGTTTGTGTTGTTGCCTGTGCAGGTGACTGGGTGTGTTTGCACACGTTTATATGTGTTTGTCTGTTAGCCACACTGTACCTTCATGTGTGCCCGATCTGCTTTGCTAGGAAAGCCTGTCTCTCCCAGGGTCTCACTGATCCCCACCACAGGGTGTGAGGAGGCAGGGGTGGTGGAGAAAGGGAGGCTGAGAGGGAGCTGGGACCTCCGTGCAGGGCGAGGGGAAGAGCCTGCTTGTAGGAGGCAGCTATGTGCATGCATGTGTGTGCTCATGTGCAGGGGGCGTTCCCATATGTTCTCTCTCTCTCTCTCCTCCCCCCCCTCCCTCTCTCCTTACCTCCCACTAGAACTGATGAGCCCTCAGGTACCTCCCAGCTCCGCAGACCTTGTTCCTGCAGGGCTGTAATGGTGGGTGTTCTGGGATCTGGTGGGCGGAGAGTGTGTCCGGTCTATGTGCCTGGTGAGAGAGGATGCTCACGTGGCTGTGGGTGGGCTGGAGTATCTTCTTCCACCAGACCTTGGAGAGAGGGTTGGCCTCCAGGTCTCTCTGTCCACCTAGCAGAGGCCTGGGCTGGTGTTGGGCATAGCGCCACCTTGTGGAGCTACAAGGAGGAATCCATGGCATCACAGGGAAGCCGATTGATCCCTGGTGAGAAAGAGCAGAGGGGCCTGGGGGTCCCAGAGGCCATCCCAGCCCTGGAGCCTGACTGAGTCACTACATCTGGGCTGTGCCAGCCTGCCCAGACAAAAGCCCTCAGAGACAAAAGCCCTATAGCTTCTTCCCCTCCCCTAAAGCTGAGATTTCTCATCAGCTCCCCCACATCACATGGGAAGAGGGGAGCATCTGGGAGAAGCTGAGAGACCTCAGGAGCAGCAAAAGACTGAGGGCTGGCCTTGCATCGGATGGCTTCAAAGACCTCACGCCCACCTCACAGCTAGCTGGCCCCAGTCTAGTCTCCCAGAGCTGCCGGGCGGCACCTAGCTCAAAGGTGACCCTCACATCAGCAGTGGGAGCTCTGAGGGAAGGGTTGGGACCCTTTGGTCTGGCCGGCTCACTTCCTCGCTGAGTGGCCGAGGACCAGGGGATCCTCCTCTCCAGTACCATCCACCGTGGATTTGCTTGACTGCCTGATGCTCTGACATCCTAGGGCTCCAAACTGTCCTACAGAGATCTGTAGCAGACACAGCATGGCACCAAAGGCCCTCAGAGGTAGAGACATCAGAAGTGGGTGTGGGGCCTAAGGCTCCCCTACTATTGATTGAGGGCCTACTAAGCACAAGGCACTGTGCTGACAGCAGAGGTGCAGCCTACAGGAGCTTACTAGCAGATTCTGGTCCAGCTCTGCCTTTAACTCACTGCACGACCCTGGTCTCCAGCTTGCACGTGCCTAGGATCAGAATCACCAGGAGGTGACACAGATTGCTGGGCCCACCCCAGAGTCTCCATTCAGTAGATCTGGGGTGAGGCCCAAGGTTTGCATTTCTAACAAGTGCCCTGGTGCTGCTGACATAGCAAGGGGCGGGAACCACACTCAGAACAGCTGGCCTAGCCGCTCTCTTCCCCCCTTCCCCAACCCCGAGTCTGGATTTCCTCAGCTCTCAATAGGGAGACTAGTACCGGCCCTGGGTACCCCTCCCAAGAGGTGCTGTGAGGCTCAAGTGTAAAAGGCCAGGTAAATTATGCAACTTCTAGAAGTGGCTGGGACCTCAAGATCCATCTGCTTTGAAGGCTCCACTCGAAAGGAGAGGAAACTGAAGACCAGAGACTGCTCAGGCCAAGGTCACGGTCAGTCTGAAGATGGCAGAGCTGGAACGAAGAGCCGAGCAGCCTCCACCCTTCTCCTGGGCGTCCTCGGCCTGAAGGAGATGCTCTCAGCATCTTGTCTTTTGGATGAAGTGACACTCCATGGCTTTGGTAGCAGATGTGCTGAGTGCCTGGCAGCCTCCACGGTTTCTGCATGCTGACCTGACAGCTTCCGGGGCCGGCCCCCACGACTCTGCCCGAGGACCCGCTCCGGCCTCCGAGCACACCAGCCTGCGGCATGCACGCGGGAAAGTGGTCAGAGACTTAACACGCAGACTTAGCAGCCAGTCTGTGGGTGCATACCCACCGCCCTCACCCTGGTCTGGCACATCTTGAGGCACATTCTGTACTACCACCCAGAATTCTTTGATGACATGGTAGCTGGTTAGAGCACAGACTTCCTTGATGACACACCCCTCACTTCTTTCCCTTCTTTGTCTCACTTTCCAGCACCTTTATAGTGCTTCTTCTGATCACCTTTCAAATAAACCACTTGTCTCAAATCCTCATTTCAGGATCTGCTCCTGGGAACCCACCTCCAGGCAGTATCATCATAATAAAAGGCCAAGAGGCCTCACGACCAAAATGACCAAACGACCGGTCACCAGGAGGTGCACGGAGCACCTCTCAGCCATAAAGACCTAACCACCGGTCCCTATGACGCCACCTGTGGCCTGTGAACCAGCCTGATCAGGAGGTGGGGCCAGAGGCCAACCTTGAGGCTCCTCCCCACTGCCGGCCGGTCCCTGATTGGACTCTTCCCATACCAATCAAGAGCCTGCCCACCAAACACCCCTCCTTTCCTCCCTCCCCCCAGCCATGCCCCCATCAGCCCACCCCACCACAATAGGCCCACAGCCCCTCCCCCAGGCTGGCCCGCCCCTGATGGCACATCCCCACCCCAATAGGGGGCAGGGTTGGCTGGCCAATCTTTTTTTTTTTTTTTTTTAATATATTTTATTGATTTTTTTACAGAGAGGAAGGGAGAGAGACAGAGAGCTAGAAACGTCGATGAGAGAGAAATATTGACCAGCTGCCTCTTGCACACCCCCTACCAGGGATGTGCCCACAACCAACGTACATGCCCTTGCCAGGAATCGAACTTGGGACCTTTTAGTCCGCAGACTGACGTTCTACCACTGAGCCAAACTGGCTTCGGCAAGGCTGGCCAATCTTTGTAGTCCCTCCCCCTGCCCAGCCCCACCCCAGATCCAGGTGGCCAGGCCAGCTAACCTCCCGCCATCTCAACCTCTGGCCATCTCCTCCTCCCAGCAGGCCCAGCCCCAATCCACCCTGATTGGGTCAACTGGCCGGACCTCACCTGTGCACAAATTTGTGCACTGGGCCTCTAGTAATTATATAAAAAGAAAGCTATTGGGGTAATAATTAAGTCATATAACTACATACAGTAAAATAAGCTCCCTTGATGGTAAGCAGAGGCCCACATTAGACTTCACAATGGACACACTTTCCCTGATGGGAACTTTGAAGGTATCGCTCCATCTCTGGCCTCAGTTTCCTCATGTGTGACAAGCAAGGCAGCTGGATGGGCCCCATGCCTTGTCCTGGGTTTGACAAGGCCCGTGGCTCTCTCGGGGCTGCTTGGCAAATCCAGGCAGGTTCCTGGCCCAGTCTAGCCTGGAAGCAGATCTGTAATTGAGCTGCAGGGTCGCTGTGACAGCACAGCCTGTAAATCTCAGCTGGGGAAGCAGCCCAGGGAGATAAATTGCACTGCAGCTGGCTCTTCCTGGCGCTCTGGGAGCAGCCTGTCTCTGGGGTGAACATGGAGTGAAGGGGCAGCTGCCAAAGCCATTCCCCATCGAGGAGACACTCAACAGAGTGAGGGGCGCGAGGACCAGGCCACCTCTGGGGGCGGAAAGGAGTGACTACAGAATGGGGCTTGCTCCTTGGAGCCCACGGACACGGACAAGGGAGAATTTATGCAAAACAGTGACTTGTCAGAATGAATGCAGTGTCCTGGAGTGTGGACATGTGTCTCTCCTCTCCTGGGTTCTGAGGCCAAATGCCGAGTCTGGCACGGGGAGGGAGTAGACACACTGAACACAAACAAGAGAAAATAGTAGCCGATATTGAGTGCTTATTCGGGGCCAGACCCTCTGATTATTGTTTTACATGTATTATTTACTCATAGCAATTCTAGGAGGTAGGTGCCTCATGATATAGTTCAGCACATGTCATGGCACAGAGAAGTTAGGTAACCTGCTCAGCATCACTCAGCTAGTAAGTGGATGAGCTAGGATTTAAACCCAGGTCATTTGACTCCAGAGCCTGGGCACTGAATTACTCTGCAAATTGATCAGTAAGGCAGCAAGGAAAACATCAATAACTCTGTGTCAGAAACCTGTCCCGGGGACTATAGGAGGAGCTGATGAAGGATGGACAGGAGTCCCCTAGGCAGCTTGGCAGAGGGAACATGGGGAGCAGAGACAAGGGGCTGAGAAAGGACACTGACATCCGAGGAAGGATGATACACTCGGGGGCTGAGGCACAAAGGGGCCATGTGCGGAGAGGGATCTGGGGAGGGAGGCAAGGCCAGATCCCGGAACCCTCAAGTGCCAGGCTCAGGAGGACAGGCTGTATCCTGTGGGCTGGGGCAGGGCCGTGGCAGGCCAGGCATGAGAACCACACCACCTCTCTCTGGCTGTGACCTGGACAAGGCCCTTCCCCCTTAGAACCTCAGTTTCCTCATCGGTAAAGCAGGGGTGGCAATTCCTGCCAAATCCTGCCTCTCAGGGCTTGGGCAAGGACTAATAAGACAACTGACCAAAGGCACTTGGTAAGCCGTGGAAGACTTGACAAAGGCAGGTGGGTGGGTGAGACACAAAGAAGCGAACAGTCAGTAGGTGTGAACTGAGTCAGCTGTTTTTCCATAGAGGTGATCAGATTCACTCCAGCTTTTATTGTTGTTGGAAATCATGCCATGTGCATGGGGCATTGCTACTTGTCATTTGGCCTCCATGACCTCACTTGAAGATCCTCAGACCTTTACGTTGGATGTAATTATTCCTCTTACAACTGAAGACACCGAGGCACGGAGAGGTGACGTGACCCACCAGCCATGCATACCAAAGGGGCAGAGTTGACATAACCTGGGCTTCACAGCTGCCCAGCTGTGATCTTTCTATGCCATCTCACATCACCGTATTAACTGAGCAGCCTGTCAGAGGCGACACCTCCGAAGGGCACACCAAGGGCATGAAGGTGCCAGAAGGCAGGGAAACGGCAAGAACTGACGACTAGAGGGATGCAGGATTGGAATATTTGGGTCTTGATGATTTCTCAATAGCCTTGAAGGTCTGGGACAGGCCATAATTTGTCATTTTACTGAGGCCCAAGACAGGTATGTGAGGCAAAACCTGTCAGCGAGCTGCTCTAGCAGACTGCCCAACACACGCTTCTCTCCGGTTCTCCCTCCTGTGGGAGGCAGGTAGCCGGGGTGAGAACACACTGAGCGTTAGGGGCAGCTCATCTGGCATTTGGGCTGTATCCTGGGACAATGGTGGCCGCGAAAAGGCTTTATGTCTGGTGTGGTACGGTTGGATTTTATGGGTTAGAGGTCAATTCAGAGAGGAGAATAGAGGGGAAGAATTGGGAATTGAGGATTTTGTGTGTGACCTGCCCACTCCCATCCCATTTAACCAACCATCCTTTGGTTGGTTAAAAAGGATGGTTCTGGATCGTGGCAGGAAAACAAAGTCTGCATGTAACTAACAGAGCTTTACCTTATCCACTTGCCTTGGATGGCTTTTATGCTAATCCTATTTCAAGCAAAAGCAACTCAGACTAATAAAAACCACACTCCAGCTCAGGACTCCACACCATCTGTCAGTCCACACACTCGGGATTAGCTTTTCCTAGCGGCGTGGACCGTGTTGCTTGACAGTGTGCGTTCTCATGGGCCAGCCCATAGGTGTGGAGGGGGAGCCATTCATTTGTTCACGCGCACACACGTAGAGGGCCCTTCCGGGGCCAAGCCCCGCCCTGGGCCAGAGAGGACACAGACAGGGTTGCTGTTCCCACAAAGGGTGTGCTCTGATGAGGGGAGCAGAAGAATGAATGAGTGCAGTGAGGTCAGATGGCGTTAAATCCTGTGAAGATAAAAAGCACCGATGTATCAGGGGTGTGGGGGGTGAGGGCCTTGTTAGAGAGGAAGGCCAGGGAGGACCACTCTGAGGAGGTGAAACCGAAGGACACAGGGTCAGCACAGAATCGGCAGCCAGTGCGCCAGGCACAGCGAACAGTGGACGCAAACGTTCCAAGGAAGAGCCATGGTTGGCAAGTTGGAGAGCCAGAAGGCCAGAGTGGGTTGGGAGTGGGGGAGAAGTCAAGACGGAGACAGGACCAGAGGTTAAGACATGTGGGGCCTTGTGACGTGGGCCACTGGAGAGCTTTGAGTAGGATGTGGCATGAACTGAAGTACGAGTTAGATGTTCACTCTGACTGCTAGGTGGAGAATCGATTACATTCTTCTGTCCTGCCCTTTGGCTCCAGGCACATTATACTTATTACTGTTCCCTGTTCTCTGACATCTCTCTGGCTTGCACATACATATCTTTCTTGGAATACCATTGAGCCCACTTACTACCTGGTAAACTCCTATGTACCCGTCAAAGCCCATCTCTAAAAGTAGCATTTTTGCAAAGTCTCCCTGGTCTCTCCAGACCAGGCCTCTCCACAGGCATAGTTAGGGAATCCCTCCCTCCACTCTGCTCCCACAGTCCCCCACTCATCCCTCGTCATGTCAGACTGCTGTGGGCGGTTGGCTGATCTCTGATACAGAATCTCACCTGGTTCATTTCGGTGGCCTGCGGCCTATCACAGGGTCTTACATAGAGGAGGGAGCTATTCCGGAAGCATTTCATTCATGGCAGTGATAAGGCCATCAGTGTGGCTGTTGAGAGGGACAAAAATGAGGCCAAAGAGGTCAGCAGATGCCGGGAGGGCAAGGTCTTGGATGGCAGGCCTCAGGGTGGATTTCAGACATTGGAGAAAAATCTGAGTTTGAAAATAGGAAAAGACTGTCAAGATCAGAGGGAGCATGTAAGTACTGAGAAACTGCCAGGGCAGTGACAGACTGGAGAGGCATGGTGACGTAAGTGCAGCACGGTATCCCGGGTTGAATCCTGGAACAGAAAAAGAATAGGAAAACCAAATCCCCTTGAGAGGTGAGGAGCAGGGCAAGAGAACTGTCTGGGGTTGTGATAGGGTCATTAATATTGATTATGTTTACATGATGTTCTCAAAGGCTATTAGCTCCGGGTTCGTTTTCCAACATAAATAAGAGAAGATAACCCTTGCCATTAAGAACTTAAGATCTATTAATAGGTGAAAAGAAAAACCTGCACTCCTACAAACATACAAAGGTCACTCCCTGCTTCACCTCTGAGACCACTTCATAAAAGCATTCTCTTATTCAGATGGGGAAACTGAGGCCTCCAGAGTCTGGATAGTGTGTCTGAGGTTGCAAGTTGAATAGTAATAAGCCAATGATTATCCTACTCAAAGGCAGTCATGAAGAGCTGTGGAGGAAAAATCTTGCCAAACATATAGTTTGTTTCTCACACAGCATACTTGTTTTCTTCGTTTAAAAAAATTAAATGTATGTATGTATGTATGTATGTATCTATCTATCTATCCATCTATCTATCTATGTGTGTGTGTGAATTTATATTTGCTGTGAAAAAAAAACTATCAGGTTGGATTATAACCCAAAGAGTTAAATAAATATATGTGAGTCAACACTGATATTAAATAAATCAGTAGGGAAGACTGGGCAAACCTTCCAAATATTAGAAGTACTCTACCCTCCCCAGAAATTTAATCCCCCACCTCTGAGCAGGGTCTGGACTTAGTGACTTGACTCCTAAGAAGAGTAAATTGTAACTTTACAATGGAGAAACCTGGCAAGCATGACCTTCACCAAGCAATCAAGGTTAACATCACCAGTGACAAATTATGTGGATGTCACGTGCCTCCTGATGGGACGTGACAAGAAGCGCACTTTCCTCTGCGGAGTTCTGCCCCAAACCCATAGCCCCAGTGTAGACATGAAGAAATCATCAGCCAAACCCCAACTGAAGAACATTCTACACAACACCTGGCCAGCACTGCTCAAGACTGTCAAGGTCATGGGAGACAAGCAAAGACTGAGAAATTGCCGCAGAGCAAATGAGAGAGGCACGGGACTAAATGCAGTGTGGAGTCCTAGACTGAATTCTGGAACAGAAAAAGGACATTAATGGAAAAACTAATGAAGTCTGAAGGAAGTTTGGAGTTGAGTTTAGCAATAGAGGAAATTGAATGAGGGGCATAGAGGAACTCTGTATTATCTTTGCAACTTTTAATTTTCTTTTTTTTTTTTTTTAATATTTTTTTAACTTCAGAGAGAGAGAGAGGGAGCAGGAGAGAGAAACAGAAACCACGATTGTCTCCTAAACACCTCCTACTGAGGATTGAGCCCTGATAGGGAATCGAACTGTGACTTCCAGGCTCACGGGTTGACACTAACCACTGAACTACACTAGCTGGGCTCTTTGCAACTTTTTTGTAAATCTAAAATTATTCCAAAGTAAAAGTTTACTTTAAAAAATCATGTTATGAGAGAGTGAATCTCTCCTGGCTACCATTCCCCATCCCCATCCCCCCCATCAGCTCCCCGCCACTCCATCCATTCTCTGCAATGGCCCCCTATTCTCCCGGTTTCTGAGCTGGTGCCTCACTATGTCTTCAAGAGACAGTTCCAAACTGGAGCTTGAGACAGTGCAGCGCATGAAAGGGCAAGTGGACTCATGGCCTGCATCCACTGCTTCGCCTCCCTTGCTGTGCTCATACGTGATCCCAAGGCAGCAGGTCAAACAGTCTGTGAACCCTTAGAGAGTTGTGCTGGATAAAGCCCTACAAACAAAGCAATATCCAGACTATGTCTACTCCGGTGAAAATGAATTGCAGCTTTTTCCAGGGTGGAAAGGGTTTAATATAATCAACTTGTCAAATGGCTGCTTGTTCTCCTCAAGGGACAAAGATGTATCTGAGACTGAGTTGGTGTCTGTAAACTGGCAGGCTCAACACTCAGCACCAGCAGTAACTACATGTCTTGGTGAGTGAGTGTGAGCCCATATTATAGCCCCCACATATACCCTCTTTGTATGCTACCATGGTTACTGTTTATGCATCCGTGTACCAGCCTGGGCTGTCCTTAGATAGAGGCTGGCTGATGTTAACTGCATATACATGGCTAGGTAGTGCTTACTCCATGGTACACAGCCTGGTGGGTGTTAACATGGAATATAATGACCTTCACATTCGATGTCCAAGCTCACAGGTCCAACCACATACCCTACACAGAGTCCTTGCCCCCGATTTTCTAATCGTATTCCTTCCAGGCCCAAGCAGACAAGCTATTCACCACTGCCCAGGAGATCCGTGTATATTCTAACCTTGGGCCCTCTTCCTTTCCACAGAAAGAGCACTATTCAAAGCTCTGCCCATTGGAAAGGTTTCCCCCTCTGCTGTCTTTCAAGGACACCCCTGTGTGGGACTGCAGTGCAGCCACAGTCTATTTCTGGCTTGCTCATTCATACTGAGCCATTTACCTGCTAACAAAGCTTGGTTCTTTTCACTCAAGCTGGATATAAGAAGCTTCTCAGGCAGCCATAGCCGAGCTGAGGAAGGGGGCACTGGTGCAAAGGTGGTGGGTGATATAGATGTCTGAGCCACGTACTCATGCACCTTCTGCCCTTTGGCGCTGCTGTGCCCAATGTCAGTTGTGCCCTGTCCAACTTAGGATGAATTGCTGCTGGGCTTTCTGACTTTCTGACTGGGAGTGGAGGGTGGTCCTGGTAGAATCCAGCTCATGATGAGCAGCTGTGTCTGCATGATCAACTTGATGATCTAAGCTCCCATGATCTGTCTTTTCCAGAACCTTATAGCAAATCAGGAGCTGTGTTGTGAGAGGTGTGTCATTCCTGGCTGCAGATGGCATGGCCCTGCTCCAGAACCCTAGAGGTCCACATAGTGATCCTCCTCCTAGGCCTTGTCATAAACTCCACAGGCATCGTTTCCCACCGCAGACACCTCAATACCCTGGATTCTGCCAGATCATATGGTCCACACAGCATGGTTACTTGTACTACAGTCTGGCCCTGCTGCCAAGCCCTTTCCTGATCGGGGTGCCCAGCAAAACTGGCAGCCTTGTCATCCACAATACAGGATCGAGCAGTATTCCCGGGTGTGAAAATGCTCCCTCCAGACCCAAAGGGGCCTACCTTACTGGGGGCGTGGGAGATGCAATCACTTGTCTTTTACTTTGGAGGGAATGTCCCTGGCATATCCCAGACCACTGGCCCCTAAAAGCTTCACTGATATTTGAGGCCCCTGCATCTTCAGTGTGTTCTTACACTCTCTTCAATGCCTGCGTCTCACTGAGACTTCCAATGTATTCGTTGTTTCTTGCTTATCTGGCCCAGTGAGCTCATGTCTTCAATGTAGTGATCAGTGTGATATTCTGTAACATGTGTAGGTGGTACAGGTCTTTTCAGACTAGTCTGTGAGAGTGGGAGAGTTAACAGCCCTGGGGCAAGACTACAATTGTATATTTTTGTCTGTTCCAAGCAAATATGAAGTCTGACTTTCCTTTCTGACAGGGAAGGAAAAGACAAACATTGACCAGATCAGTGGCTACATACCATGTACCTGAGAACATGTTAATGTGCTCCAAGAAAGATGCCACAACTGGCACAGTGGCTGCAATTAGAACTACCACTTGGTTGATTTTGCTATAATTCACCGCCATCTTCCAGGATCCTTCTGATTTTGTAGGGGTCAGAGCAGTGAATTAGAGAGAGACATAATGGTGATCACTATCGCTGCATCCTTTAGGTCTTTAAAGATGACATTTATCTTTGCCATTCCCCGATTACTAATGAGGCTGGGCATCTTCTAACATATTTATTGACTTATTTCCTTTTCTTTGAACTCCCATAATTCATAGCATTAGCCTTTTTAAATTGTTTATCTAGACCTTGGCACTCACCTTCACTAGACTTCGAACTTCTTAGGGCCAGAGACTGTCTTACTTATTCCTGTGACCCTTGGATCTGGCCCGTAAGAACTCAAATACGCACTGAATGAGTGATTTTAACAAGAAGAAAGAGCAGCATTTGATTGGACATCCTGGTCTTCTTGAATCTTGAAACTAACCTCCTTAGCTTATGGGTAAGCCTATCCCTGACAGCAATTATATCACTTTGGTTGATTTAAAAGAAAATACAATGTCATCCAGTGAAACCATCGGGCTTTTGAAATCAAAGCAGTGCCACTGAACTAACAGAGCTCCCAAAGCCTTGTTCTCTGGGTGGACTCCCTTTGGTAGCAATAAGGGGCAGTAACAAACTGAGCCTCTGTCCCATATGGCTGTGATAAACACATCCAAAACACATTACAAATCTCAGAATGAGGCTCGGAGGCCTGAGGCTGCAGCAAAAGAAAACCAAGGTTGACAGGCACAAGTGTAAGAACCTGATATTCTTTAAATGAGAAAAGGCCGGCTGCCTGTTCCTTCACCACTGAACATAGTAAATGCATTATCTGAGCTTCCTGCCATTTTTCAAACCTGGGACTCTCTAATGGTATCTGTTTGGTCAACTCTAAACTGCATTTGTCAAAAGTAAAAAAGAATGATCTAATTTACACAATCTTGAGTGTTCCTTTCCTTTGCTATAAATTGTTGGGAGTTTTAAATTTTGAAAAATTTTCTGAAGTATCTGTTTATGTAAGAATGTTTCTATCTTTCTAAATGCACGTTTTATTAGTTCCCTCACCTCCTCAAAAACTTCCCAGAGCCTCTCATTACCTGCAGGCCAGAGTCCAAACTTCCTCACGAGGCCTCTGAGGCCCTGACTAATTGTTTTGCCCCGTTTCTCTCCACCTTGCCTAAAAACTCTATGCCTCCACACTCCTTTTCATTTGCCTTTACTGACACAAGGCATACACTTTCAACCTCTGGGCTTCTGTACACATACTGATCTAAGAACTATCTATCCTCCAAGACTTGATTCAAACATTAACTCTCTGAAGACTTTATCTTTTCTTAGAATGGTATTAATCACTCCTTTCTCCACTTTCTCAACATTTTAAATCAGTATCTACAATAAACACCTAGTATGCTGTACTGTACTTATTTACTTATGTGTCTGTCTCCCCACTAGACTAAGGGCTCCTCAAGGGTAGAAATGATATCTACTGCAGTTTCTCTAGTGCCAGTCTAGTCCTTGGCTCACATAAGATAGGCAACATTAGTTTGTTGGATGAATGGATGAATGAAAATTGAGACTCAGTTCCTACTCGAAGGACCAGGATCTCCGATTTAACCACTACAAGAAAAGGATCAGCTGAAACCTGTTTGGTTAGAGCATCGGCTTGGAGACTGAAGGGTCCCGGGTTCGATTGCGGTGAAGGGTATGTACCTTGGTTGCGGGCATATCCCCAGTAGGGGGTGTGCAAGAGGCAGCTGATCGATGACTCTCTCTCATTGATGTTTCTAACTCTCTATATCTCTCCCTTCCTCTCTGTACAAAATCAATAAAATATCTTTTAAAAAAAAGAAAAAAAAAAAGATCAATAAGCTGCTGAAGCAGACTCTAACAGTATTTAATTTCCCAAACTTCCTATAGCAACCAAACACATTTAGGAGACATATTCATATCTAGATTTACAGGTAACTCAGAAGTCTAAGAACTTTTCCACCCCATTGCAGGAGCTGAACATTTCCCTTATAACAGGCTGGAGCTCCGAGGTGCTTCTTAGTGGGTGGGTCAGCTTAGATGGGTATCTGCAAGCCTCCTTTCCTTCAGCAAGCACTCAGAATAGCTCCATTAGTGTTCATGGAAATTCTGTGCATGCATCAAGGAAAACACAGCCACAAATAACACGGTCTACTTTCCAAATCTCCAAAGCACATCTCTGCAATCATCTTACTTTCTAACCATCACCACTGAAACCTTTCAGCCACAGAGCAATTTGTTTTCAACTTACTCTGGGTCCTTAAGTTAGCAGAACTTCTTGGTTGCTTATAAATGAAGTTTCCGACTCCCAGTCTCTCTCCCTGCTCCAGCTTCTTCTTCCACAGCCTGTTAACAAATATTAACCAGCTCCTGCTTAGAATCAGTCCATATGCCTTCACTTGTTGTTCAGGACCCTTCATATCTGGTCCTGATAATTGCCTTCCTCTACGGCCTCATTTCCATCTACTTTTCACCCTGCTTTCCTCTACTCAAGCCACACCAATCACCTTCCAGATATTTCACAGGTCTGAGTCTTTCCATAGTTTGCTTTCTCAGTCAGGCATATGCCTCAACCACCCAATTAACTACTTCTACCCTTTAAGACTGCACACAGGTATCACCACCTCCAGGAAGTATTACCTGATTGGATTAGATGCCTTTCCTGTACAACACAAGTAATCATTCAATTATTCAATAGTTATGAAGACCTAGTTGGTACCAGGTGCTGAAAATACAATAGGGAACAAAACAAAGTCTCTGCTTTCATGAAGCTTAAATTCAATGAAATTTATTGTGATAACACTGGTTACTAACATTCTATAAGTTGCAGGTGTACAATTCTTTAATATGTCATCTGTATACTGCATTGTGTGCTTACCAGCCAACATCTAGTCTGCTCCCATCACCATGCATTTGACCCCTTTATCTTCTTTTTCTTCCCCCCAACCCTCCCTCCACCTTCGGTAACCACTATATTGTTGTGTCCATGAGCTCGCATTACCTTTAGTGGGGAGATAGAATCAAAAGCACAACCACAGAACATGTGGATATGTATAGAACAATACATAGGATATTGTGGTAGGGGAAGCATAGGGAACTAGGTAGAGAGTAGCATATTAGAGAAGAAAATAGCATGTGAATGCTTTGACGGGAGTGACATGATGAGATTTCCAGTTCTGATATGTCACTTTGTTTCTAGGACAGGGTGATAAATTTGAAGAGGTTAGAACTGGGTGCAAAGGGACCAGCTAGGAAGCCATGTAGCCATGTGGGCAACAGAGGATGAAGCCCTAAAGTGGTACTAGAGATGGAGAGGAGGCAAGAGATTCTACAATAAATATATGTGATGAGTAAAACCATTAGGCCCTGGTTGAGTAAGGACTCTGGCTTCTGGCAAGAATGCCTGGGCTACCAGGACTGCCAAGTGAGAAAAGACATGTTACAGCTGAGAAGCCCACGAGGCATCTTGGATGATGTATCTGAAACTGAGGGACTATGTACTGTCTGAAGATACAAATTGGAGTGTCATCTGCATGTAACCATAAGAGAGTGAATGAATGAACCTGGGAGACTGGAGCCAATCAAACAGACCAGGGTTTTGAACCTTAGCTCTGCCTTTCACTATCTGTGTGATCCTGAGTAAGTTACTAAGCCATTCTGGGACTCACTTTTCTGATCTTTAATTGCATATTATTATTAAAATGTCTATCACAGTGCTGAGTGCCTGGTGGGTGCTTAATTATGATTCCAGCTTCAGTACTTCCTAGCAGTGGGAAATGGAACAAGATACCTCTGCCTGGTGAGCCTCAGGGTCTCATCTCAGTTCCTGCTAGGTATCCACAGTACTCCGTGGAATGGGTGCTCAATAAATGATTGCTGAATAAATGAAGAAATATAAAAAAATTGAAACAATATCTACTAACACAACAGATGAGAGGATTAAACAGGCCACATTAATCCCTTCCTTTCTGTCCTTGCTTTTTAACCCATCCCCTCTTTTTTTGTATTTTAAATCTCTCCTTTTTTTTATTAGCTCCTTCTTTTTAGATTACAAACATGCTCCAGTCTCCCCTAACCTCAAAAACCCTTTCTCGAGTCTTACTATTTCTTTAAATTCTTTGCAATTATTTTTCATTTTCATCAACTATACTTTTTCTCAACCCAAAACACTTTTCAATGAACAAGCCATATCTTTTGTTTTAGTGGGGGGGAAAGTCCCAGTTTATTATTATTTATAAAAAAGCAAATATCATTTACATAATTGTTTCAAGAGGTCTATATAAAGGTATTTTATTTTAAAATATATAGGGATGGATTTTTTTCACTACAGTAATTCATTTCAAGAGGAATTTCATTATGTATCTTCTACAGAACCTTAAAATGAGAGTGTCACATATTCAAATAGCCTGAGTGTGGGGATGCTCCAGGCCAGCTCTTCATTAGGAGACTCAGCATGGGGGCTCCGAAGACCAACACAGAAGGTCTTCCAGGGAGAGCTGAAACATTCAGATAAGTGAGCTCTGGAAAGAAGGGGCAGTGGGCTGGCTCCGGCAGGCTCACCCCTGGGGTAGAGCAAAGAGAACAGACAGGGGAGTTCTGAGAGGCACCAGAGCCATCTAAACTCAGGGGGATGGAACCGTGTGAGCGGCAGCAGTAATTGAGTTTCAGTTACCTGCAGGGTGGCGAAATAAAGTAGCGACTTCATCTGCCTGACATGGGGGAAGTTTAGAGGTGTCCCTGGCATACTCACAGTGAAATCCACCACCCTTTGCTGGGTTGGGTGATGGCAACCGTACAGCGCTTCCTAGTGACAGCCTGTGCGCGTCCCGTTAGGCAGCACCGGCGCACGGCAGCTAATGAAGCGTTTCCTGCAGGCCTGTCTCCCAGGGCGCTCTGCATCCTCTGTCTGAAGGAATGGCACCATGGGAAAATTTAGCGCAGCCAGCATCAGCCATCACCCAAACTCAAAAGGGTCTTTGAATAGCAGAGAGGGGCACGTTTTCTGTTCTGCCCAGCCCGGGCTGGAGCCGTCCTCGGGTCATTTTCTGTGGGTCTGCACAAACACGCCGACGGGCAGCGAGCCGCTCTTCACCTGAGCCCGGATTTCAGCTCGGTGCTTTAATGTGAAGACCAGGGCTCTCACCGTCCGCCGGTAGGGCCCATTAATGAGGCGGGAGCAGAGATGAAACGTTTCCCGCTCAATATTTTCAACCAGTAGGTGATCCATCTAAAAAAACAGCAAAATTATCAAATTAGGGCCTTGCAACGCATAAGAATTAAAAACAAGAGAGGCTGAAGCACTCTGCTCAGAGGCTTCCATTAATCAACTGAAACTCAAGGACATCTACTTCCTGTCACAAGAGAAACAGGAAGAGCAAATTAATTCCACCCTGGCAATTAAGGAACAAGGCCATGTGCTCTGTGACAGGGACCTCATTCACAACCCCTGCCGGGTGGTAATATTTGCCATTATAACAGGAAACTGGCCTGAACTAAGCAATGGGTCCTGGGCCCTGTACTTTACCAACCAGGAAACAAAGACCAAGGATAATAAATCAGTGTAACAGTTTATACTTTTGGGGGGTTTGTTTTAAAAGTGCCTTTTAACCCTTTACTGCATCTCAGAAACACTGAATCTGGATCTTAATATGTGTGTAGATCACTTTTCACATTTAATGCTCACAACTCCTATTATCTCATTTTGCAGATGAGGAAATGGGTTCAAAGATAAAGAAAGGTTCAAGGTCTTACAACTACCAAGAGGCAGAGCTGGGCCCTAACCGGTTTGGCTCAGTGGATAGAGCGTTGGCCTGCGGACTCAAGGGTCCCAGGTTCGAACTCAAGGGTCCCAGGTTCGATTCCGGTCAAGGGCATGTGCCTTGGTTGCGGGCGCATCCTTAGTAGGGGGTGTGCAGGAGGCAGCTGATCGATGTTTCTCTCTCACTGATGTTTCTAACTCTCTATCCCTTACCCTTCCTCTCTGTAAAAAAATCAATAAAATATATTATAAAAAAAAAGAAAAAAAAAAGAGGCAGAGCTGGGACTCTGACCTGGAGCCCCGACTCCAAAGTTCATGTTTCTGCCCTTTCACTGCACTGACTGTCCCTTCAACATTCTAACTGCCCAGGAGAGTTTGAGGAGATGCTTGCAGGGTCAGTAAACAGCAGACTGAGGGATGGGACTTGTAGCAATTCCAGGATGGTGTGGCTCAGGCCCAAGTCCTCCTAGGGTGGCAGACATAATCAAAGTAGGACAGGCCTGGGACTTGGTCCACACGGTCTGAATCCCAGCCAGGTTGGGCTGCTGGTGAGGGGGCTCCTCAATCCTACCTTCCTTTCCAGGCCTATCCCCTCTCATCCTGAGCACCGTCCAGCATGAGCCTGCTAAGCTGCTTTCACACACCTCTATCTGCTACTTAGATACTTGATCCCTTAAGGTACACTTTCCCTAGAAAATACATTCTTATTTGTATGTCAAAGCTTAGCTAAAAAGCAAAATACAAGAAAGCAAACTCTAGCTCAGAGGACTGAAAGTTCTTTGGGCTGCCACGTCTCCTGAGTTCCCCTTAGTAATTATCACAATATACTACAATTATCCATTTTTTGGATAGTGAGTTCCTAAAATACAGTGAGTTCCTTGAATACAGGACACAAATTTTTCTCTCTTACTTGCTTTCCTCCGTTCATTCAAATATTTATTCAGCACTTACTATGTGCTGGGCTCTGTGCTTGGGGAGAGGAAACAGCAGTGAATAAGGCTGGCACTGTCTGTGACTCCATGGAGAGCACAGTTAGTAAGAAGCAGTGACCATGGATTGTAAGTGCACTGAGTGCTGGGAAAGAGGACAGGGATGCATGCTGGGTGCAGAGCTACAGCAAGGGGACCCAACCCAGAGGGTGGTGCCTGGCTTTGAAAGGAAATGCTGTTTAACTTGAGACTTGAAGAATGAATAGGGTCTGGCTAGGTAAAGTAGGCACGTGCTTTGCAATATGTTCACTGATCTGTACGTATATCTCTTGTGTACTTTGGCTGTATTTTATTTATTTTTATTTTTATTTTTTGGTTAATCCTCACCCAAGGATATTTTTTTCCATTAATTTCTAGACAGAATGAAAGGAAGGGAGGGAAGAGGGAAGAGGGAAGAGGGGGGAGAGAGAGAGAGAGAGAGAGAGAGAGAGAGAGAGAGAGAGAGAGAGATATGAAAGAGAGAAACATTGGTCAGTTGCCTCTTATACGCACTCTGAGAAGCAAGCCTGCAATCTGGGTATGTGCCCAGGAATTGAACCCATGATCTTTTGGTGTCTGGGACAACACTCCAGCCAAACCACACTGGCCAGGGCTACACACTATTTAAAAAGAAAAGTTTAAGAAAAAAGTGTACCAAAAATAGTCACCTGACACTTGATAAAATACCCTAATATAAGGAATAGACAGACCGAAACAAACAGAAAAAAGAAGCTTGGAAGAAATAAGGACTGCAGGGAGAATAGGACTGGGGGGGGGGGGGGGGGAGGAGACAGAGAATGAATATGTAGGCCCAGACATCCACTGAGGCACAGCAGACAAAAGACCTTCCGGGAAGTTTGTGGTCCTGATGACTGACTGACTGTGCTAGGGTGAGTGGACCTGGCTTGGAGCCGTGGCTCTCCAGACATCTCGAGTTTTTCATGGCCTCCTGGGTGGGCAGTGAACTAGCCCCTGGCCTGAGGCAGCCCTGCAAGCAGGTTACTTTAGAAGGCTGGAAGGGTGGCCAGTTGTCTGGCCAGCATTTGTCCAGCAACATTGGCCAGAGAGGCTCCTCAATCCAGTGTGAGGATGGTTAGCCACTGTTTAGAGATTCACTTATTTTAACAGTCAAGAAAAAGGTGGGGTTTTTTTTAGGGGAATGGTTGTTTGGGGAGAAAGGGCATATATACCTTTGCAAAATAGGCCATGGCCATTCCACTGAATTATAGTATATATTTAAAAAAAGAACTCTAGCCGAAGCTGGTTTGGCTCAGTGGTAGAGCATTGGTCTGCAGACTGAAGGGTCCCAGGTTCGATTCCGGTCAAGGGCATGTACATTGGTTGCGGGCATATCCCCAGTAGGGGGTGTGCAAGAGGCAGCTGGTCGATGTTTCTCTCTCATTGACGTTTCTAGCTCTCTATCCCTCTCCCTTCCTCCTCTCCGTGAAATATGAATAAAATATACTTTAAAAATAATAATAATAAAAGAACTCTGACAGTGTCTTGGAATTTGCATAATTGGATACTCATACATACTTTATTTAGCAAATAGTTACCAAGTTGCTACCCTGAATCTGCCCTGATCTGAATATTAGGGAGACTGAGCAGAAAAGGCTTGCCCCTGCCATCCAGGAATCACATCTAGAAAGGCGACTGCATGTACACAGAAAACCACTGGGTAGTGGAATCGGTGTTCTACCAACAATGTGAAGGGAAAAGGGAGCAAGCATGTAATAATTCTCATTCACGCCTTCTTATTAAATGAAGGCCAATCAGAATGAAGAAATAAGAACATCGGTGATATTAAAATGTAAATTATACAGAATAATTCATCATATGCCTTTTTGTATAAAAGTTCATTGCACGAAGTGAATGAATTTAAAAATGCCCTTGGAAAATCCAAACCAACCCAAATTGTTGAGTCCTTTCCAGTGGGTTTTAGCCTGGTGATTTAGGTAAGCCCTTTCGGGACTTAGCTAAGGGACCAGGGTCTCACTGATACCTTGAGAAGAGTGTTTTGCTGTGAAACGCACCTGTAGAAATGGGAATAGGAACGCTGCAGGAAACCTAGGCATTCATTTTGGGACCACATCCCTTCTCTGTGTCTTATGATCTTCCTGGTCTCCTCCCCATAGGTTTTTGCTCCTCTCCATTTGCCTTACTCACTACTAATTCTAACTGCCTTATTCTCTCCCCATATTCTACACATTTCTACCCATGGTTTCTGCTTCCTCATAACTCCTCCAACATCTGCTCCAACACTCCCACTGTTGTTTTCTTAGCATTTCCTAGTTCACATGTCTCAGAGACAGAGAATCTGATTTACTTCCCTATCTATTTGTACCTGTGAGTTATTCAGTTGTCCAATTCTGGACAAATTGGTTATAGCTGGGAGAAGATATAAAACATGACCACCTAGAATAAAACATGACCACCTAGAGCTTTTTCATCAAGGATTCTGGCCTCAGTGGGAAATGGTGCCATAATCAATTAGTGATGTCTGCCACATCTGTAAGCCCTTTGAAAGTAAGGGAACAGGTCTTTTTTATGTGTGTACCTCAAATGCAGAACTTCCCACGATGTACTGTAACTGTTTATTTGTCTCAGAAGCCTGTAAGCCCTTTTGGGGATGATACTGTGCTGGATCCATTTCTAAATTCCCCATGCCTAGCATAGATACAAGCACATGGTAAGGGCTCAGTAAATATTCATTAAATGAATGTCCTCCCCCTACCCCCATGTAACCTCCCTCCTTTCCTGCTCTTTCAATAACATAGCAAATAAGATAGGAAATATAATGTTTCTATTTTATATGTATTTTCAAGTTAGCAAAATCTTCCCCCTCTTGAAAAAGGCCAATTCAATTGCCATCTCTTCCATAAAACCTTCCCAGATTCCCCTATTAGATTTCATATACTGTCCTTTGTGTGTCTGCATCATTGGCTTGTACCCATTTCAGATATATTTCATCTTGCCTTCTATTAGTCTTTTACAGGCTCTCAGCCAGGAGACTGTAAGCTTTCTTAAGATAGGGAATGCAACTCACTTATGTTTGCATTCTCCCTGACACTAGTAGTAGTAGTGCTAAACATTTGTTGAATTGAATATCCACTGGAAGCAAACTTGGTATGAGTTTTAGCACACAGAGCATGATTGGGTTTGTACCTATCTAACCACACTCCTTTTGGGCCACTTAAATACATTTATGAAAGAGCCGGTCAAAGCCAGAGGTGCAGTCTGAGGCCATTAAACAAAGAAAAAACTAACAGTCCCATATGGGGACGTACCCCTGACCTGGATCTCATTAGCACCATCTGACAACCAACTGGGCCAAACAGCCAGTGTTTCATAACTCTTAATGATACAGGTTCACTTTGAGAATCAGGTTCATTTTTTTTAATGACATAATAGGAAAATGATCACAGGCCATGAGGTAGGAAGGAGAGTGGATAATGAGGAAGGGGAAGTAAGAGAATGACACCACAGGGGATGTTCATATGAGGAAAGATCTAAAATGCAGGGAAGAACAAAGAAGATCCGGAAGGGAAAAAGTAAAGGGGAATGGAGCCAGGGTCTCAACAATGGAGTTTTTATTCATCTATTCCATTATTCCAAGAACAAGGAAACAATCTATGAATCTGGAAAGCAAGATCTATACAGTAATAAAGAGATACATCTGGCTGTGTATGTATATTCCTCAACTATGGCTTTCACTACAAAAGAATATAACCAAAACAAATAACATGAAAACATTTATTTTCTACAAAAAATGTAATGGTAGGATCAAATTGTAAAGGCTTTTTAGTCACTGGGTCAATAATTTATCCAATGGTTTACTACTGCCTGATAAAGTACATTTGTGGAGACTGGATGTCTGATTTGAATGCACTCAACATTGGTTACTGTCAAAGACCAAATACTGAGTTAGATGGGTCACTTATTTACCCTAATATGGTAATGTTTCAGATGATAATAGGTGCTAAGAGTTAACTTTTATGCAAAAAGTGTTTATAATTCTTAAATATATCAAACTGATCAAATTATTATCAAATACTGTTTATGCAAAAAAAAACCCAGATTGATTCTTTTATTTATTTATTTTTGCCAAGGAAGAAAGAAAGATGCATACTTTTATTATTATTATTTTATATATATATATATATATATATATATATATATATATATATATATATATATATAAAATTGATTTTTTACAGAGAGGAAGGGAGAGGGATAGATTGATGAGAGAGAAACATCGACCAGTTGCCTTCTGCACATCCCCCACTGGGGATGTGCTTGCAACCAAGGTACACTCCCTGGACCGGAATCGAACCCGGGACCCTTCAGTCCGCAGGCCAACGCTCTATCCACTGAGCCAAACCGATTTCGGCAAGATGTATACTTTTAATTTTTAAAATTTACTCTTTGGGAACAAAACCACTCAACTATGCTTAATCTGATATTTTTTCCAATTATGTTGGAAAGCACTAACGAATTTATCACTTTTTTAACTTTGAAACACTTGAGTGCTTACCACTTGATGTGCCATTTAAAGGATAATTAATGGATAAACTAAAAGGATAATTATTATGGAGTTTAATATAGTAGGCAAACTGCTCATTAATCCTTATAAGCATTGCTTTGTTATTATCATTTACTTAAAAAGATGCCACAGGGAACTGGAATTTACCACCACATTAACTACATATTATATAACCAAACTCTATGTTTTTGTAATAATTTTGATTTAAAAAATAAACTTTATTTAAAATATCAAATAGCAAGTCTTGTTGGCTAATCAATATTCTGGAAAGTTATTTATTTAGACTTACAACCTTCATTTTTTTTTTTCTCTTCCAAGGGCTTAATATTCATATTAAAGTTTCCTTTAGGAAAAGCAAAGCAAACTTAACAGCATAGCAATTTGCTGAGCTATCAAATAACACTGATAATTATAAAAATGAAAAAATAACCATATACAGAAAAGGATATACAAAATTATACTGATATTGATCAAGATGAAAAAGACAACATAAATGTAAATTATTGTTAATTTTCTGCAATGTTGTTTAAATAATCAATAAAACTATCTTATGGAACATTTGGCATATAATGGCTCTTAATAACCTGGGAAAATCATATTATAGCATTCATTTAAAAAGTTATAATAACTTACCAACAGAAAATGCACCAAAATGCTAACAAGATTATATCTGGGTGGTAAGTTCAATGGTGATCTTATTTTTCCTCTCTATGTTTTTCACATTTTCTAAGTGTGTATTTAAAAATCCAAAACTGTATTCTAAAAAGTAAATAATATACCATGAGTTCATTTGCCCTTCTTTTGTGGATGCATAATTGAGACAGAAAGGCTAAAATATTTTCTCAGAGAATATAGTAACAGATCAAGCATTTAAATCAGACTTCTGCATTGCTTCTTTGTTAATAATATTAAATTATTCTTAAAGAAATTTTGATAGGGATACCCTAAAAAGGAGAAAATATATAAATGTTATATGTCTGATTTTTCCAGAGTATAAATTGACATATAAAATTTGTTTGATGATGGTGATTAATATTATTGTTAATGAGCAAAAATCCTTCTAGCATGTGTACCTCAAGCCTATTGTCACCTGAACTGTTGGCTATGAAGATGTAGGAATTAGGTCTAGCCAACTGACTATATGCTTTAGAATGTGGACAAAAAAAATGGGGGATTAGAATATTTTCAATAGACAGCTATTTCTTTTGCCATTGATATTTCCTAAGAGAGAGAGTCCATGCCAGAATTTTTGCTTCAGTGGGAAGAGAACAAATTTTAAACGGAAGGAGTCCACCAAGCCAGCATGGCTCAGCAGTTGAGTGTTGACCACG
The DNA here is from genome assembly GCF_014108245.1 of Pipistrellus kuhlii. Taxonomy (NCBI): domain Eukaryota; kingdom Metazoa; phylum Chordata; class Mammalia; order Chiroptera; family Vespertilionidae; genus Pipistrellus; species Pipistrellus kuhlii. The sequence goes on along the minus strand of NW_023425515.1, from coordinate 165,334,051 downwards.
AACCAGGAGGTCAAGGTTCGATTCCTAGTCAGCGCACAAGCCCAGGTTGCAGGCTCGATCCCCAGTGGAGGGTATGTAGGAGGCAGTGAATAATGATTCTCTCTCATCATTAATATTTTTATCTTTCTCTTCCTCTCCCTTCTTCTCTGAAATTAATAAATATATATTTAATAAAAATAAAATAAATGGAAGGAGCCAACATTCACTAAGTGACTTGTAATCACCAGGCACTATACTATTCTTTTGTATATAAAGAGTCCATTTACTCTTTCCAATAACCTTAGATGGTAGGAACAATAATCATTTTACACTTAAAAAAAATCAAGCCTCGTGTTAAAAGATTTGCCTAAGGTGCCACAGCTAGTACGGTCCGTACTAGAGCCAGGGTTTTACTTCAGGTTTGCTAGTTTCTTTCTACAACACCGTCTCCCAGAATGATTACAAATCCAGAACTCTTAAAGAAAAAAACAGAATAAAGCCACAGCACCAACACTATGAAAGTTCATTTTGAAAATGTGAGGCTCATTTAACCAAGAACTCCTAATAATTACATTATAACCAGACATTACCTCTAATTCCAGCGCTTCTGAGAGTAATTTCTGGGCGTTTTTCCTAAGCGCCTCGGTTTTGGAATCACTTCGAACTTCAATAGAAGGTCTATTTGCATGTTTCTCAATGAAAGTTCTCCACTCAGTGTAAACTTCTTTGGCAAGACAAGCCACTTCTGAATCTGAGTGTTGACACATCTTATTCACTGTGTGACCTGGAGCAAGAGAAGAGAAACCAAAGGAAAGGTGGTTCTGTCTTCTGAAAAGTACAGGACTAGATGGACTGATGTGTGTACGGCACTTAGAAAGCCATTCCCATTCCTAAGGATCTTAAGGCTCTGTGCAAATGAAGACAATTTCTCAAAGGCTGGGTTTACAAGATAATCACTGAGGGAGAATCACTGGACTAGCCAATGTCTTAAGTCATAAAATAGAAACACGACCAAAAGATACTTAAAACAAAACAACTAAGGTACCAACTCCTTAATCTAAAAATTGCAAGAAAGTGAATTAAGCATTTTTCTTATCTTTTGGTACATATTTTTCAGAACAACCAAATAGCTCTAGGTATTGAGGAAATGTTTTTTGTTTTTGTTGTTGTTAGTCCTCATCCAAGGATATTTTCCATTGAATCTTTAAAGAGTGAATGGGAGGGGGAGAGTCAGAGAGAGAAATATCGATGTGAGAGAGACACATTGATTAGTTGCCTCCCGCACATGCCCTGACCAGGGTGGGGATTGAGCCTGCAACCAAGATTCATGCCCTTGACCAGAATCAAATCCTCGATCAGTCCATGGGTTGACATTTTATCTGCTGAGCCAAACTGGCTAGGGCAAGGAAATGTTCTTTATTCAGCTAATAAATGTAAAAAGATTGACAGAACTAAAAAAAAAAAAAAAAAAAAAAAAAAAAAAAAAAAAGGTAGCCCATGATGAAATAATTCACTCAGGTGCTAATCATCAGTAGATCAATTCATTCAATAAAAGGTTGATAGGGAAATTTATAATGGAGGAATGAGCTGTCATGACCTGAACCACTGATCCATTAGCATCCCTGACTGTGGCACCATCAGACACAGGTAGCATTTCACAGCCCTATGAAATATTCTTGTCCCTCCTTCCAGAGAAAAGATGAACCAGAATCCATAGAATTATTCAATGCTAACTTCCAGTTTATAGAAAATATGAGAGGCAGAGGAATAGGTTATAGTATGAGGAAACAGATTCAGAATGTGGCACATTCTACAGGACAACAGACCTGGTTTCTATAATAGTCAATGGCATTTTTAAAAAAGGGGAACAAGGTCACAGAATGCTTTAGATTAAAAGAGGCTTTTGAGTCCAAACTACCAAATGCAATACATTTGGAGCCCCTTAATGCCATCTTCTACAATAGCCAGAAAGGTCTTTATTTAACTTTATTATTTTCTCTTTTAGGGACTTTTTTTTTTTTCTAAAACATAGACCTGATCATTTCACTGCTCTACTTAAATCTTTCAATTCTATATCCAAATTCATGTCTTGTCACACAAGTCCCTTCGATCATCTGCCACCCTCCCACCTGCTTTCTAGCTTCATTTCCAGCTACCATCCCTCTGTCATCTATACTCCAGCTACTTGCAGCTCCTAAAACACTTCAATATTTTGAAAATCTCTACTTTTGAACATATTTTCCAATAAACATTCTGTCTGCCTGGAATCCTCTTTCTTCCCCTTCATCTGGTTAACTTCCATTCTGTCTTTCAGACTCAGTACAGGAAGTCTTCTTTAACACCCCTAGGCTTGGTTGTATGCCTCACTGTGCTTCCTTAGCACCTTGGGTTTTTATCACAATGATTATTATAATTAGTTGCAATTAGACCAGTTATCTCTCTTGTCCACCAAAGAGAGCTCCTTGAGGGGAAGAACTGTGATTTGTTCACTTCTGTACCTCTAGCAGACAGCACCATGGCAGGAGCTAGGGATCAGAAGAATGGGTTCGATAAATGTTGTGGAGAGACAAGCCCACATGAAGAATAACATATTTTTACTAAAACATGTAAAACAAGGGGAAAACTACTATATTAGATGATGAAAAGTTAGTAAAACAATGCCAATACTGAAGCTAATTTGTAAATGTAATGTAATCTGTTTGTATTAGAAGACAACCAATATTTCTAGACTTAGTATAGAAACTAGAGGCCCGGTACATGAAATTTGTGCAAGGGGAAGGAAGTTACCTCAGCCCAGCCTGCATCCTCTTCAATTTGGGACCCCTCGGGGGATGTCTGACTGCTGGTTTAGCTCTCACAATCCAGGACCGCTGGCTCCTAATCGCTCACCTGCCTGCCTGATGGCCCCGAACCCCTCTGCCTGCCTGCCTGATCACCTCTAACTGCCTCTGCCTGCCTGTGGGCCTGACCGTCCCTATCTTGTCCCCCTGCCGGCCTGATCGCCCCTAACCACCTCTGCCTTGGCCCCCAGCCTAAGCCACAATCTGGCATCCCTCTGCCAGAGGCAACCTGGCCTATCAGGAGAAGGTGCCACCCCCATCACCCTGCTGCTGCTGTCACTGGCAGCCACCATGTGCCTTGCAGCGTGCGCACAGCTGCCTGAGCCTCATGCCTCGCAGTGGGGAGTGGCTGCCTGAGTCTTGGGTCGGCCCTCACAGTAGCAGCTGCCATCTGCCATGTGCTATGCGCCATCCGCCATGTGCCATCCGCAACCCGTCATCCACATCTTGCCTGAGGCTCAGGCAGCTGCTGTGGCTTTGTCTGGATGGTCGTTGGAAGATGTCTGCCTAATTAGCATATTACTCTTTTATTAGTATAGATATAAATGGGTAAAAGTCTAAAATACTATTTTGAAAAAGAGGAATTATCCAGCAGGTAGCTTTATAAGATACTAGAGGCCCGATGTACAGGTAAGGTCCCTAGGCCTGGCTGGAGATCAAGGCCAATAGGGGCCTTCTGGCTGCTGGCCAGGGCCTTCCTCTGATGGGATCAAACTCCCAGATTCCTGGTCAAACTTCCAAGGGGACACTTTGCATATTAGCCTTTTATACATATAGAAGATTAGGACATATTATAAAACAACAATAGTTAAAATTATATAAACTAACACCAGAAAATAAACCTAATGAATAAAAAAATGAAGCACAGGAATAGACAACATTATATACAAGAATTCAATATATACTAAAAAGAGTCATCATTGAACAAAAGGAAGCAGAAAAAGGATTTAAATTTGGGGAAATGGTCAAAACCATTTAAAAAGTTTATCAGCTAATGCCAACCATATAGCCTAACACTTAATGATTCCCTTACCCTCTACATTTGCTGAAGGCCCATCTCTGTATCGTAGGCACTAGTCATGCAGGGCTGAACAAGAATATGCTCCTGCTTTTAAGAGTCTGTGAAGGGCATCCTGCAGGTGAAAAAGAAATATAATTCTGAAGGGAAGACAAGACTCTTTAACTTCTCACTCTAAGCAATTATCTACCTAGAAATTTCATCTAGCCATTCCATTGCCCAGGGAAAGGAATACATCAACACTCATCTCCAGGAGAGGAAGAGAAATATGCAAAACACTCAGAATAAATGTCTCCGGGTGCTTCCTAGCTGACAATGCTTATGAGGTGTTCTAAAATACACACATCACTTAAAAGCTGGCTACTACTCAATACTTTTCTGAGCAGAGTTCTCTATATTCTTGAGATTATTCATTTAGCAAGCAAAATTTTGTTGGTCACTGTTATAGATGCTAAAAACACAAAGATAAATAAGTCATTGGAAGACCTCAAGACCTGAATTCTGGTCATTTTAATACTTTTGCAAAGCACCTTCTTTATGCTTGGTACTGATGGTACAGAGATGGAAAAGACCCAGGCCCTGGAATTAAACCTACACTCACCTTGCACCAAGGTGTGCAAAGAAGATATATGTACAAAAATGTTAATTCCAGCACCGTTTGTGATAGTGAAAAGCTAAACCAACCTAGAAGCTCATCATTAAAGATTCACTTGGTTAAATAAATTATAGTCCATTCAAACAATAAATATTTTGCAAATATTAATAGCTCAGCATATAGTAACACAGAAAGATGATTAATTTATTCAGTTAAGTGGAAAAAACAGGTTCTCAGAGGAACATGCACTGTATGAGCCAGTATTTTTTTTAATTACACTTGTGTACACATATAAACACATATGTGTTTATTTGCAGAGGGAAAAGTCTAAAAGAATTGACAATGAAATTATTAGTGAGTCTCTTCTGAGTGGTGGGACTGGGTGTGCTTATGCAGTCCAGCTCACAATGCTGTGGGTGGGCTCAACCTGTAAGCAATCCTAACAGTGCGAGCTGTGCTGTAATAGAGGTGCATTCAGGCTGCTTTGGAACAGAGATCCTTCTATCTGCTCCCAACCTTATCCTCTTCTCTCCCCAAGAAAGGCACTATTGATCCAGCTTTATATATGAGAACTAAAGACACAGAAATCTCGCAGAGTCCTCTATTTGTCGAACCAATGGACCTTCTCCAAGCTCATGGACTCGATCCTTCAATAGCATCTGACACTGCTTTCTTCATTCTGAAATATTCTCTTCCACTGCTTTTTGAGACACTACCTGTTACTGGTTTTCTTCTTCCTTCTCATTTCTCCACCTGCCTTCCCTGAGCAATCCCACCCACTCCTGTGGTCCAATTACTATACGCAAGCAGATGACTACCAAATATGTATCTCTAGCCCAAATTCCAGTTGCCTATTGGACATCTCTTCATGCTTATTTTGCAAGCACTTCTAATTCAACATTTCAAAAATGGAAATCGTTATCATCATCCTCAGTCTCTCACACAATGGCACCACCATTCACTCATCATATTAGGCTCCTTAACATCTATTATATCTTTCCCTTTTCCCTGCTCAGCTTTCTCTTCATCCTCACCGCTGCTCTGATTCACGTCCTCATCACCTCTCTACAGGTCTACTGCAAAGATTTATTAACCAACCTTTGTTCCCACCCAGTCTGGCCGTCTCCAATTTAACCTCTATACTGATGTCAAAAATAACCTTTTAAACACAATTTGATCACATCATTCCCTTACCAAAAAGTCTTCAGTGGCTCTCTCCACTGCCCTCAAATTAATTTCTAAGTATAGCATTCAAGCTCTGAATGACCTAAACTCTTTGGCCTTATCTCTCACCAGGTTGCCCTCTTTTTCTCTCTCCCCTCAAACCCAACCCTCCTACCCCTTTAGCTCCATGCACTAAGTTCTAGCCACAGAGAGCAGCCTGCACATTCTCGTTTAGGTTCAGGCTGTCTGGTCTTCTTACATTTCTGTGCCTTCGCTCACTGTTGCCTCTGCCGAGAATGTTTAAATGCTCACTTTCCCTTTTAAACTGCAAACATCTGGAGGGCAGGAGCCATACCTTACTTTAAGTTATATTCCAGCTCCCAGAATAGTGCCTTGCACAGAATAGTAAATACATATTTGCTGAACTCAAAATTAAATTAAAAAATTTAAGTTTAGCCGAAACTGGTTTGGCTCAGTGGATAGAGCGTCAGCCTGCGGACTGAGAGGTTCCGGGTTTGATTCCGGTCAAGGGCATGTACATTGGTTGCAGGCACATACCCAGTGGGGGGTGTACAGGAGGCAGCTGGTCGATGTTCCTTTCTCATCAATGTTTCTAGCTCTCTATCCCTCTCCCTTCCTCTCTGTAAAAAAATCAATAAAATAAATATATATTTTTTTAAATTTAAGTTTAGCTTTCAAATTGTTGAATACAGATGCAGTTAATTGATATAATCACACAATTGCAAACAAAATAATAGAACGATACAGTAAAAAATTAAATTCAAAGGCACTGGGGAAATCAAAAGCTCAAAATTCTTACCCATTGCTAAGAATTCTTTCTGCTTACTACTCCAGATTTCATATGAATTATTTAATTTTTATAACTGAACAATGAATTAAATACTATTTTTATATCTTTTTTCAAAAAAGAAACTAAAGGTCAGCAAAATAACATGCCCCAGGGCTCACAGCTAGTAAGTGTGGAAGCCAGGATTTGATACCAGCAGCCTGACTCCAGGGGCCTGTACACTTAACCCCTAACACTCTGTGTTTCCCTGTTAGTAGGGACTGGAACACAGGGAGTGATCAACAAGGCTCTGCTGGGATAATGTTGTTCACCTGCTTGTTATTTCCACGTCCAAAGAGCACAGGACTGGAGAGGGAGTCATACGGCTTAAACTTCATCTTCTCGGGCCTGGGCAGAGGAGTCCAAGTTTCTGGCCTGCAGGCGGCAGCACACCCACAGACAACTCTCTCAGGACAGGCCAGGGGCTCTGCCAATACCAAGGAAACCATCCCAGGAAGAGCAAAGAGGAAGGCGTCTCAAAAAAAAAAAAAAGTGACAGCAGGAAAGGCAGTCTGGACAGGAAAAGAGAAAGGGGGGAGGGGAGGTGAGGGAACCCTTTTCTAAAACAAACAACACAAAATAATAAATTGTAGATCACAAAAGGAATTTTGTGGTAATAATAATGATGACAGTTAACCATTGTGCTAAATGCTTTACAGACCTCAACTCATTTACTCTTCAGGACAACCCTATGAGGTAGGTGCTGTTGTGATTCCTCATTTTATAGGTAAAGAACCCAAGGAACTAAGGGATTAAGTAACTTGTGAAGGACGTGGCAGGACCAGATTTCAAATGTAGGCAATTTGGCTATGCAGTTAGACCTCCCCTGATTCAGATGAAAAAAAATAAGGATCCATGACCTTTCCCCAAGGTCACAAGTTGGTCAGTAGCTACACCAAGAAAGTTAATGATCTGTAAAAAGTCATTATTTGCTCCATGAACTTTTATGTTTTAAAGCAAACAGTGCTACTGGCTGGTCTTGTGATCTAAGTTAAGTCCTCTGGGTTTAAGGGTAGGGGGTTTCTGCTTCCCAGCACATTAAGCCAAATTCCCTGCAGGAAGCATCTTTCACTCATTTAACCAACATCACCAAATGCTAGGCATGTGTCAGGCCCTGCGCTAGGCATTGGGATAGAATGCTGACCAAGAGGCAGCCCTGTACTCAAAGAGCTCCAGGGGGGTCTCCGCACAGAGAAAGACACCTAAAGAAACAAATGCATGGAAGCGTTACAGGTCCTAACACAGTACTGAAGGGCAATCCCAGGGAGGGCCAAAAGAACAGTGGAATCAATTGAGCTAGCAAAGGGGTCAGCAAATACCAAGAAAGAGGCAAATTGTCATCTTGAGTCTTTAAAAAAATATATATATTTTATTGATTTTTTTTTACAGAGAGGAAGAGAGAGGGATAGAGAGTTAGACGAGAGAGAATCATATATTAGCTGCCTCTTGCATACCCCCCACTGGGATGTGCCCGCAACCAAGGTACATGCCCTTGACCGGAATCGAATCCAGGCCCTTTTAGTCAGCAGGCCGACGCTCTATCCACTGAGCCAAACCAGTTTCGGCCATCCTGAGTCTTAACAATGACTCAAGGAGGCATGGCTAACAGAAGAAGTAGAGGGAACAAAATCGTAGAACCTGAAATAGCATGGCATAATTTGAGGGCTTGTGGCAGACAAAATTATGATCCCCAAAGAGAGCCATGTCTTAATCCTCAGAATCTTTGAATATGCTACTTTACATGGAAAAGAGACTTTGCAGATATGATTAAGGACCCTGACATAGGATAGATTGTTGGTAGGCCCAATCTAATCACACTCCTTAAAGATAGAAGAGACAGAAGGGTGGGGCAGGAAGATGAAGTGTAAGAAGTGTGAGACCCATACTGAAATTTTTTTAAATTGACTTTTAAAGATAGAGGAAGGATGAAGGATAGAGAGATGGAAACATTGATGAGAAAGATCACTGATGGGCTGCCTCCTGCACAGCCCACAACCTGGGCAGAGCCTGCAACCTGGGCATGTGCCCTGACTGAGAATCGAAGAGAAAAACATTGATGTGAGAGAGATACATCGATTGGTTGCCTCCCACATGCACCCTGATGGGGGCTAGGAATTGAACTTGCAACCCAGATGTGTGCCCTTGACTGTGCAGGCCAACGCTTTAACCACTGCGCACCGTACTGAACTTCTGACCCACAAACCCATAAGATAACAAATCTGTCTTGTTTTAAACTACTGATTTTGTGGTAATTTGTTACAGCATTATTCAAAGAAAATGAATACAGGAGTCCATAAGTAGTTCAAGATTGCTGAAGAAATAGAAACCTATGGCACAACTTGAGACCAGAAGGCCATTTGAAAGGTCCTTGCCACTACCTTATCCCATGACCTTGGATAAGTCAAATCACATACCCACTCACTCACTAATTTGTTCATTCAATAAACATTTTTAGCTTCAAATAGGTTGTTTCATCTGGATCAAGTAAAAACTTGCCATGGACAAAGGTCAATTTTTAGGTTTCAGGAGGTAGCATGACATGGTATAAGAATATCTTAGCTTTGTCACTTATACTTTGGTTTTTTAACCTGGGTAAGTTATTTTAAATTCTCTAAGCCTTAGTTCTCTCATTTGGACAAAATAACAACATTTACCTCCAGAGTTGGTATGTGGATCAAATGAGGTCCTAGTTGAGAAAGCACTTAGTAAGTATAGTTTTCTGGTTGTTAATCAATCATAAATGAAAAATTATCTGAAACCAGGTAAATCTGATTGACATAAAACTTTTCCCAGAATATTCATTCACACAGCATTGCAAAGTGAAGCATGCTTGTTCACCAGGTTGAGAGTACAAGGCCTAATTCCATGGCCTCATCAGCCATCTGCTCGGTACTTCTTACCCACTAGACTCCTTTGAAGTAAAAGTATCCAGTCATAGAGGCCCCATTAAGTGCCAAGTCCGAAGGCTTTTGCCCAGTGAGAACAGTGAGGATACTCATTTCCCTTGCCTCTTAACACACACTCCTCCTTGGCCTTCATGTCACAATACAAAAGACCTGGCATTCTTCCTCTCTCTCTATTCCCTCAGCCTCTTCACTGGCTCCTCTTCCTCCTCCCACTTCCCCACCATGGATCTTCCAAGTTCTATCCTTCAGCCCCTTAATCTTTTCTTTTATTCAGAGAATTCATCCACTTAGGTGATTTTAAGCAAACGCTTCCAGGCAAATGACTTCCAAATATGTTATTTTTAGTCTAAATCTCTCCTATGAACTTCAGTCCCACATCTCCAACAGCCTGCTGCACATTTCTACCTGGAGACTTAATGTCAGAGCAAAATGCTAGAAACACTGACTGAAATGGGAATACTAGGAGAAAATTTGTATTTGAGGTACAAAAGAAAGGGCACGAAATTCTGTTTAAAAGAGGTGAGTTTGAGTAGATGGCAGAACCCACACAGATGATCCAATAAAATAGAGGCACACAGTCCAGGGCTCATTGCCCCAAGAGACTGGGCTCTCATTATATCTCCAGTGCTAACTCACTATGTGGCCCTGAATAAGTCACTTTCTCTCTCTGGGTCTGTTTCCTTCTTTGTAAATTTAGGTAGCCCCCTAACCAGTTTAGCTCAGTGAACAGAGTCAGCCTGCAGACTAAAGGGTCCCGAGTTTAATTCCAGTCAAGGACACATGCCCAGGTTGTGGGTTCAATCCCCAGAAGGGGGTGTGGAGGCAGCCGATCAATGATTCTCTCTTATCATTGATGTTTGTTTTTTTTTTTCTCTCTCCCTCTGCCGTCCTCTCTGAAATAAAAATATATTTTTAAAAATTTTAGGCCCAGCTGCCATGACTCAGTGTTTGAGCATCAACTTAAGAATCAAGAGGTCACAGTTAAATTCCCGGTCAGGGCACATGCCCAGGTTGCAGGCTTGATCCCCCGTGTGGGGCATACAGGAGGCAGCAAATCAGTGATTCTCTCTCATCATTGATGTTTCTATCTCTCTCCCCCATGCTCTCTGAAATCAATGAACACGTTAAAAAAATTTAGGTAGCTAAATGGATTTAAAAGTATTATGACATTGACATATACAAAGTTCAGAAATAGAAAAATATAAGAGCTCAACAGTAAATGGATAAAGAACATAAACAATTCACCAAAAAAGACAAAGTGTCAATAAATACAACTAATTCTCTACAGCAAATGAAAACAAGATGCTATTTTAACCTATTTAGTTAGTAAGATTTTTTTTAAAAATGGCAGGAATATAAATTGGAACATGTCTAAAAATCTAATGTTAAAAAATGGACCAGGACGAGAGATACATATCCAAGAGCTGTTTGAATTGAGGCCTCAGTTACACTCTAAAGCAGCAGCAAGACTGAGGTCGGAGGTTTATGGAAAAGCACCCCTGATAGGGAACAGGGAGCAAGGACTGAGGAAAGAGAGACGGCAAGAAAAAGAAATAGAAAAAGCTAGAAAAAGTCATAGAGAAAATCTTATTTGACCTTGTCATTTTCATTCATTTGATGAATATATCCTGAGCTCTTGCTATATGCCACACTAATGCTTGAAATGCATCACTAAATAAAATGTGTTGCACGGCCCTGCTGCCTTGGTTCCTGTTTAGTAAATAACAAGATAAATAAATAAATAATTACAAACTCAGGTAGGGATATGAAGTAAACAAACATTTAAAAAATAAAGAACTGGCAACATGCTCAGTATCATTTATGTTGACAGAAAAAAAGATCCATCAATGGTCTAAAAGTCATAGTTCTGGGAAGATGAGGAATGGGACAAGACTATTGGACTTGGTCAGAATGAAATCACTCATATCTTTTTTATTTTATTTTAATATTTATGTTTTATTGATTTTTTACAGAGAGGAAGGGAGAGGGATAGAGAGTTAGAAACATCAGTGAGAGAGAAACATTGATCATCCGCCTCCTACTGGGGATGTACCCACAAACAAGGCACACGCCCTTGACTGGAATCAAACCTGGGACCCTTTAGTCCACAGACCGATGCTCTATCCACTGAGCTGAACTGGTTGTGAGAGAAGTCAGCATGGAAAGAATTGAATGAAGAAGGAATGGGAGGAATAGAAATGGGAGTTAAGATTATTAATTTTTAAAGGAATCTGGCTATAAAGGGAAGACTAGAAACAAGGTGTTTGTAAGAAATGGCAAAGACAACTAAAGGAAAAGGCGTGAGACTATCTGAAGCCAGGAAGAACCAGCAGAGAGGGTAAGAGAGACATCTTGGCCTTTTCATCACCACTGTCAATCCTTAGTAAGTCCGGTCCATTCTCCCAGATAAGGTCGCTCTACAAATCTGTCAATTAACAGGTTAGACTCTCTTCTATTTAAAAAATGAAATTGAAAGCACTCCACATTCCCTTTCTGATATTGCCATCTCTTTTTCCTTTCAATATGAAACTTCTTCAAAGAGTTATTTTCAGTTTGACTTTCTTACCTCCTCTCATTCCTCAACCTTCTGCCCAAACCCTGCCTTTGACCTTACCAAAATCTAACTTCCCGTTTCATGACAGCATTCGGTCCCGTTTCCCTTGTCACACCTTTTTGGTCTCCTCCTATAAGTCTCTTAAATACTGGTGTGCTTCAGGATTTTGGATTTAGCTCTATGTTTTTCTTAAATACACTCCCTAGACAAGCTTATATATCTCCACTAGGAGCCCGTGCACGAATTCATGCACCTTGAAAGGAACTGTGAGCCACGAGGCTGCGGTGGGTACAGGGGTGGGTCTTGGCCCATCCTCCACGCCGCCCCTCCTGTCCCCCCCCCCCCACTCAGCCCCTCCCTCCATGGACCTCATTCCCCTGTCCGCCTGCAGCTCCTCTCCTGCCACCACCACTCGAATGCAGTGGCAGCACCAGTCCTACTTGCACCCACTGACGGCACAGAGCTGAGGGGGGTGGGGGGGCCGCGGTAGAGAAACCCTCAGGGGTGATCGAGGCCAGCAGCTGCCATTCGCACCCGCTGACAGCGCCGAGCAGTCGAGCAGTGGCTGCCAATCGGTGGTCCGCTGGTGGTATGTAAGGGCCAAAAGGTTGGTGACTGCTGCTCTAGAGGGAATTAGATTCCTTCTTTTTTTGTTTCTGTCAATAATGAAGGGTCACTTCTGACCTGGAATACTTTAGCACACTTTTCAAGAATCCCAGCTTAGAGATTCCAAGATGGCTGCTCGGGTAGGCACCTAGCCGCAGCCGCACGCAACAATTTCAATAAAATACAACTAAAATATAAAATGGACATTACCCAGAACTACAGGAAAGTCGACTGACTGGAAATTCTACAACAAGAAGCAAGGAGATAACCAGAAGGAAGAGCGGAGGAGCTGGAAAAGCCTAAGGTACCGAGACACGCGGTGCGTGGAGAGGTCTGAGCCGGAGAGGAGGGCGGCTGAGTGCCTGGCTGGCGTTCCCTCTGGGAAGGAGATAAACGCTCCAACTGTGCTGGGCCCAGCTCCAACCGCTCTGAACCTCAGTCCTAGGCCAGACCCCAGGGACCCAGGCTCACACAGGGGGAGCTGGGTTGTAAGGCGGAATCCAGGGGAGCGGCGAAAGGTGGTCCCGGAGGCACGCACATTGCACGCAGAGAAGGGACGGCTGGCTGTGCTGCAGGATTGCCCCGGTGGGAAGGAGACAGAGGCTCCAGACTGCTCTGAACGCCACCTCCAACTCCACTTCCAACTGAACTGAACCCCAGTTTCGGGCCCATTGGGGGAGAGACTAGACTGTTTGGTAGCAGGTGATCGCGGGCACCTTTTTCTCAGAGGCGCTTGCAAGGAGTACTGAAGGACCCGCATAGGGCGGGGCAGACGGAAGCCAAGGCTGTAGGCTCCACCCTGAAACCCCACCCCATCAGGAAAGCTGCCTGCGAAAATGCCTAAACCAAATAAATCACAAACGAAAGAAATGGAGGACAAAAAGCGACTGGATATAGAGTTCAAAACCACACTTATAAGGTTTTTCAGGAGTTTCCTAGAAAAGGCTGATAAAATAAATGAGACCTATGAGGATATGAAAAAGGATCAACAAGAAATAAAAAATACATTGTCTGAAATAAAAAATATTATACAGAGTCCTAAAAACAGAATAGAAGATCACAAGAATCAAGTCAAAGATTTGGAACATAAAGAGCCAGAAGACACTCCTCTGCAGAAGCTACAATAGAAGGCAAGAGAATCCAGAAAATTGAAGATGATGTAAGAAACCTCTGGGACAACTTCAAACGATCCAACATCAGAATTATGGGGGTCCCAGAAGATGAGAAAGAGCAAGATATTGAAAACATACTGAAAGAAATAGTGACAGAAAACTTCCCCCACCTGGTGAAAGAATTGGACTTACAAGTCCAGGAAGCACACAGAACTCCAAATAAAAAGAATCTAAAGAGGACCACACCAAGACAAATCATAATTAAGATCCCAAGAGCAAAAGACAAAGAGAGAATATTAAAAGCAGCAAGAGCTAAGCAGGTAGTTACCTATAAAGGAGCACCTATACGATTGTCAGCTGATTTCTCAGCCGAAACCATGCAGGCCAGACGGGAATGGCAAGAAATATTCAAGGTGATGAATAGCAAGAACCTACAGCCAAAAATAATCTACCCAGCAAAGCTATCACTCAGAATCTGAAGGCCAGATAAAGAGCTTCACTAATAAAAAAAAGCTAAAGGAGTTCATCACCACCAAACCAGAATTATATGAATTGCTGAAGGGGGTTCTTTCAGAAGAGAAAGTAAATAAAGATAAAAATTATGAACAACAAATATGTAACTATCAAGTGAATCTAAAAACCAAGGAAATTAAAAAAAAAATCTGATGAACAATAGTAACTGTTGAATATAATAGAATCAGAGGTATGGAAGGGGAGTGAACTGATGATTCTTGGGGAAAAGGGGAGAGGGGGATGTGGGAAGAGACTGAACATAAACTGTGCACCTATGGATGAGGACAATGGGGGGTGAGGAAAGGGCAGAGGGTGGGGTGGGAAGGAACATTTGTAATAATATGAACAATAAAAATTTATTTAGAAAAAAAAAAAAGAAAAGAATCCCAGCTTAGTTGAGAGTCCCAGAATTAGCTATCCCACTTCACTACTGGCCTAAAAGTATTTCAGCAGCATTGCTATTTACATCAGCCCTTAGTTTAGCCCTCCCACTCCCTGAGCCCACCCCTTTCACCTCCGCTTATGTTTTTGCAAGAGGGAATGAGGTTTTTTATTTTTTTTTATCTAGAATCTAGTTTTACTGCAGTGGAAGGATAGCTTTTGTTCATTATGAAGTCTGAGACCCTAAAGATAGTAAGTGATTATTATTGGAGGATTCTGAATGGAGGAGTGACATAGTCATATTTGCATTTTAGACAAAAAATATATCTGGCTGCCATGTGAAAAAGTATTGGAGAAAAGCAAACCTAGAGGCAGTTAAAACATCTGGTTGGGAAATTAGGGTGAGGTAGTAGTCGAGGGGATGGAGAGGTGTGGTTCGAATCAAAGACACAGTGGAATAAAATCCTAAGGACGTAGAAATTGAAAGCACTCAGTAAATGTTGGTGTCTTTTAGCCCATAGGATAGAGACAGGCAGGAGGCTAAAGGTGGAAGAAGGTAAATATGCTCAGGCAATGATCCAAATGAATCTTCAGCTTAGCAACTGTTGTAACTACAAAAAAAATCAAGAAACCCCTACATTATATTCAACTTCAGGTTTAGGGAAGGCTTGGGTAGGGTCAAGACTCAAAACTTGGATGGTTTCCAGCTTCTCTCAAGTCAAGCCCCTTGTGTGGTTTTATTATGATCTTTGAATTGAAATCTCTGATCAGACACACCCATTCCTGAAAGCATACTCACAATTTACTCAAAGAAGAGAGAAAAAGGATTTTTTTTTTTTTTTAATTATCATGTTCTATATTTGTAGGACAGTTCCAGCCTATTATGTTGATATTTAAGCTCTGATCATAAATGGTTAACTGTGGCCTGTGCCTAAATATGAACATGTATACATATATGTAAATATATATAGGTCATAAAATATTAATCACTAGGACCCTTTACTGGAGGAAATACCTTACCTGCTCATATGAATGGTCTTATTGCCCTCTAGTGACCACAACCTATAAAGAGAAAATCCACCAGCAGATAGGAGCATTTCCTGGCTATAATAATAGGGTCTTATGTTCTTTAAGCATCTAATTTTCTCAGATTCTGGTTTATATTACAGGGGTGCAACTCTCAAGACTCTTGGGGGGCTCTCTGGGGAATTTCACACAGCTCCTGCCAGCTGTTAGCGCCAGTGTGAAGCTGCTCTCTCTCCTGCCGCTCGTGAACAAGAGGTCAAGGGGAGGCAGACAAGGCAATGGCTGCATGAGTGAGGGCAAGAGCGGCAGCTGTGAATGGCTGCCCTGGGTCCCTGGGGAGTTCGGAGCAGCTTGAGGAACACATGTTGGTCCTCCCTTGCAGATTATTCACAGTTGTGTACTATATTAAAATGGCAATTCAACGTGGCCCCCGACTTATCTTTTAAATATCTCTATTGCCATAACAAATGATGTAGTAGCAAAGGATGCTATCATTTTGTTTTTACAAACCAGGCCTTCCAAGTTATTTCTACTTAAGACAGAAAAGCCAAGTCTCTTTCAAGATTGAACAGAAATGTCACTTCTTCTCTGAAGCCTTTTCTAATGCCCCGGGTGCAGATGACTACGTACTCTGTTCTTTATGCCAGCATATAACTTGTATAAATCAGAATGGTGCCACAAATATTATTTCTATTGTTTTTATTTATAAGCTATAATTTCTTACTGCCACATTTGTCTACATGCTTATTTCTCCAGCAAAACCTAAATTTTTAGAGATCATGAAGCATGTCTTATTCATTGTTACACCCCCAGCATCAAACACACTCAAAATGTCACCCATAGATCACTGCGTTACCAGTCCAGGCAACAAACTCAAAAACTGAAGCATTTAGAAAATTTTATAGCAATTTAAAGAGCAATTCTACATCTGTTTAATAATTTTAAAAAATGCGGCTTGTATTTTGCATATCTTAATTTTATTTTTCTGGTAACTTTTCATACATTAATGAAAGTACTGGTCTGCCACCAATGGAAACTTTTTAAAACAACGGTCCCTTATCATGGATAGTTTGAAAAGCACTGAGATGACAGGTAATTTAATGTGTGAGGGAGGGAAGAAAGGAAGAAGGAAAGAGACAAAATATAAGCATTCTGCATAACAGTCAGAAGAAACATACCTATCCTTGTTGATTTTAACACTTCCTTGGAGGGTATTTTCTTCTTTAATTCTTGTAATGTTTCAACTAGATTCTCTTTGGTTTGATTAGGAAGCTCCAACATAGTTTTCCATCTTTTTATGTCTTCTACAACCACAACTCTCTGGGAAAAAGAAAAGTCATTTGGAAAATGGAACATTTTTATTATAAAGACATCTGCCTTCACCTGAGCTAATGGGGCTCCTATTGACATGTGAATTATTGATTATGACCTGAAGCCCCAAATGATGGGTAATTGCTTAAAAGCAGATCCTGCTTACTGCAAATCAGGAAGAGAGTTACATCTATTAGGAAAAGTGCAAGTTTTAATCTTACCATGTCAGACACCACTAGGCACTTAGCAGTGAGAAGCAATAAGGATGGGAAGAAAAGAAAAACGATGCTGAGGTGAATCAACCCTATAGCTTACTTACGTGTTTTAATTTATAGATGAGGACAGAGAACAGAAAAGTCATATATATTTATTTCAACAATAAAAGCACACTTCAACAGCTTCCTGCTTTCTAGATGATGAAATAAATGGGTCTTGTTTGAAGAATTTTTTAAAACTTCAAACACATAGAAAGGTAGAGTAATTCACTATTTAATAATAAAAAAGTTAAACCCTAGCTGGTTTGGCTCAGTGGATAGAGCGCCAGCCTGTGGACTGAGGATCCCAGGTTTGGTTTGGGTCAAGGGCAAATGCCTGGGTTGGCTCAATCCCCAGAAGGGGGCGTGCAGGAGGCAGACAATAATTCTCTCTCATCATTGATGTTTCTATCTCTCTCCCCCTTTTCCTTCCTCTCTGAAATCAATAAAAAAAATATTTTTTAAAAGTTAACATTTTGCCATTTTTTATAAATAAAACATTACCATTCTTTCATTAAGTATAAAATTTTAACAATTAAGCAATCTGGTTGAAGGGATAGGAAAGTTCTTTGTTCTGTTGCAACTTTTCTGTAGTTTTGAAATTATTTCAACTAAAGAATTTTTTAAAAAGAGACAAAATAATAAAGTTGTTTTTATAATTAAAAAATCTTGCCCAGCTGGTGTGGCTCAGTAGTTGAACATTGACTTATGAATCAGGAGGTCACAGTTCAATTCTACGTCAAGGCACATGCCTAGGTTGCAGGCTTGAGCCCCAGTAGGAGGCGTGTAGGAGGCAGCCAGCCAGATGATGATTCTCTCTCATCATTGATGTTCTCTCTCTCTTGCTCCATCTCCCTTCCTCTATGAAATCAATAAACTTTTTTTTTTTTTGTCTCGATGGTTGTTACTCTGGGGAGGGGGCCCAGTTAAGAAATGGAAGAGGGTATTGATGGCTCCAGCATTCTGATAATGTTGTTTCTTGATCTGGATACACATGGTGACATATGTGTGTTCACTTTGTGAAAAATCTGTCAGGAGGTACACTCATGATTTCTCTCTCTCTCTCTCCCTCTCTCTCTCTCTCTCTCTCTCTCTCTCTCTCTCTCTATATATATATATATATATATATACACACACACACACACATATAAAAGCAATAACAAAAAAGTCTCAGCTCCCTCCCCTGGTTGGGGTCTGCTCTCAATCTAGCTGGCAGTGGTGGGAGGAGGACATGTCTGACTCTTCTACTTCCCCATCTTTGTTCTTCCTCCTACCCTACCTGCTCTTTGCTTTGGTCTCTAACCCTTCCAGGTTTGTAGCTAGGAAAAGGAGAGATAAAGGCAAAAAAAAAAAAAAAGCCTTACTTTCTATTGTTATGCCAATTAGATTTTAGTGCTCTGGGACAGTCTCAATAAAAAGAAGGTATGAAGGGTCCCAGGTTCAATTCCGGTCAGGGGCATGCACCTTGGTTGCAGGCACATCCCCAGTAGGGGGTGTGCAGGAGACAGCTGGTCGATGTTTTTCTTTCATCGATGTTTCTAACTCTCCCTCTCTCTTCCTCTCTGTAAAAAAATCAATAAAATATATTTTAAAAAAACAAAAAAGAAGGTATAAATATCATATCATTCCACACCTTGCTTTTTCATTCAATATATTTTCTTTATTTATTCATATAGATACATATAAAGCCAGATTATATACTTTAATAGTATTAGAGAGTATCCCATTATTGTTACTAGTATATACAAATGCCTTAAAAGTTTTAAAATAGCCGAAACCGGTTTGGCTCAGTGGATAGAGCGTCGGCCTGCGGACTGAAAGGTCCCAGGTTCGATTCCAGTCAAAGGGCATGTACCGTGGTTGCGGGCATGTCCCCAGTAGTGGGTGTGCAAGAGGCAGCTGGTCGATGATTCACTCTCATCGATGTTTCTAACACTCTATCCCTCTCTGTAAAAAAATCAATAAAATATATATTTTTTTAAAGTTTTAAAATATATTCCCCTAATTAATTTTCAGGATTATGGATAGTGTGATTTTATATATATATATTAGATTT
The DNA here is from genome assembly GCF_014108245.1 of Pipistrellus kuhlii. Taxonomy (NCBI): domain Eukaryota; kingdom Metazoa; phylum Chordata; class Mammalia; order Chiroptera; family Vespertilionidae; genus Pipistrellus; species Pipistrellus kuhlii. The sequence goes on along the minus strand of NW_023425515.1, from coordinate 165,314,889 downwards.
TACATATATATGTATGCATGTATGTATGTGTGTTTGTGTGTGTGTGTGTGTGTATATATATATATATTTTGAGGTCCAGTGCATGAAATTCGCATACTTGGGGGGGGAAGTGAGGGGAATCTCTCAGAACCCAGCCCCTGCACCCTCTTGCAGTCCGGGTGCCCTTGGGGGATGTCCAACTGATGGTTTAGGCCCACTCCCCACTAAGCCAGCAGTCAGACATCCTTAGCACTGCAGTGGAGGAGGGAGAGGCTCCCGCTACCGCAACTGTGCTCACCAGCTGTGAGCCTGGCTTCTGGTTGAGTGACGCTCTCCCTGTGGGAGTGCACTGACCACCAGGGAGCAACTCCTGCGTTGTGTGCCCCCTGGTGGTCAGTGCACATCATAGCAACCAATTGTTCTGCCGGTCAGTCAATTTGCATATTAGCCTTTTATTATATAGAATATATGTGTGAATTTGTGTATAAATGTAAATATAGATGTATATTTCCATGCATAGTAATAAGTATGGAGTTCTACATTATTATAACTAACTCTTTTTTCACCCCAAACCCTGAGAAGACCACAATCTTTATGCTGTTTCCTTAGACTAATGAAATTTTTCTAGTTCATTTTTATCAAACATGGTAGTCTTACCTTTCAGCTTCATATGGGGGTTATTAACCTGAGGATTTATGTGCAATCTCTGTACTGACCCTAAAACCCTAGCCCCTAAGCATTACATCTGGTTTCAATAGAACTATTCAACTTCAGCTCTGGGTTTGGATTTCTTCTTTCTTCCTGGCACCTGAGGATTTCTCCTTCTTGCTTTCAAATTCACCTCAGTATTAGAGACTTTATATATATATATATATATATATATATATATATATATATATATATATATTTATCAATTTCAGAGAGAGGAAGGGAGAGGGAGAGAAATATCAATCCTAAGAGAGAATCACTGATTGGCTGCCTCTTACACACCACCTACTGGGGATGGAGCCCACAACCCGGGCATGGGCCCTGACTGGGAATGGAACCATGACCTTTTTGTTCATGGGTTGACACCCAACCACTGAGCCACACTGGCAGAGCTGTACTGGAGACTTTCTACATGGTTAGAATGAAGTTCAGGGTTCCACTCAGCTCATTCCAGCATATGAAACTAGAAGCCCAAATTCATAAAAGGCCTTACATGACTTGGCTCCTGACATCCTAACAGCTTCATCATTTGTTCCAGATTCATCAACCTAGTTAAAGCTGCCTAAATGAATCACAGTATTTCACTCTCTGCCTGGGATGTTCTTTCTTTGCCTATTTGTTTAAGATTCTCTTCAACCATCACCTCCTCTATGAAGTCATCCTTGCCTCTCTCCAAACACATGTGACCATATTCCTTTTTTGGTCCCTTTACAATCTGTACAGACTTCTATGCCTATATCTCTGATATCTGCATATATTTGTCTAGAAGGCTGTCTTCCCCACTGGACTATGAACAACTTGAGGGCTGGAACAATTCATTTGTCTCTCTATCCCCATGCACAGTAAGTGTAACTGAACAAAGCTATTTCTACCCTCAAAGACTAAGTACAATATTGTTTTCAGATCTGAAATTTTAGGGCAGAAATAGAAAATAAAGCAGTCAGTTCCAGAGCAGAAGAATTACAAAAACATCAAAGAATGCTTTCTCATTTCCATCCAAATGTGGACTCCAACACATACATTTCAAATTTGTATGAGAATTATGGGAGGAACAAGGGAAGTGAACAAGAAATGCCAATGGGTTAGCTACAATTAGTAAGATTGTAGCTGAAAGAAGAGGTGTTCTCCAAAATACCACCTGGTCTTACAGTTGTGGATAGCTGACTTATCAAGTTTGACAAAACCAATTAGGGACAATGACTCTCTCATAAGCAATAACATGAGCACCATTCCACTAGTGCGGGCAAGGGACACATATAGGACAGTCAATCGTACAAAGGAAGGAAAGGTTTATAGAGCATTGTTAAATGCTGACCCTAAAAGGATTATCATGTTCTAAAATCTTTTAGTAATAAAAAAAAAATCTCCTATTGCAACCAACAGAAGAAATTACTTTCCCTTAAGAGAGTAAGAAGAGATTATCCAAATTAACCTTTACCATTCAAATGTACAATACATGAGCTCTACTGAGTATCACTGTCATTGAATGTGATAAGGCTATGGCAAAATTACTTGTATCTCATGGATAACAGAAGTACAATGGTCCTAATATTCTAAGATTTTTATACTTCCTTAGCATGGCATTCTGAAACCTTCACTTTTTTAAATAGTTCACCCTATAAGGGGCAGACTGTAGAATCAGATTGTCTAGTTCAAATCCCAGCTCTCTGATTTTGAGCAAACAATTTAATCTCTCTGCCTTCTATTCTTCACCTATAAAATATTAAAAACAAACAAACAAACAAAAAAACTCTGGCCGGGTGGGCTCTATGAGTTGGAGCATTGTGCCACACACCAAAAGATGGTGGGTTAGATTCCTGGTCAGGACACATATCTAGTTTTGATCCCCAGTTGGGGTGGGCAAGGAAGGCAACCAATCAATGTTTCTCTCTCACATTGATGTTCTCTCTCTCTCTCTCTCTCTCTCTCTCTCTCTCTTTCTCTCTCTTTTCTTCTTCTTCTTCTCTCCCTAAAAATTAATGAAATATGTCTTTGGGCAAGGATTAAATCATTCATTTCACAGAATTTAAAGAGTTACTATGGGAAGCACTTAACACAATGCTTGGCCCATAGAAACGGCTGAATAGATGTTAATAGTCATTACTACTATTATTACCCCCACCGTAATTCTTAGCTCTAGTTCTAGTTTTACTACACAAGCCTCTCCTTTTCTGTAAATGAAAAGAGGAAACTACCTGTTTTTATTACATTCTAGGCACAATGCTTAACCCTTTCAACATGCACTTATTTATTTAGACCTTATAAAAACACTGCAGGTTAGATATTATTTCTGACATTACTGATAAGGAAATTGAGGCTTGAACATTCAGCAGATTCTTGGCATTAAAATGTAATGCTAGTGTGTAGGACTAAGTCATTTGGCAAAGAGTAGACCTAACTAACTCTCTAGAACTCACATTTAACTCAACTTGATCTTAATTTGTCATTGCGTACTCATGAAAGTAGGCATGTGTGTGTGCACAAAGGAAAGAGAACAGCAAGTACCACTTACTGAATGGCTATCTGTCACTACTTCCCTCTACCTAGCCAAATCTTCCCATCCCTTTGGGTGCTCTGACCAGTAAAGGAGACACTGAGCTCTCACCTCTCTTAAGTCTTAACCATTTTTGTCCAAAAAAAAGTTTGTAATGGATCACATATGATTTTGTATCATTACTTAAGAATTTCTTTTGCTATGATGCCCTAATAGGAAGTCCCATGAGGATTCATACTTTGACCTTAAATTTCCCTTATGGTTCCTAGAGTACCTCAGCATAGTGCTGGGCATGAATTTCTCTCTATATAAAACCCTAATGTGCAAATAGACCAAATGGCGAACAACCGAACAACCAGTCACAATGACGTGCACTGACCACCAGGGGGCATTTGCAAACCATGGTGGGCGTTGGCAGCAGGCAGCAGAGCACAAAACATGGCAGATATCAGCCTCAGTGGGATAATGGAGCAGGTGAGTAGGGGTACCAGACCAAGGTGGGGCAGTGGTCACTGTCATCGAGGTGAGCCTCCGGTGGTTACTGAAAATTCTTTCCTCCCATGCAGGCCACTGTCCTGCTCACATGTGCTGTTAGTGCTGACCCCACTTGCACCCACTGCTGGCGCCAGAGCCATGCTCACACCAGCTGCCAACGCCTGGCACTGGCCCTGATCACTCAGCACTGTCAGTGGGTACAAGCCGTGGTTGCTGGCCCAAGTCGCCCCTCAGGGCTTCTCCACCTCTCCCTGCTCCTAAGGGGTGATTGGGGCCAGCAGCCGCCACTCACACCCACAGCCAGTGCTGGAGCTGCCACTTGCACCCACTGACAATGTCAGCTCCACTCACACCCACTGCTGGCGCCGGCCCTAATAGCTCCACGCCATCAGCGGGTGAGAGTGGGGCCAAGGCCGTCAGCATGTGGGTGTGGCAGCGGAAGTGGGGCTGTTGGCAGACAGGGGACCAAGGCCATGGCAGGAGGGGCCAGGTGGGGATGCAGAAGATGGGTCAAGACCCGCCCCTGTGCCCACCACAGCCTTGCAGCCCACAGTTCCTTTCAAGGTGCATGAATTCATGCACTGGGCCCCTAGTTTCACAATCATATTTATAAAATAGTTTAATATCCAGACCATGCAAGGGCATTTCCAAATAAAGATGATTCTTATTTTTACCTACAATGTAGTGAAGCACAGTAACCTCCATCTTGTAAAGAACTGCTGTTTGAATTCTCTGCTATTGTCAGATAATCCCTAGTTCTGTAAACTCCATCACTGTAAACTCTTGTCATTGTAACTCTTGTCATTGTAAACTCTGTCAGTTTAAGACAGTCTCTTATTCTATAAAATGACTTTTAGTTCAAATAATAGAAGAAGATAAACTTAATTGTCTGACCTTGCAAGCTAGCCATCAATGTAATAGACTAATACTGATAACAATTCCCATATTGTTATGCCAAGCACAAACTCATTATGTATTCAAGGTTACATCTGTCTATAATAATAGCTCACACAGAGCTCTTTGTAATATCTGCAAACAAAGAGGCTCAAAAAGCATAAATAGGAAAAACTTCCTGTATGGGGTGCTCAGAGATTTGGAAAAGACACCTCCCCCTGGGCCGTGTGCGAATAAATGATTCCTAATTAATTGGTTTATTAAGGCATCCTTTATCTCACTCAATAATTTATGATACAAGAGTAGCAGGCACTAATGTTAGGTCTTGGAGAAGATTTAGAACGTAAGACACTATGGTCCTCATCCTCAGGAGTTCAAAGTAGACTGGGGAAAACTTCAGGTAATCGGATAGTTACAATATAGTGAGATAAGTGCTGTAACAGGTATGTGAGCTAAGTACCAAGACAGTATTGAAGAGGGAAGGATTAACTCCCCCAAAAGACCTAGAAAGCATTTCAAAATTCACTTATTTAACAAATATTTACTGACTTCTTAATATGTGCCAAGCCCTGTGACAGGTCCAAGAATACAAAGGTAAATAAAATACCCAAGGTCCCTGTACTCATAAAATTTATACTCTAGAATTCAGAGGGAAAGTTGCATTTGAGTGGGCTGACAAATGAGTAGGGATTCACTCTGTAAAAAGAGAGAAAGTCTTTCTATGAAAAGGGACCAACATTATTCAAAGCCCTGGAGACATAAAAGAGAAGAGCTTATACAGAGAATAGCAAGAAATGGGTTGTGGCTGGAAAGAACTCCTGTGAATAGAGAGCTACAAAGGGATGAGGGGACAAGGCTCACTGGTCAGAACAGAAAGGGTGACATATGCCATGGCAAGGCTTTTGGAGTTTTCGTTCATTTGGCCATTCAGAAAAATGTACTGCAGACTTCTATATGCCAAACCCCGTGCCGGGAACAGGGGACACAAAATCATTAAGACATACTCTTTCAAGAAGCTTAGAGTGTAACAGGGCACAGGCATGGAAAGAAACATTTACAATTAAGCAAATCAAGTCCAATGATAGGGGCATGTTTAAGATGCAGGGATGTAAAACTGAATAAAGGAAATCTCATTTAAAATGGGAGTCGGGAGGCCAGAAGGAGCTGTCGTGCACTACGATTAGACCCCAATAGGAAGGGACCGTATCTTGCATTCCCAACAAAAAATGTTTCTACTCTACTAGGAGGAAGATTTTCCGTTTTGCCCTTCAACAAGCCTAACCAATAAGAACCCTCAAAACTCGGCCAATCAGAAGCCATCATCACTCTGAACTCTCTCTTTCCTCCAATGGACTTATCATCAAAGTACCATCCCCTCCCAACTTCCTGTTGCTGTTGTTTTCTATAAAGTTTCCTCTCCTTTGTTTGCTGGACTTGCCTATAGTTTTTGCAATGGCATGTTTGTATTGAATTTCAATTCTCTGCCATTCCCAAATAAACCCATTTTTGCTGGTAAAAATAACTGGCTGTTTTATTTTTAAGGTCAACAAGGGAGTGATCAGATTGGCTCTGTATCTGGGAGACACAAAGGTGGTGAGAAAAGGTCTCATAGTACAGCAGACTCTTAAACTAAGTTGTGGGGAACAGATAAGATTTCATAAAGTAGAAGAGAATAGCAAACACTTGCATAGTACTTAGAATGTGCCAGGCACTGTTCCAAGCACTTTATATATGGAGTGGGGCAAAAGTAGGTTTATAATTGTGAGTACACAAAACACAGAGTTCATTCTTGTATTATTACTTATTATATTATTTTCCATACAAACAACTATAAACCTACTATTGCCCCACTCTGTATATTGAGTCACTCCAACTTCATAACTAATATAAAATAGGTTTTATTATTAATTCCATTTTATAAGCGAGGAAAAACACAAAGGTTAAATAACTTGTCCAACAACACACCAGGAGTAATGGCAGAGCTGGGTTTTTAACCGAGGCAGACTGTTTCCAGTCTGTTTTTACTTATATTATCATGTGACCTCCAAGACAAGGGAGTAAAACCATTCTAGGCAAACAGGAAAGCAATGCAAAGGTACAGAAGTATGAAAGAGCACATCTTTGGACAACTGTGAGTGGCTGACAGCGGATGAAATGTACATTAAGAAGAGCCAGCAGGGGATGAGGCAGGCAGGTCATGGAGAACCTTGAGTGTCATGTAAAGAAATGTTTTTATCAATAGGTAATGAGAAACCACTGAAAGATTAGGCAGGGAGATGACATGAGAAGAATTTTATTTTTTTACTTACTCCTCTGGTTAAGTGTAGAGCGAAGATTGACAGGGGATGCTAAGTAACCAGATCATAGAAATGCTCCAGATAAGAAAAATTTTTAAGAGATTTAAGGACAAGGAAGATTTTTAGGAGGCAGAAGTGAAAAATTGGATACGAGAGAAGAGTTAATGATGGTTTCTGTTACTAGTCCTAGTTACTTAGTATCCTATCTAATAAAAGGGCAATATGCAAATTAACCATCACTCCATCACAAATATGTGGCTTTCATAGCCACAAGATGGCGGCACCCAGTCCTCTCAGCCCCGGGCGGAAAGAGGGGGAGGGGGGAAAGCTGCTGAGAGGAGGCAGCGTGAGTGGTCTGGCAGAATGCTTGCTTCATCACCACGGCGACAAGGCGCCAATGAGCCTCTGGGCCAAGGAGAGCCTCTGGGCAGGAAGCAGGGAGCAGCCAGACCCCACAGAGAGCTACTGGTGCCCAGATTCGTGCGCAGTGCTACTAGTATGGATATAAAAGTAAGTACAGGAGAATAAAAGTCAAGCTTGATAGAAAAGCTATTGCATTTAATAGAAGTGTTATCCTATATGCCTACTGTTTATTCTGATTCCATAATCTTCATATGACGTATTTTCATCATCATACAGCAGTGTTTTTCAACCTTTTTTGGGCAAAGGCACACTTGTTTCATGAAAAAAATCACGAGGCACACCACCATTAGAAAATGTTAAAAAATTTAACTCTGTGCCTATATTGACTATATATAAAGTAATTCTCTTGAATAGGAATCAAATAAACACAAAGAAAGTATTTTATAATTACTTTATTATGAAATATTAAGTAAACAAAATAGTGAAAAATTATAAAATTCTTGTCTTGTCTGCACCTACGGCACACCAGGCAACATCAACACTAGTGTGCCGCGGAACAGCGGTTGAAAAACGCTGTCATACAGTGATTCTCAACTGGGCACAAGTAGAGATATAGAGGGTAAAAGGGGCAGGTAGAAATAAATTAGAATCTGGGTGTTTGTATGTGAATGTAGGTGTAGTTTAATTATTACTCCTCTTTTTCTTCCAGTCTAATATCACAATCCTGCCCACCACCATCTCTCATTAAGAATTACTGATGTATACAATTATCCATGAATACTCTGAAAAAACAGAAGCAGTTGAAAACTTTGAATTGCAAGACAAGGAGAGACTTTAAAGATCAGTAGGTCTCAACCAGGGCTGCTTACAAATATGTGAGGGCATTTCTGATTATCACAGTGGGAGGTGCTAATGGCACTGAGTATTCACAGGGCAGTTCCAAATAATGAAGAATTATCTTACCCCAAATGTTAATAATGGTCCTTTAAAGAAACACTGATATTACTCAATCCCACATTTTAAAAAATATATTTTTTTATTGATTTCACAGAGGAAGGGACAAGGAGAGATAGAAACATCAATGATGAGAGAGAATCATTGACTGGCTGCCTCCCTGCAGGCACCCAACTGGGGACTGAGCCCACAACCTGGGCATCTGCCCTTGACTGGAATTGAACCGGGACCCTTCAGTCTGCAGACCAATGCTCTACGCACTGATCAAAACCAACTAGGGCTCAACTCTACATTTTATGGAGAGGACAAACTGAGATCCCAGAGAAGAAAATGGCTTGCTGAAGATCACCCAGTTGCACAGTAAAGACTAGGAACCAGGGCTTCTGTTTATACTCTCCTTCCTTGCTTCTAATCCCAGCCTAGTAAGCTCTTGGGAGCACAAACATTAGGAGTCTAGAGGAGGAAGGGGAACCAATAAAGAAAACAGAAAAGAAATAGTCCACTATGTAGGAAGAGAGGTTCAAGAAGACAAAGCGAACTAATTACAAGTAGTTTTTTTTTTTCCAGTAAAATATTTATTTTATCATTAATTGAGTATCTATGTTGACTGATTCACTGTTGGCTGTCTATCCTTCTGCTCCTTGACTCTTCCTTGCTAACGCACGCAGGTTGCACAGAGTCCATTAAAATAGTCTCTTTTTCAATCTCAGATATAGCTATGAAGGCCTTGTGATACAGTTCGGGCCAATAAGATAGGAGAGTACAGTATCATCACCCGGCCTTTCTGAGTTCATACAGAGTACATAAAATCATACTTGGTACTTTAACATTCCTAATAGACAAAATTTTGCAGAAGAATAACATAGGGGGTTTGTCCTGCCAGCTACAAAACATACCATTAAGCCAAAGTAATTAGACAAGTGTAAGAGAAATACTAGTATTGATTAAATCTAAATCAGTTCAGGATATGGGGGAAACAAATTGGGAGTGGTCAGGAACCGTGGGAAGTATAGCAAAAACAACCCACAGGTCTTCCACAGAACTCCACATCACCTTGGCATCACAGTCCACTGCACATTTTCTCTAGTCCCGGGTCCCCTTCTCACCTTCAGAGATTCAATTGTGGCCTGCTTGTAAATCTTTCCTCCAGGATCTCTCTTCTGAGGACTACTCTGGAGTCTAGGCGTTCGAATGACGAATTTATCCATTTCTAGGGGCCTTCGTGTGCTTGCAGTGTGTTCTGCTCAAGAAAAGAGGGCAGATTCTAAAACGTCATAACTGTTGGGATGTGTGTTCCCTAAAATGACATAACTGCGTTCTATACACTCTGGATTCTGGAAGCTTTCCTGAATTCTGAGTGGACTTTATGGGAAGATTTTCTCTTGAAAAAGAAACATCTTCCTAAGAACTGAAACTTGTACAATAACGCGTCTACTCTCTGGATCAGAAAGTGCCTATTTTCAGAAGGGCACGCTGTGCAGGGGATTCCAATACAATACTGGGCCAGGCGTTGAACCCAGTGGCAAACCTCTTCCAAATTAGGTTAGGTTGTGGCAGGTTCAAGTTCCACTGGGAGCAATGAAGCTCTCTTAATTACTACCCCACCTTAGCTGCAACCCCAAGATTTTCCCTAGTAACCAGCAACCAGCAACCACCTCCACATCTCAGCAAAGTCCTCACAACAAGCCTCTATCTCCATGAACTGCTTGGTGGTCACAAGGCCCTCCCTATCCACGATTATATAGGCTTCTCGATCCCCGAGCGAAAATAAACACCATCTCTGCCCTCAGCACTCATGAGCCCAGAAAGGGGGACCTAATAACGGTCTGACGTGAAACGCACCAGGAAAAGCAGCCTGGCAGCAGCGAGGCCCCTCCAGAGAACTAAGGTTGCAAAGAGTCCATTAAAACAGTCTCTTTCCCAGTCTCATCCTGATGAAACTAACCGGATGCTACTTTCCAGGCTGGTAGTTTCTCGGAAGCGACGTCCGCCCGCAGGGAGCCTCAGCGACACAGCACACCACATTCCCCAGAATGCACTGCGAAGGGTACTGTAGTTCTCCGAGACCAGCTTTCCCGGAAGCCAGGGCGCCTCCCGCCGGTGGAGAACTACGTGCCCCAGCATGCCTTGCAAAGGAAAAAAGGGGTCTTGGGGGGGGGTGTGCCGGTTCGCTCCCGTGCTCGCGAGAGTTGGCCCCACCTCTTCTGACTGGGACAGCGGAGGCGGAAGCGGCAGCCGGGAGAAGGGGCGGGGAAGGGGCTGGCCCCGGAAGGAGGAGGAAATCCTGAAAAGAAAACAGCAACAAGCTGAGCTGCTGTGACAGAGAGACAAAATGGCGGTGCCGAGAGGGAGCCTCCGGGCCAGGGCCCAGCTGGGGCTTCCGCCGCTGCTGCTGCTGACCGTGGCTCTGGCCGGAGGCTCGGGGGCTGCCTCGGCCGAAGCGTTTGACTCGGTTTTGGGGGATACGGCGTCTTGCCACCGGGCCTGTCAGTTGACCTACCCCTTGCACACCTACCCCAAGGTAGGGCATGTCCGAACGGGCTACAAACCCTTCCCTGGCCGCTCGTCTTTCCGCCCTCCCGCTCCTCTGTCGGCTCTGGGAACCTGGCCGTTGAATCCGCCATTCAACCGCCATCTCCCGTGTGTGTCGCTCCTGTTTTCCTCCCTAACCCTACTCGCATCCGCTCCCGCTGCTAATCATTGCCAGAAGCTTGTGCTGCACCCACCCTGTGGTGGGCCGGGGGATACGAGGATGAGAAAGAGAGCTAAGCGGGAAGAGGATGCTGACTGTTAACACGGACCCTCACCTTCAGGGAGCCTAAGGGGGGGCGGGGGCGGGGCCGGGAGCAGAAACGCAAGCCCACAAAGGCTTCCTTCATAAACCATGTTTACTGAGCACCTCTCTGGGCCGAGAGCTAAGTGTCCGTTCCGGGAGTCGGACGCGGAGACAATCCCACTGTGGTATGGAATGGGTTAAGCAGCCCGAGGAGCCGTGAGCCGCACTGAAAGGTCTTTCTCCCTCCGGTGTTGAGTTACTGTGTGCCAGGCGCTGCCACCGGGGCCTGGGATGGCTTCGAGAAGAAGCAGGTAGATACACCTGCATTGAAAGAATTTACCTTTTAGTGAAGTGAGTAACGAAATGAGACCAGCCCTCAGGGAAGAAAGAAGGGGGTACAGCTTGTGGAGAGGAATAACCTACTTTCATTGCCCACCCCCCATCCCCACATACCCTACCCCCACACACAAACACAGGTGCTGTCTTTCCTTAATTCCATTCTGCTTCTCAAGTTGGTTTTTTTTTTTTCCGGCTTCTGGAGAACTCTGTTGACACAACATTCTAGATTGTGGGGTGAACTCCCTCACCCTTTCCCATATATGTATGCCTTCCTCAACCCCACTGCCTTCATTGGCAAGAGCTTTTGTGATGTTGCTGGTCTTTCTCTTCTTGTTTTTCCTTCATCTCTATATCGTTGGTGTGCCTAGCACATTTTGTTTGCTCTCTTAATCTACAAAGTGACCAGGAGGTTATGCCCAGTGAAATTAGGATGCTCCTTATCGGCAAGTGTTTTCAGGTCTTTGAAAATGGAAGGTTCCAAATGCTTTCACTTCCCATATGTCTGTTTACATTGCCTGAGGATTATCAGTTTCCAAGACAAAATGTGGCAGAGGGTAGTATCCTAAAATTTTCAGTCAGAGACTGAAAGAGAGCGAAGTGAAAAATTCTGATTTCCAGACTTAATGTATACTATCCCTAACTACATTGTCTTCTCTTAGAAACCTCTCATCTGAGAGGATTGTATGGGGAAACTCATTATATTGATTTGACTTGGTTTGGCATGGAGACTTATTTTGCATCATTCAACTATTTGATTTTGGATTTTATTTCTGAGATTTTTTTTTTTCCTAGCAAATTTGCAGTATGAATCAGAATCCTGGGAGAATAACCAAGTAATTTGAAAGGATAGACATTTCTGCAACTTTTAAGTACTTTTATAATATCCACTCCTTACTAAAATACTCTGATCTCTAAGCTATTGATATTTTTACTTGTTCTTTAAAGTTGTTGTCACCAGGAACTCTAAATCATTTGGCTTCCTGTAAATACTAGATTTAAAACGTATTAACTGTCTTCCTTCTGTTAGCCGATTTGATGAGAGATTACCCATTATTCCTAATTCTCACAACCACCCTGCAAAGTAGGGTTTTACAATTGAGGAAATTGAGGGTCTGATAGGTTAAGTGATTTGCCCAAGGTCACATAGCCAAGAACTAGTGGAATAGTTGGAATTCAGTCCTAAAACTGGCTACACTGTGCTGCCTTTTATTAAAAAGTTTTGTTGAAAATTTACTTGTTTCACTGATAACTGTTGGCCCTCCTCCTACTTATTGTACTTTGCAGTTGGGGGTGGGGGTGGGGAGGAAAGCAGTGTGTTATATAAGAAATGAATTTAGATGAATTTACAAGCTCACATAGCCTCTCTTGGTCTGGCATTTATAGCTGGCAGATAGAAATCTTATTTGAATGTCTTATTTTCAGAAGTATTTTGTTGTAAGGATGTAGAATACCTTAACTGTAAGTAATTATTTTCAAATTATGGTATTTTTACCCTTTAACTTTCCTTAAAAGTGCAGTTGCTTAAATTGCCTGGGTCTAAATACAAGAGACATAAGTTTATGTTAAAAACAAAGCTGACTAAATCCAGCCTGGTCATATTTTTTTTTTTTTACAAAATGTGGACTCTGGAACCATAGAAATCCAGGTTCCATCCACAGATCCACTTGTACTATATGTGTGTCTTTACTGATCACTTCTTATGCTGTTTTGTCAGGTATAGAAAAAAATCTTCACACCCTGCAAAGCTAGTGTGAGAATTAAAGATAATATATGTGGCATTCTCAGCAACTGCCCAAATGCTGAATAATGAGAGAATAGTTAGTTTTACTTAGCTCAGGATGTGAAAATGCACATAAAATCTATAAGTGGTATCATTGAAATTCATTGTAATTATTTAGATGGTATTTCATTTGGTGGGGAGCACCATTTCCTTGTGCTCTAAATCAAAGGAAATATCTACAATGATAAAAGTAGAATATGCTAATTAGACCGGACAGCCAAATGACCTTCTGGAAGTCCTTCTGGACGAAGCCTGGGTGGTGGGGCCGAGGCAGAGGCAGTTAGGGGCAATTAGGCAGGTAGGTGAGCAGTTAGGGGCTATGAGATAGGCAGGTGAGTGGTTAGGGGTGTTCAAGCAGGCAGGCGAGTGGTTAGGAGCCAGTGGTCCCAGATTGTGAAAGGGATCAAGCCTAAACTGGCAGTTGGACATCCCCCAAGCCCTAAGAGTTCCCGGATTGTGAGAGGATACAGGCCAGGCTGAGAGACCCCCCCCTTCCCAATGCACGAATTCGTGCACTGGGCCTCTAGTATTTGATAAAAGCTTGCCAGTCATTTGGGATACATGGGGCATGAATCGTTGACTCAGAGTAATAACATTAACTAGAACACATGTGTCAAACACAAGGCCCGCGGGCCAAATCCGTCCCGCCAGGCCTTGCAATGTGGCCCGCACCGCGCTGTCATCACTGCACTCCGCTGCGTTTCCATCACAATGACAGTTTATGACTGTTCAGTAAACCATTCGGCCCGCGATTTAGGCTGGATTTTAGATTTTGGCCCCTTCTCTGATTGAGTTCGACACCCCTAAACTAGAACATGAAACACGTACTTAGAATAAGGATGTGATTCTTCATAATGATTTTTGAGTGCCTACTCTGTGCCAGTTGTTCTATCAGATGTTAAATATTAGTTCAGTGACTGACACGTTATGGTTGCTCATTAAATATATTATTAATGTTATATCTATTTGTGTAGCACAATATTAATGGTATTGTGAATATAAAATGTACAGCCCTCATATTCAAGATTGACATAAGTTGTCCCTATTTTACAAGTAAGAAAACTGAGGCTGAGAGATTAGGTTACTTCCGAAGGTTGTACAAATGGTGGGGCTGAGCTTTAAATCTAGACTGTTTTCACCATGCCATACATCTTCTCTTCTGAAAATGGTGCTGGAGCCTGGCCAGAGTGCTCAGTTGGTTGAGTTTTGTGCACACACATACCTGGATTTAGGTTTCAGTCCCCCAAAGGGGCACTTACCGAAGGTAACCTGTGGATGTTTCTCTCTCTCTCTTCCCCTCCCTCTCTCTTCCCCTTCCTTTCTCTAAGCATGTCCTCCGGTGAGGATTTAAAAAAAAAAAAAAAAAAATGGTACTAGAGGGCTTATTTGGGTTGGTTTAACAGAAGAAAACATATCTGAAAAGGAAATGGCATTCAGTAAAGCTCTTAATGATGAGCTCATGCCTCCTCTGTGCAGTATAAGGAAATATGTGGGACTCCAAAGACATGAAAATTCTTTCATTGTTGTACAAAGTCTGCAAAGGCTATTCAGGTATGACATTTATTTTAATTGCTAAAATTCTTCCAGTTTCACCTTAACAATAAATGCAACTAGAACTGAGGTCCTAAAATGTGCTGCCTTCAAAGCTTGCTTAATATTAGACTGCAGCCATCTCTTTCTAATGGATTGCTGCTGCTACATAAACTTTACTAATCCTCTGCTGGAAAGAAACGCAACTTGTATTCTGTTGGTTGCAAATTGGTATATGCACATGGTGTTTCCTTCCCTTTTTTGGTGCCCGCCAGTTTGTACACAGTGGATCACATAGTAAGTTGAGGGGCTTCCCCACATGTACTGGTTTGTTTCAAATACTATATGTAGTTCATTGATGAAAAGCCTGTTGAAGACATTGTCATTGGTCTTAACTAAGCAGGTAACATTTCCCAGTAATGAAAAATATATCCTATCTTGAGTTCACACACATATGCAATGATGCCTATAAGTTGTTTTCTCTTTCACAACTCTATTATTATGATTAACACTACTGTTTATTGAGTACCTTGTATGCTCCAGGCACTGTGCTAAGAATAGTTATTTCCAGCAGTACTGAGGGGGTTGGAGACAATTTATAGCTATTATCTCCTTTTATGATGAGAAAAACTGAGATTTAGATAGGTCACTTATACTGGGTCACTCACCTAAAAAGTTTCAACCCAGGTCTGGCTAATTCCGTTTGCCTTTCCCATATGGCGTACTGTTGCTCTTGTTAGTGTATTTAGTAAATAAGCCAAGTTTTAAAAACCCTTATGTAAGTATTTATACAGATGTACACCTCACTTTGTGGGGGCCTGTATAGCACTATTGGCCATGTGAAGCTAATCATGATACTTTTCCTTATAAGCTTGATGATTTGTATAAATATTTATGGGCAGAAGTATGCTGTCTGTCCTAAGGTACTTGCTTACTCATTTATATATTTGTTAAAGTTCTGATTATGTCGTTGTTATTTTTATTTTTAACCCCTCTCCCCCATGAAACAATAGGAAAAGAGTGATTTTTCTCACTAGACTTCTTTCTTTGCTATCACTTTATAAATAAGAAACTAAAACGTCTTTATATGGGAAAGGTCTTGGGCATTACCTGGTTCCTGTCGTTTTTCTCTCAGTTACAACATTTTTTTATGGACAGTTTATAACAAACCTACTAACTTTGCTTTCTTCTGTCCCTTTTTCCCTTAGGGGAATGTACATTTTTTTGTAATCCTCCCTGTTCTTGAATCCCCTAGGAAGAAGAGTTGTACGCATGTCAGAGAGGTTGCAGGCTGTTTTCAATTTGTCAGTTTGTGGATGATGGAATTGATTTAAATCGGACCAAATTGGAATGCGAATCTGGTAAGATGTTATGCTAATGACATCAGCAGTCTATAGCATTGATGTTTTCTGTGAGTTGTGTTATACTTTTAATGTATTTCCTCACAAAATGAGAAGCATAATGTTTAAACTAGTCATCCAGCATATTTTAATTGTTATGAAGTTAGAATTTTAGTAGCTGCTGCTAGAAATTTTATGGTCTTTAAATTTCATCTTTTGTTGAGATGAGATAGTATTAATTTTATACTGTGGATAGGACACCTTTGTTTAAAGTATTTGGTTTAGACAAATGCAGTAGTAATTAGCCTTCCCATAATTCATCACTACCTTTTTAAAAGCTAGTATAATTTTCCTAAGCCTTTCAACCATTGGCTAGTTAGCTTAGCTCCAAGTTGTTTTCTTTTTTTCTTTTTTTTTTTTTTTAACTGAATCAGACCTTTGACTTAGTATTTAATAGTTTATTCTTTTGTGGGTCATGCCAGTAAAAGAGGTAACCAGAGTCTAAGCGACCGTTATGGTGGAATGACCAGAACAGCCAGTCGCTATGATGTGCACTGACCACCTGGGGGCAGATACTCAATGCATGAGCTTCCCCCGATGGTCAGCGTGCTCCCACAGGGGGAGCACTGCTCAGCCAGAAGTCAAGCTCATGGCTGGAAGTGCAATGGTAGTAGTGGGAACCTCTCTCGCCTCCTCAGTGAGCAGCGAGCAGGTGGGTGGTAAGGCGTGAGGAGTCCCCAACTGCAAGAGGGTGCAGGCTGGGCTGAGGGACACACACACACACACACACACGCCCGTCCCCCCAGTGCACGAATTTCGTGCATTGGGTCTCTAGTTTTAGTATAATAAATTTCTTCATAAAATGCAAATTCCTTTTCTTTCTTTCTCTCTATTTCTTGTAATTTTATTGTGTTTTTTTTTTTCTTACAGCATGTACAGAAGCATATTCCCAATCTGATGAGCAATTTGCTTGCCATCTTGGTTGCCAGAATCAGCTGCCATTTGCTGAGTTGAGACAAGAACAAGTATGTGACAAAACTGCCTTTCAGAATTGCCTGCTTGTATTGCACTTACTTGTATTGAAATATTTATCACCCACTTGATCCTATTTTAGTATTATATTTTAAATTATTTTTCAGTAAACAAATTACATATTTGCACACAGACAAATCAATTACATTTTTCTGTGGTGCTTTATTGTTAAAAGATATGTTCACGTACATAGTCTCACTTTGTTTTTTCTCATTGTCTAGTGAAGATATTATCCCCCTTTTACATATGAAAAAACTGAGGCTCAGGGAAATTGATAGTTCAGTGTCTTTTTTTCTTCCCAACTGCAATTACCTTAACTCAGACCATCATCATTTCTCATCTACATTACTAAATTAAATTAACTTCCAAACTACTTTCCCACTTTAACCCCCTCTAGTTTATCTTTTCGTCTCTGTCCAGGTATGTACTTTCTAAATGGAAATTTCATCATGTCATACTCCTATCTTACATATTTCAGTTGCTTCCCATTATATACAAGTTTATAAGTCCAAACCACCTATTCCTGACTACCTCTCCTATGTAATGTTATAATTTCCCACCCCTCATACTCTATACTCCATATATACTGGGGAAATTTTCTAGATTTTATTAACTTTGGCATAGAAAGTACAACCCACATGATACAAAACTCAAAAGGTAAAAAGAGTAAATAGTGAAAAGTCTCCTCCCCCTATATATTTCTCCATTAAAATAGCCAGAGTTACCAATATGGATATATTTTATGTATATACATGCATTCTTTTAAAAAATTAAAGTATACATAGTGAATGTCTACTCTCTTCACTACATATTCCTTTGTATGAATCTTATCATTTATTTAATAAGCAATCCTTTATTTTTGGACGTGTAGGTTGTTTTTAATCTTTCGTTTAACAATGATATTGCATGTTTTGTGCATTTATGAATCAGAATTGGAGTGGAGATTATGTCAATTAATGTTAATTCCTATCAGTAGCTTACTATATATGTATTCTGCCCATAAATATTCTCTCACCGTGCCGGGTTATCAGATGTCTCATATTGTGTGCATATATTCTTTTGATTTTTTTCCCTTCTTTTCCATTGACGTTAATTATGGCATGATTTATTTTACTTGAAAGCATTAAAGATAAGAATGGTGTGACTTACCCCTTTCCCTTCTATTTCTTGAGCTTTGCTAAGCCTTATTTAATCAAATCTTAAGATTCTCCATATTTATTGTTGTTTTTTAATCCTTACCCAAGGATATTTTTTCCATTGATTTTCAGACAGAGTGGAAGGGAGGGAGGAGTGGGGAGCGAGAGAGAAAAACATTAACGTGAGACAGACACTTTGATTGGTTGCCTCCCACATTAGCCCCAGCTGGGACCAGGGATCAAACCTGCATCCGAGGTACGTGCCCTTGTCTGGGAATCGAACTCACGACCCTTCAGTCCGAGGGCTGGGGCTCTAACCACTGAGAAAACCAGCCAGGGCAAGAGTCTCCTTTTTTTTTTTTTTTTTTAATCTTATTCAAAAGCCTTTTATTCTCATATAGGTGACAGCGCATAAATGTGTTTGGTAGAAATTAAAGGGATTTTTAGCTTTACCATAGTCAATTTGCATAGATAACTAAGATATTACTTGCATGCTAATTATTATAGTAGATTCACTTAATGCTTTATACCCTGTCCTAATAAGGATTTGATTATGTTGCTCTCTTGAATATATATATATTTATGTATAAATGATAATGTATTTATTATGACTTAAGTTTTTTTTTTTAAAGCTCATGTCTCTGATGCCAAAAATGCATCTACTCTTCCCTCTAACTCTGGTACGGTCATTTTGGAGTGGCATGATGGACTCTGCACAAAGCTTCATAACCTCTTCATGGACTTTTTATCTTCAGGCTGATGATGGAAAATTAGTTATATTCCAGGTGACAACTGTTCTTCTTCATCTAAATACCACAAACAGTAAATGTTTGTCTCAATTGAATGTCTTTGCATAGGGCCATGTCACTTAAAAATATTTATCATGAAATAATAATTACTTATTTGGCCTTATGAAAACATTGGGCATCACGACACAATGTGACTTACCCTCCCATCTGCCTATTGGAAGCCTATCTAAGCCCTCAGTCCTTACCTAACAAGAACTCTGAATCTTCTAAATTTTATAGTGGTTAAATTGATAAAATGAATCCTAGATATGGGAAATAGGAATAATTAAAATACTTAGAATATAAATAGTGGCATATATTTATATCCTATATGGATGTTAGAGAAAAGCAAATGATATAATTTTTGGTTGTTTTTAGTGCTTCATAACTCTTAACAAGTTGTTTTTAGTGCTTATAACTCTTACATATTGCCTCCTAGAGAAGTAACTTTTCTCCTACTTCATTATTTACCATGTGATTTGATAATAATAGTAGACTTTTTTTAAGTTCTTGTGTACTAAGGACCTTAGTATTTTATCTTCAAACAACTTCATGAGGTTGTATTATCCCTATTTTATTGATGAGGAAACTGAGTCTAACTTGTTTCATCCTTAAACTGAGTCATCCTTAAACACCCTTGTTTAGGTCAGTAACAAAAATGGGCTTCAGCCCTGACCAGTTTGGCTCAGTGAATAGAACATCAGCCTGCGGACTGAAGGGTCCCGGGTTTGATTCCGGTCAAGGGCATGTACCTTGGTTGCCGGCACATCCCCAGTAGGAGGTGTGCAGGAGGCAGCTGATCAATGACTCTCTCTCATCAATGTTTCTAACTCTCTATACCTCTCCCTTCCTTTCTGTAAGAAAATCAATAAAATATACTTTTTAAAAAAAATGGGCTTCAGACTCAGGTCACTTTAACTCCTAGGCTCATATACCACCCTACAACATTGTCTTCTTTTTAATTCTATAGTTAAATTCCTTAATTTTAAAAAATTTAATCCTTACCTGAGGATTTGTTTGTGTTGATTTTTTTATTTTACTTTTTGAGAGAGAAAGAAGAGAGAGAGAGAGAGAGAGACAGACACATCAACGTGAGAGAGAAACATGATCAGTAGCCTCCAGTATGTGCCCCAACTGGGGATCAAACCTGCAACCTTTTGGTGTACAAGATGATGCTCTACCAACTGAACTACCTGGTCAGGGCACATTTCTTAAATTGACAAGCTCATAAATTATGCTGTGGTACTGTCTTTCTCTCAGGTACTAATTAAAGTGAACCTTCAATTATTATTACTGAGTGGCTTATTGTAAAGCTAATATGTATATAAATTCAATAAGTTTTTTGTCTTAAAGCTATTTAAGTTAAAGCATAAATTAATTCTTAGAGTGGAGACCTCATTCATTCCTGATTAGATGTGAGTTTAACTGTTTCTCTCTTTGTGTTAACCTGAGTGTAACTAGGATAAAGAAGCCCCCACTTCAAAGGGTCAGCGCTATATGTAGAGTATGGAGTATTTAGCTGTAATTTATGAATTACACTTAGGGAAGAATGGAATGTTTCAGCTGAGAAAAAAGAGAGATAATAAGTGGTTAGTCAAATATGTTGGCAGTCTGCTAAATTATTCCTAATCAAGTAGAATTAGAACTCATTTTTTGCAGAGTATGATATTTAATGCGGTATGCTATAATTTGTCTTTTTTTCTATTTTTTTATGCTGTCAGGAAGTTAAACTAAATATTTGATGATGCCAAAAATCTGTCTGTTTGTAAGGCACTGGATCTGATGTTTAGGAAGTATAATTAAAGTATATTGTGGTAATATGTTTTATTTTTTATACCATACTTCTGTTACTTTTTCTCAATTTGAATGTTTATAGAGATTATGTGTTACACAACTTGCTACTGAGAAAGGCTTAAAGAGTACAAATGACTTAATTGCTTTCATTATCATTTTAGTCTAAGCCAGAAATCCAGTATGCATCACAGTTGGAACAGGAGCCTACAAATTTGAAAGAATCATCGCTAAGCAAAATGTCCTGTAAGTTTTCTTTTACGCAGCAATCAAATCTGGTTGTGGTAGAATTTGTTGCATGATTGTTTTTACATTAATAGAATATGAATAAATAATTTCTAAAACTTTGAGGGGTTCTCAAACCTTAATGAGCATTAGGATCTGGATAGCTTTTTAAAACAGATTTCTGAGTCCCACCTCCAAAGTCTCCAGTTTTCTAGATCTGGGAAAGGACCTGAGAATTTCATTTCTAACAGGGTGCCAGATTTTGTTGATGCTGCTGGTCTAGGTACCACTCTTTGAGAACCAGTATTTTAAAACCATTTAGTTTGCTTTGAAGGATGTTTTGAGTATAAACTAATGAAATATTCTGTTACATCCCAATAAACTAACCAAAAGTGAAACTACCCTAAAAGTATGAGTTCCTATTCTATTTTGATTTCCATACTAGAAGTGAATTTTAACTCATGGGAATATAAAACATCAAGCTAAAGCTGAGCTTACTTTTTAAAATGTATTAGCTTATACCTTACTTTTGGTACTGACTTAATTAACTTTCTAATGATTTTGCTGGGTTGATAATGACAGCACATAAGGCCATCTTTAACTTTACATTAGAATAACCAAATTCCATTACTTAAGCCCACATGTAATTAAATTGAAAGCGTCAATGTCAGTGAGAATTGTGAAAATAGAAAACCCTTAATATAATAGACTATCTATTTGGTTTTTTATGTGTCATAGGAACTTGCATTCACTATTAAATGTATAGATCTAGAAGTAGTCATTTGGGACCATTTTTGGAGTATAAGATATCAAACATATGCCTTGTTATTTCACCAGACCTACAAATGAGAAGTTCACAAACACACAGGAACTTTCTTGAAGATGGAGAAAGTGATGGCTTTTTAAGATGCCTCTCTCTGTATGTATTCCTCTTTATTAATGGGTATAGGAAATACAACCTGGCTTATATAGAGAGATATTCGTTTTTATTGTTTTAAAATATTATCAACTGCTCAAAAGTAAAAAAATTACCTTCTTCCTACCTAATGTCTACTTTTGGATATTTTAATTTCTTAAAAGTAATATGCAGCCCTGCCAGTGTTGCTCAGTTGGTTGGAGCATTGTCCCATGCACCAGAGGTTTCGCAGGTTTGATCAGGGCACACACAGGAGGCAACTGATCAGTGTTTCTCTTTCTCCCCCTCCCTCCCACCCTTCCTCCCTCTAATATCAATAAACATATTCTAAGGTGAGGATTTAATAATAAATGAAAGGTGATATACATACTAGTTTAATAAAACCCAAACAGTTTAATATAACCGTAGTTGTTTTGTTTTGTTTTTTTCACAGTATAAAAACTTTCTTGTTAGGATTCCTTGATTTATGTTAAGAAATGTGCTTCTTAAGTATATGTTAATGTTTTGGGGATCAGATTTTTGTTTTTTGCTGCATGGCCACATATAAGGTTAGGAAAGGAAGATAAGGCTATAGATTAAGGAAGGCTTCATGTTCTCTGCTAAGAAGGAATATCAACTCTATGCCAAGGATTCTTAAGGCTGTCAAGGAAAAGTGGGCAGTCAAGGGAATGGGTATGTTATGTCCTAGGAAGGAATATCAAGCCTTCTGAGGATAAAGAGAGTTTTATCAAATTATGTGTGCTTGCACTCCTGCAAGGAGTTATGATATGAGCACTCCCCCTGTACTTCTCCCCCACCAATAAAAGAAAAGGGGAAAGAAAGTGGATCTTAACACTTATTGGAAACTATTTACTATGTGTCAGATACCACGCCAAGCCCTTGAGTAGAACAGTATACAAGTGCTTGCCCTCACAGTCTAATGCTATGTTCTGCCTCGGGTGGAATACTGCAGTAGTCCAAACTGCATGCTTCCTGTAATTTCTTGTGATAGAAATAGTTTATTGGGTTTTATCAGATGTCAGTAGAGTCATATTGGAATCTAAAAGTGAATACCTTTTATTGAACAAAAGTCTTTAAAGACTGGGTGAGAAAATAAGAATTTAACTTTAAAATTTCCCTTCCTTTTATTTCTAAATCTGCTTTTGACCTTGCTTAAAAAAGGACATTTTTCTCTCTCCAGTATTTAGGATTTTTGTTGTAATTTGATAGTCTTACGAAAGCTAAATATGATAGTATCCTACATTTTAATAAAAAGAATTCTTTTTTAAATGCTTTTCCCCTCTCAATGATCTCATTTGACTCTTAGAACAGTGTACCTTATAACTGGCTTTCTACTATGATAAGTAGGTAAATTGGAGAGGTGAATCCACTACCCCAGGATCATATCTCTACTATATTAAAATTCAAATCTGGGTTTTCAAATTCTATATCTTCTTCTCATTCAATTCTACCATAGCTGTTTGCTCTTTAAAGAATCATGATTTTTTCATGATTGCATGTAAGATCACCTAGCCAGTCAGTGGAATCTGGTCTTCAGACCCTTACTCCAGTGCATCTCTTTATTATATCACATAGTTGATATGAAGTTGTCCTTGGCCTCCAGAATGGAAATTGAAGTCAAACTCATTTTTTCACTTGCCATTTCTTTTTGGAGAATCTATTATGTGCCAGGCACTGTTAGGGATGTGAGACCTAAGAAAAGATGTTCAGTCTCTACCTTCATGGAATTCTCAAATCTAGTATAGTAGAAAAAGACAAACAGATAGTAGCAACACAATAATGATTGCTAGATATTTTATATATACACATACCTCTCATATGTAGAGTACAAGGAGTACTAAGTCTATCACAGGTTTCAAAGGGAGGATTTACAGGGATAGAAATGTCTTAAATGATGACTAGAGCTTTTTGCTAATTGTAGCACATTTGATTGAGAGATTTGACCAAACCAGGTTGCCTGGAGCTAGATAAGAAAAGGAAGGTGATCATTTTTTTTAAATACGTTTTTATTGATTTCAGAGAGAGAGATAGAAACATCACTGGTAAAAGAGAATCATTGATCAGCTGCCTCCTGCACTCCCTTTACTGGAGATCAAGCTTACAACCCGGGCAGGTGCCTGACAAGGAACTTAACTGTGACATCCTAGTTCATGGGTTGACACTCAATCACTGAGCAACACCAGCCAGGCAGGAAAGTAATCATTTTTAATATCAAGAAGAGACCTTATGAAGGATAGAGGATCATGTCGAACAACTTGGGTAAACCAGGCAAGAAATTACGAGATCTGCACTAGGGCAATAGGTAAGAATAGGAGATGATGGAGAATCTTGTAGGATTATTTTGTTGTGGAGGTTAAAGAAATGACCTAAATAAAATTTAGGATTGACTTAAATGAGTCTTAGTTTTCTGGCTTAACTACTTGTGACTGGAATCTAGATATCAAATACATCCTCATTTCATGGAAGGGAATTCCTCAGTATCAGGTTAAGGCTGGAATGTGTAAATTGGGTATTTTTTCATTAAAAATATTTTTACTCTACTATGTTGCTAAATTGGAATACTTAAAGCATCTTGTAGGAAGTCCCCGCTTTTAGATACAATACATTTTCCAAAGTCTATCTCTTTTGCTAAGAGACATGTAGTAAGTACATGATTTTGCCTTAGCATGTTCAAGTGTTGGCAAACCATCAGGTGACTGTGTTGTGGTGATATATTTTATTAGGCAGTGTTGGATGAGCCCAGATGTGAAAATTGTCCAATTTTTTTTTTTTTTAATTGTCCAATTTTCTAGTTACATAGTTTTTTATAATTAGACTCTTAAATATTTAAAAATAACTTATTCCTGTTCTTGGAATCTTAATTTACATTTTGGTAAATAATAGGTCAATTATAGAAAAAGCTTTAGTTGCTGATTCTTGTAACTGGCTTTCTACATTAAGATATTTTAATCAGCCCTAGCCAGTTTGGCATAATGGATAGAGCACCGGCCTGCAGACTGAAAGGTCCTGGGTTTGATTCTGGTCAAGGGCACATGCCCGGGTTGTGGGCTAGATCCCATAGAGGGTGTGCAGGAGGCAGTGGATAGATTATTCTCTCTGATCATTGATGTTTCTATCTCTCCCTTCCTCTCTGAAATCAATCAATCAATATATATATATATATATATATATATATATATATATATATATATATATATATTTTTTTTTTTTTTTTAATGCATTTTAATCAGCCCTAGCTAGTTTGGCTCAGTAAGTAGAGCATTGGCCTGCGGACTGAAGGGTAATGGATTCAATTCTTGTCAAGGGCACAGGCCCAGGTTTCAGGCTCTGTCCCCAGTAGGGGGTGTGCAAGAGGCAGCCGATAGATGATTCTCTCATCATTGATGTTTCTCTCTCTCTCCCTCTTCCTTCCTCTCTCAAATCAGTAAGTACTATTTTTTTTTTTAAAGATATTTCATCAGCTCAGTTGACGTGGCTTAGTTGGTTGAGCTTCGTCCCATGAACCAAGGTCATCCCATGAACCAGGAGGTCATGGTTCGATTTCCAGACAGGGCACTTGCCTGTGTTTCAGGCTTGATCCCCAGTAGTGGGCATGCAGGAGGCAGCTGATCAATGTTTCTATCTCTCGCTCATTTTTCCTTCTCTCTCTGAAATCAATAAAAACATATTTTTAAAAAATCATAAGATATTTTAATCATAAGAAACATGTAACTTTATCTTTACTAAGATGTGCTGTAATGGGTGCAGAATACTTCATAATAGATTAAGTATTCTGCACCCATTCCAGCACTGTTTTGAATTGTAAGTAAATTATGGCAGATCAGATATTTGAAATGCTCTAGAGAAGCTAACTTCTGGAAGCCTGTTGTAATCCCTTTGTAAAACAAATTATAATTTAATAATTTACCTATTCTATACCTTAATTCTGGGATATTGGGTTTTCTTAAAGCTAGAATAATACCTTGCAAAATAATACATATAAAATTTTATAGCAGTGTATTATTTATAGGACACTTTCATTTTTCTTATCTCATTTAGTAATTTAAAATTGCCCTTGACAATAATTTGCTTTAATTTCATACATTTAACAAAAAGCCAGTATGTCTGATTTCTTTTAAGGTGCAAAAGTGATGCAACCATGTTACAGAAATTTGAGAAATGGAGGGAAGGGTTTCATACCACCCTAATATCTTTATAATAGTTCCTTCTGTAAGTATGTCTTTTAAAAATAGTTTTAAAGGTAGTAATCATAAAGCTTTAATTAGATTACTAAAATAAGTACATAATTCTGATTGCCTTTAATTATCAAGAATCTCCTGTTTCTTATAGGATGAAAATTTAACATGACTAATTGTTGATATTTCCTTTTTTCTTTTTTTTTTTTTTTCCAGTAACTCTGGGTGGATTTTAACTACAACACTTGTCCTCTCGGTGATGGTATTGCTCTGGATTTGTTGTGCTACTGTTGCTACAGCTGTGGAGCAGTATGTTCCCTCTGAGGTAGATTTAATTCTAATATCCTACTTGAAGGCTGAGCCATATGATTAATCATTTTAAGTGCCTATTTTTTTTTTTTTTTAAACTAGAAAAACAAGGCCTCTCTACTAATAGAATGAGAGAAGATTTGGTGGTTTCAGTCACATAGCTTGGGGTTGGCACACATGAAAATTACAGGTTTGCAGCATAAGAATCACTGTTCTACTTTTCCGTAAAGCTAACTACCATAGTTACATACATGTTGGCTGGTTTCAAGTGTTTCTCTCCCTGGTTCTGTGAGACTGAAAAAAACCTGTTGACGTCAGTTTCTAAGGTGATATTTAAGAAAGAAGTCTTGTATACCCACTTAACATTTTAAACTAATTGCCACAAATTTTAAAGAGTAATTGCTGCTTTAGAAGCAACAAGGCTAGAGCGTTTGATTTTGAGTTTGTTCTGGAATCTAACCCTGAAAGAGATAAAAACTATCATGACTTCCTTGATAATGAAAATTTAATTGACCCGAGAAATGTAACTTTTAAGATAGAGGAGTTTTATTTTGAAAAAGTCTATAATTTGATTATTCAATTTAGCTATCAAGGAAAGAAAGTTATTTGTATAATAAATATGGGCTAACTCAACTCCAAATAAAATAAACTTTAGTTCTCTTTTGCCCTGAAAGTGCAATAGAAAAAAAGTGTAAAGAAGAAAGGAGGAAAGTTAAAATAGAATCTAATAAGTAGTTGGCATGTACTTAGCATGGTGCTTGAACAGTTTTATCTTAACAGACTATAAATATATGTTTTAATATAAGATTCATGCATTAATAATTTATGCATTAATAATAAATAATAATTGGGCCTCTATATTTTACTAGAGGCCCAGTGCATGAAATTCATGCATGAGGGGGGTCCCTCAGCCTAGCCTACACCTTCTCCAATCTGGAACCCCTCAGAGGATATCCGACTGCCAGTTTAGGCCCAATCCTAACCACTCGCCTGCCTGATTGCTTCTAACTGCTTCTGCCTGTCAGCCTTATCGCCCCCTAACTACTCCCCTGCCAGCCTGATTGATGTCTAACTGCTCCCCTGCCGGCCCAATCACTCCCAACTGTTCTCCCCTGCCTGCCCAACCTCCCCTAACTGCCGTCCCCTGCCAAAGGCCTGATCACCTCCAAATGCCCTCCCCAGCTGGCCCGATCACCCACAACTGCCCTCCTCTGCTGTGACCCGCCTCCTTCATGCAAGGCGACAGAGACGCTGGGACCGGCCTCCTCCGAGCCACACAGAGCCATGGGACCCCAAGGCCTCCTGTGCATGCAGCCATCTTGTGACGGCGTCATGCAAGGGCCACCTAGGCTTTTATTATATAGGATTTTTTAAGATATGTGATACAGCCCTAACTGGTTTGGCTCAGTGGATAGAGCGTCAGCCTGTGGACTGGAAGGTCCCAGGTTCGATTCTGTTCAAGGGCATGTACCTTGGTTGTGGACACATCCCCTTTAGGGGGTGTGCAAAAGGTAGCTGATCGATGTTTCTCTCTAATTGGTGTTTCTAACTCTATCCCTCTCCCTTCCTTTCAGTAAAAAATCAATAAAATATATATTTTAAAAACCTATGTGAAACAATAATGTTGAAAACTAACATTTATATAGTTCTGTAAATTTTATATTTTCATATATCTTCCATATCCAGCAGTACTCTACAGTATGTTCTATTGTCTATTTTATTAGATAGGTGAGCAGGCTTACAAAGCCAATTAACCTCCTAGGATTGCACAGCAGTTGAAAGTATTGAGGCTAGAATTAGCTCTTATCTTTTGATTCACAACTCCTGTGTCTTTCCTGTTTATCATCTTTCCTAAGGCTGATAAGGATTTTACGTGGTACAAATAATACATGTTTAAAGTGTTAAGGAAAGCAGATACCTCATGCTGGATTTTCAGAAAAGGCTTTTAGATTATGTGGATCTTGACCTGAACTTTGAAGAATGGATACATATGAATTAGCAGAAAAGAGGGTAGACAATTTTCCTAGGTACAGACAAGAATAAGCCAATTATCAGGGATGTACTGTAAGGAACTAACTTGATTGAAAGAATTTAAAATAGGAGAATAAACTAAATGGATAAAATTGAGCAGGATCAGGAATTAAAGTATTAGAGATGGTATAAATTTCTGTAAAACTCATCTGCTTATGATATGAGTTTACTAATAACATCCTCTTGCTCCATTACTTGTGTTATTTTTAGGGCTAATGTCCATATTTTAATCATTTTATTGTAATGGCCAAAAAGAATTGGCAAAGAATTTAATTTCCTTTGTTGATCTTAAAGCAGTGTCATTTTGAGTGACTTGATACATAAAGATTTTGGTCTTTTCTCCACATTTTTCCTCTGTTTTTTCACATTTGTGATGTCATTTTTGAAACTTACTGGGATGACACTTTCTCTTGTTGAGTTATCTGTCTAAAATAATGAAGAGTTGTCATTCCATAGTGGTCCTTGTCAGGCAGATCAAACTTAACATATAGGAACAGGGTTTAGCAATTTGGGATATTCCTTTTTAGAGATCAGGCAGCCTCAGAATGTTGCTATAGCAACAGATGTCGATATACATCGGGGTGGAGAACATTTGGTTTCGCAAAGTCATTTGGTCTGGCCCTGCCAAGGCATTAGGGGTGAGTTAATTAAATGTTTGACCAAATATAAGAGACGAATTTTTTAAGTTGATAATTTTGTGTGGCCCTGGAATGATGCTCTAAATAGCCCAATGGCCCTGGAGAAAAAAGATTGCCCGCCCCTACTATCCATGCTGCCTCATTGTTATCTCTATATATGTATGCTCCTTTTCTTTGTTTGCCAAAATCATGATCATCTGATTTCATATATCCAGTTACAATGAGCTTTAGATAGAAGACTACTAATAACATTAATGTTTAGTGAATCACATATATTTATGGGTAACTTGTTATGTGTCAGGCCCTGTTCACGGGATTAAAGATACAATGAAGAATAAGGTCAAGAAGGAACAGTTTAAGGCTTCTAAGGGTCAGGAAGTGGGGTGAAACGTCTTAAACTATAATGAACATTATTTTCTTCATCTTAAAAAAAAGACTAAGAATATTGCCATTTAGAACCTTTAAGTCTCATAAAAAGAGTCAATCAGAAAACAATATAAATGCCATAGCTTTTTTAATTCAAATTCTGTTAAGAAACTGAGTTTTAGGAAAGATTTAAGGAAGTTATCAAAGATTACATAACTGATTAGTGGCAGAGCCAGGCCTAAAGCTCAAATACATATTTATTAATTAAAATTTTTTAATTAAAAATTTTTAACTTTTAGAAATAATACATTAACATAAATTAAATCTTCCTCTTCCTCACTTCTCAGATAAACTACAGTCAATCGTTTTGTTTTTTTAAAATATGTTTTTATTGCCCTACCCAGTTTGGCTCAGTGGATAGAGTGTTGGCCTGTGGACCAAAAGGTCCTGGGTTCGATTCTGGTCAAGGGCACATGCCCTGGTTGTGGGCTTGATCCCCCACTGGACATGCAGGAGGCAGCTGATCGATGATTCTCTGTCATCATTGATGTTTCTCTCTCTCTCTCCCTCTTCCTTACTCTCTGAAATAAATAAAAAAAATTAAAAATATATGTTTTTATTGATTTCAGAGAGGAAGGGAGAGGGAGAGAGAGAAATATCAGTGATGAGAGAGAATCATTTATCAGCTGCTTCCTGCCCATCTTCTACTGGAGATAGAGCCCGCAACCTAGGCATGTGCCCTGCCTGGGAATTGAACCATGATCTCCTGGTTCATAGGTCAATGCTCAACCACTGAGTTACAGCAACTAGGCACAGCCAAATAGTTCAAAAATTTTTTCCAAGTAGTTATCATTTTTTAAATTTTAACTTTTGGTTTTGTTTTATTTTGTTTTGCCAGCTTTAGACATTATCTAATGTCTTCTTACTGAAGGATGAGGAATTAATTAGTTCCCTTACGTTACCTGCCACCTCACCTCCATCACTTCACTTTCTTCCATGTTGATGTTTGAAATCATTCACACAATCCTTGGTTGCTGTTCCAAGGTCTTTAAATGTTACTAGGCAGAGTTGTGAAGGTTTTTCTTGCCCAGTGCTCCAGAGCGGATTATCACATGTTAATGCTGGGTTTTAAGGAGGCCACACAATATCAGATCCATGCCCACTCCATCAACCACTGAATCTGTCTGGATGATATTCTCTTAATGGGAAAATATAAGGTACTGGGCCATCTCCTTGTTGCCTTGAAAAGTAGTCAGCAAACCATATCTGCAACATGAAACAAGGAAGCAATCATCATGGCAATCATTTTTTTAATATATTTTTAAATATATTTTATTGATTTTTTTACAGAGAGGAAGAGAGGGATAGAGAATTAGAAACATCGATGAAAGAGAAACATCGATCAGCTGCCTTTTGCACACCCCCTACTGGGGATGTGCCCGCAACCAAGGTACATGCCCTTGACCGGAATCGAACCTGGAACCTTTCAGTCCGCAGGCCGACGCTCTATCCACTGAGCCAAACCAGTTTTGGCTTAATATTTTTATTACCCCAGAAAAAAAACTAGACTCATTCGTAGCCACTCCCCATTTTTTCCCAAGCACCACCAGCACCACCACCACCACCACCACCACCAGCACCACCACCACCAACACCACCACCACCACCACCACCACCACCACCACCACCACCACCACCACCACCAGCACCACCACCACCACCACCAGCACCACCAGCACCACCACCACCACCACCACCACCACCACCACAGCCACAGGCAACCAGTACATGATCTCTAATGACTGACCTCTTTCACTTTCATGATGTTTTTCAAGATTCATCCATGCTGTAGCATGGATCAGCATCGATGGATACTTAAGTTTGCTCTTTATTTAACATCTTTTAAATGCACCTTCCCAATGTAAAGTACTTTCCTTTGGTTCTTGCTCTATACTCAGTCTCTTATCCTCTCAGTAAGGTCAGTACTTCAATGTTTACTCATGACACAGAGATGTATTGCTGTAGGAGTTAACAACAAATATCCTGTTTCTTAGTAAATACTTGTCTTTTAGCTTTTCTGCTTTTAGGAGATAACCTACATCTAAATAGACCTACTTTCAAAGGATGTTAGACATAACTGTTATACTCCAGTGAATTCTATGACATTTGTAGTGACTCTGTTTTATGCTTTCATTCTTTTGTTGTTTTACTATCTTCTTGGGTATAATAATAATTTAAGGAGCTTTTATATGTTTGTGAAGACCTTTCAGGGTTAAATGTTTCATGTAAATTCTTTGTTCTCACAGCCTTTTAAAATAACATATATTTTCCAAGTATATTAAGTTAAAACATTTAATAGCAGAGAAACTTACTCCAAATCATTAGACAAGTTGGTCGCAGAGGTAAGATCTTGAAGGAATGGATCACTTAAAAAATCAAATATCCCAAATAAGTGCTCTTGGTATGACAACACTAACTCCATTTAAACCTGAGACGTTTTTCTTGATTCTCTGTTATGCTTCTAAATATTCTAACTTGGGACATGTGGAAAGTTTTCTTTGCCATTACGAGCAGCTGAATCACCTATCTAGAACACTGAGTAAAAGCATTCTTCATTCTAGAGGACATTTATAGAATTTTATTTATTTATTTTATAAAATACCCATAGATTAACTTGTTATTTGAAGACTTAATGAGGTTTCTAATTATCCAAATTCTAATATGCATTGATTTTCTTTTGCAGAAGCTGAGTATCTATGGCGACTTGGAATTTATGAATGAACAAAAACTAAACAGATATCCAGCTTCTTCTCTGGTGGTTGTTAGATCTCAAATGGAAGACCATGAAGAAGCAGGGCCTCTACCCACAAAAGTGAATCTTG
Organism: Pipistrellus kuhlii; assembly: GCF_014108245.1. Classification (NCBI taxonomy): domain Eukaryota; kingdom Metazoa; phylum Chordata; class Mammalia; order Chiroptera; family Vespertilionidae; genus Pipistrellus; species Pipistrellus kuhlii. The sequence continues at coordinate 165,282,651 of NW_023425515.1, read as the reverse complement.
CTCATTCAGAAATTTAAGCTTTTTCTTTTTTTTTCTTTTCTTTTTTTAAGAAAAGTGTAATAGCTATCTAAATATTCATTTCTCATAGAGCTTTTAAAATTGGTTTCATTGACTATAGGGCTTAAAAATCACTATAAAATGAAAATAAAATTACCCAAATCTGAGAAGACTATATTTGCGGTAATTTTTTCCTAGTAATTTAAGAGATGGATATTTGGGATTGTATTATTATTTTAATATCTCTGGCTTCTTCATTATTTGCATTACTTTTGTTTTCCTTTTTAGCCACTTTCTATGAGCTGATCATTGTTTTCTTCACCTATCACCATGATACCATCAATCACTTTAGTGATTAAACTGAATATTCAGTAGGATATGATGCTTCTGCTCAGAAATGGCCCACAACCTGTCATTTGAAATTTAGCAGGAAATGCCCTTACACTCCATTTTCAGTTGTATTGAACTGAAATCATTAAAATTTTATTTGAATAATTTTGTCAAAATTTGAGTTAATATACTTTTGATTTTCCAATCTTTCCTCTCACTCCTACCCAACACAGACAAAAATTATGAAATGTTCTATTACTACCTATTGCTATGGTGATAATACATATTGCTATACAACATGATGAATAGGAAACAAACTGAAGCAAAAACAATGTGGTCAGAAGTGCCTTTTAAAAAAAAAAAATCCTCACCTGACGATATTTTTCCATTGATTTTTAGAGAGAGGGGAAGGGTACAAGAGAGAGAAACATCAACATGTGCCCCAACCCAAGTCAGGGATCAAGTCTGCAACCAAGGTACATGCCCTTTTTTCAGAATTGAACTGAGACCCTTTGGTCTAAGTGCTAACCCTCTAACCTCTGAGCAAAACACTAGAATCAGTGCATTTTATGTTATTGCACAGGGTATAGATTTTTGCTGAGTGAGTCTTTCCCAAGAACTATTTTCTCTATTAGAAAGCATATCAAGTATAAGTCTAAAGATATTTTCAGATAAAACTCTACATTTTGACAGTAAGAATTAGACTAGATTTCACTTGGCAAAAGTCATTATCATTCCTTCAACTATAATAATACAGATTTTAAAATAAGAGTAATATCAGGTAACATTGATAACAGAATCATCACATGATTTAGTGTTATTTTACCTTGAAATGTTAAAGTTTTATTTTACCTTGAAATGCAAACCAATACTACCTTACACATAGGAACATTGTTGGCACCTGAAGTAATGCTTTTTGACTAAAGAGTGAGTCACACACTTACCTTGCAGCTTAGTAATCAACTTTCTCTGAGTCAAAAAACACACACACACAAAAACAATAACTAATCAAGTAAGACACTGGTCACAAAACACAGGTTTCTATTTTTAAAATAGTTTGTCTAGATTAGGAAGATGGAGGCTTAGAAGATCCGTACGTGCACACATCCAGGTGTGGAAGAGAGGAGTAATTATTAAAGAGTTGTCAAGCAGTCATCGTCTCTCATTTTTTGTGAGAAAACAGGTATAGAACACAGGGATTGGGAGTACACCTCTTACAAGAGGCTGGTTGTCTTATTTCCCAGCCATAGTTTGTGCTTACTATCAGGAACAGGTTTAAATGAAATACATCCAGTGAAGCAAACTTCAGATCAGTGAGGGGGAAATGTACAAAATGACACAGGTTTACAGGAGTCGGCCCACTGTTAGGAAAGCCCTCCCTTAAGAAAACAAAACAATAAAAGTAATATCTAGATCAGAAGGATAACTGGATGATTGTCTTCTATTCTTTCCTCTACCCTTGGTTTTGTTTTTCTTTGCTTCCTGAATATGGTTATCCCTAAGATATCCTCAATTGTCTTGAAAGTATTGATCCAAATGCAGACAAATTTTCCCCTTTATAATTCCTCTGCCCTCTTTTTTATTTTAATTTTCAAAAATTAAAAAAGAAATTCTCCCCACAAAAAAAAATAAATAAATAAATAAAATTACATTGTTGTGAGAAATGCTCACCTGTCTGAGTTAAAATAATGGACTCTGAGAAGTATGGTGAAAACAAGACCATACTTAAGTTCTCAAGAGCGGGTGTCTATTTTGTACAGGCACACATGGAGTAGCCATCACAGCCTACTTATCCCCCTAGGGTGCGCCAGTCCCTCCTCTGGTTCCTCATTGGCTGAGTACTATGGAGTTAATAGTTTCCTCATATGTCGCCTAAGTCTTATTGTCTCCCATTGGGCCATATAAAAAACTGGCTAGTTGTCTCCACCTCCTTCTGTCTTTTGGCGGCAGATAGATGCCTTGGGCATTTCCACCGTGATGGTGGCTCCCATACACACTTCTTTGTTCTTATGTCCTCTTCTGTTTGCCCTGGGAAATTCAGCAACCAGTTCCATTAAAAGTTGGGTATGCTGGAGATAGATCACAGAAGCCTACAAGTGTAAAACGTGTTTGACTTGAAAATGCTAACAAAACCAATAAAGCTGAGCCTTTGGGCCTCTCCTAAACAGCTCTTTTCAACCTGTGTGCTGTAGGAGTTTTTTAAAACATGCAACACCTGACTAGTCAGGGACACTGGCCTCTCTTTCCTGCGGTTGTCATATTAAAAAGAGTACAACAGCCAACAACAGTAGCTGTCCAGTGTAAATGATGGTAATTATACCTGTTTTTTGTCAGATTGGCAGAAATCATTTTTGATGCCTCAGAATTTTAGCAATTAGTTTATGTGTGCCATGAGGTGAAAGAAGGTTAAAAATCGCTGTCCTAAAGTAACAGTTTAGCCTTTCTTGAATGGGCCCAATTTCACTTGTTTCTATGAGATAGATATGTAAAAGCATCTTCTTGAGAAATTAACTTGGTTTAGGCAAAATCTCAAGGCCCTTGAGTCTCCAGTCCAAACCTCCCAGACTCCTATGGTCTTTGGTTCAGGCCCTTAGGGTGAGACATACTAATTCATGCAATTATGTAGTCAGTGGTTACCATAATAAATGATACCCAGTCTTTTCACAAAACTTTATGGATACCTTTTATTTATATACCCTGTTTCCCTGAAAATAAGACAGTATCTTATATTAATTTTTTTCTCCCAAAGTTGCACTAGGTCTTATTTTCAGGGGATGTCTTAGCTTTCCATGCTCTAGGTCTTATTTTTGGAGGATGTCTTATTTTCAGGGAGACATGGTACTCAAGGCCCAGTGCACCGATTCCTACACCTGTGAGGTCCATCTGCCTGCCCTGCAGGGATTAGGCCGAAACTGGCTCTAATATCCCCCGAGAGGTCCTGGATTATGAGAGAGAGAGAGAGAGAGAGAGAGAGAGAGAGAGAGAGAGAGAGAGGGAGGGAGGGAGGGAGGGAGGGAGGGAAGGAGGGAGGGAGGGAGAGAGAGAGAGAGAGAGAGAGAGAGAGATTGATTCTCAGGTGATGCACCCCAAATCGGGCTCCTTCCTCTCTGGTTCCAGGTGTGTCACCGCAGCTCCTGTGTTAAGTGCCTGCCACTTGGTGGTTCATAGGGCACGTCATATCCATCAGTTGGAGTATCAGCCTCCTTGTGGTCATTAAGTGTCATAGCTACCAGTCAGACAGTTGCTAAGGCTTTTATATGTACAGTATAGATATTTTTAGTAAATAAAAATTATCAGATCATCTATCACTCTTGTCTCCGAAAGTTCTATGATGCAATTAAAAATTATTTTGAAACATATGCAACAATCATAATTTGATATCTAAATGTAACTTCTATTGATGATAAAGTCACATGTACTGCTAATACTGCTCTCAATTGTTGCCTCTGTTCATAACTAAAGGAAATGCTATATTTCAGTTAGAAATTAGTAAAAAAATGATTTAAGTTTTCCCATCCAAATTCACTGAACTCCTGATTCAGAAACTGCCTGATATTACTTTGTCATTTTTTAATATATATTTTATTGATTTTTTTACAGAGAGGAAGGGAGAAGGATAGAGAGTTAGAAACATCGATGAGAGAGAAACATGGATCAGCTGCCTCCTGCACACACCTGACTGGGGATGTGCCCGCAACCAAGGTAATGGCCTTGACTGAAATCGAACCTGGGACCTTTCAGTCCACAGGTCTGATGCTCTATCCACTGAGCCAAACCGGTTTCGACATTACTTTGTCATTTTAAAAAAATATATTGTTATTGATTTCAGAGAGGAAAGGAGAGAGAGCGAGAGAGAGAGAGAGAGAGAGAGAGAGAGAGAGAGAGAGAGAGAGAGAGAGAAAAGAAAAAAAAAACAATGATGAGAGAGAATCAATTGGCTGCCTCCTGAATGCCTCCCATTGGGAAATGAGCCTAGAATCTGGGCATATGCCCTGACCGGGAATTGAACCATGACTTCCTGGTTCATAGGTCGATGCTCAACCACTGAGCCATACCAGCAGGCTTGCTTTATTATTTCTAAGAGTAAGATATTTGCTTGTTCAATTCTAAATTATTTGGGCTTCTTTTACTACTTCTGTGCTTTTTATACTTTAATTGTTTTACAACGTTGGAACAACAATAATTGAAGGCTTGGGTGAAAAGAAATTAGCAACTGATTAGAAATGAGAGATTTCAACAGAAGCTCTTTTTAAAAAAATATATTTTATTGATTTTTTTACAGAGAGGAGGAAAGAGGGATAGAGAGCTAGAAACGTCGATGAGAGAAAAACATCGACCAGCTGCCTCTTGCACACCCCCTACCGGGGATGTGCCCGCAACCAATGTACAATACATGCCCTTGACCGGAATCAAACCTGGGACTTTTCAGTCTGCAGACTGACGCTCTACCACTGAGCCAAACTGGTTTTGGCTCAACAGAAGCTCTTGATAATATTACCTCAAGATAGACCATCATGCATTCGTTGGACCTTCACCTCTGTTAATTTAGTAATGCTTAAGTCTGTAAACGTCAGTAAAATTTAGATCACCTACATTAAACAATATTATAGTTCTGTCTTGTACAAGTGTCTACTTATATGTTTCACGAGGGAATTTGTCTATTGACTCCTGTGACTTTTGCAAAACTCTTTCTAGTGCTCCCACTTTCACCTTAAATGGGTCCTTGCAACATCCCCCTGGAAGAGCAGGATGGGGTTTCACATCTCCATTTGGAGTTCGGAAGCAGTCTCGAGAGGAGAGGCCAGCCGGGGCTCGGAGACTTGAGGAATGCATCGGAGTGAGGAGCGCTGAGGTGGGGACAGTGCCTCATCTCCATCCAGCTCTGGAAGCAGATCTCCAGGGCCCTGGGGCAACCTAATTGTGGTGCCCACTTAGCGTTCTCCAACTCAGAGTTGAGCCTTGGGGTTAGAGGCAGTCCCAGGCCTCAAGCGGATCTCTTTGTAGTTGTAGACAGACTCTGGCATCCAGAAATAATACCAAAAATCGTTCCCATATGTGCACTCACTTTATCCTCACAACTGTGAGGTAAGTATTCCTATCCCCACTCTTCAGATGAGGACACTGAGACTTAGAGAGGCTGTGATTGGCCACCTTAAATTAGGTATTATTAGTTTGGCAGAGTCTGGATGAAAACCGGGGCCTGTCTGACACAAGCTGGGGTTTGCTGATCTCATGTCCAGAAGGTCACCTAGCCACAGCCAGACTAAGATGGAGTGCTGACCATAAGAAATACAGGGGAAAGTAAACTCAGGGGAGCAGGGAGAGTGGAAGAATGCTCATGAAGTGAGACTTTTACCTGGTTCTGGGCAAGAAAGAGGGAGCCAGCCGAAGGTCACTCTAAGCAAGTGACAAGCTATCGACTGGGAGAGGGAGGTATAATCCATGTAACAAATTATTTGAATTCAGCATCAAGAAACCTGTAAATCAATAAGAACAAGACAAACCACCCATTAAAAAAAGTGAGAGCCAAAACTGGTTTGGCTCAGTCGGCCTGTGGACTGAAAGGTCCCAGGTTTGATTCTGGTCAAGGGCATGTATCTTGGTTGCAGTGGGGGGTATGCAGGAGGCAGCTGATCAATGTTTCTAATTCTATCCCTCTTCCTTCCTCTCTGTAAAAAAAATCAATAAAATATATATTTTTAAAAGTAGGAAAGAGATGTGTAAAAGAAATTCACCAGGTAGGAAACCCATAAGCAAAGGGCAGCATAGAGTAGGGACAGGGCTTTTCAAATTGTGCTTTCAAATCTCCTGGGGGGGTCTTGTTAAGATGCAGGTTCTGGTTTGATACGTCTGGGGTGAGGCCCACCTCTAACCAGCTCCCAGATGATGTGGATGCTACTGGTCCGAGGACACTTTTGAGTGATATGGGTGTGTGGGTAGAGATAAAGATGTGAACCTTTTAGCCAGGCCCGTATCCTGGCTCTGCCACTTCCCTTCCTTTCTCCCCCCCTTTTCCCTTCTTTCTTTCTTTCCTTCCTTCCTTCCTTCCTTCCTTCCTTCCTTCCTTCCTTCCTTCCTTCCTTCCTTCCTTCCTTCCTTCCTTCCTTCCTTCCTATTGTTGACAATATTATAGATGTCCCCCATATGCCACTTTTCAACTGTAAACCTTGGTAAATAATTTAATGGCTCTGTGCCTCAGTTTCCTCATCTGTAAAATGGGGACGATAATAGTCCCCATCTCTGTGGCTGAGAGGACTAAATGACTTAATGTAAAGCATGCAGTACCGCACGTGGCAAAGTAAGTGCTCAATAAATGCTACGGATTGGTAGCAGCAGCAGGAAGAGAAAGAGAGAGGCCAACGAGCCACCCTGAGATGCCACTTCACACCTCTTAGGCTGGAGGTATCAGAAAGTCTGATAGTTTCAAGGCTGGGGAGGTAGAAACACTCAAACCCTCACAAACTGGTGCGGTCACGGGAAGTGCTTGGGAAAGGGACCACGATTGGGGGAAGAAGAGAGTCCTTCAATTTTGCTCTGTTCAACGGGAAACAATGTCTGAAGTGAAAGTGACTAAATTTTAACATTTATTAACTCTGAATGGTGGCTACATGATCATTTGTTACATCATTTTTTGTACTTTTCTGGAGTTTTGGGAACTTCCTTTTTGCTCCCGCTAGAGGTTTATCCGGACGTGAGTCAGGTCCTCCACGAGCCCGGCAGGGTGGGGAGGAGGGGTCCAGTGCTGCCCAAGTCCTTCCTTCTCCTCAGTGAAGCCTGGCTGTCCCTCCAGGGAGTTGGGGGGTTGAAGCAGCAAGGCTTCTCCTCCATCTTGGCCAGGACCCCCTGCTGCCCTTCACAATGGGGTTCTCAGGAGGGCCTGAGCCCAGGATTCCAGAGGAAGGGACATTGTCACACTCCTGAAGGATCTCCTCATCAAGAAACACAGGAATCACGGGATCAGGAGGGCCAGAGATCGAAGGGCAGAGTTGGCCCAGAAATGGCAAATGGCCATCATGCCCGACACCACGTTCACTCCTACACCCTCCGCAAGACATCGCTGGCCAACCCTCAGCCCCGAGTCCTGACCTCAGAATCCACCTGAACCCCGAGTTTCAGAGCCCTCTTTCTTCTACACCCAGCTGCCGCTGCACGCAAGATGAGATCTACCGGCACTTAACGTCTTCAGCGGGTGCTCTGCCCTGTCCATCCCCAGCCCTTTTCATTTCAGGCTATGGCCTGGCTGGCAACTGCCAAGGCTGCCATCCCTTTGCCTGAGCAGGCCAGGGATGCCGGGAACTACCACCCCGGGCAGTTCTCAACCCAGGACTGGCAGGAGCTGGCAAATAAATGCCCTAGTTCCCTCACCCTCAGGAACTGATTATGGGATCCCCAAATGAAGACACCCCCTACATCTAGTCTAATTATTCTATTTTCTGGACCAGGGAACTGAGGCTCAGAGAAGGGGAGTGAGGGGCAGGGGCCCGTTCTCCTGACCTTGCCGTCAGATGCAGGGTGGGGAAAGGCGGGGCAGAAGCAGGGCCCTCCAGCCCTTTCCTCAGCCTGGGAGGCAGCCTGGGAGGCCCTGCCCACAGGAAGGGTGCGGCCAGGTAGGGCCTTCTGTCCTCCCTCCCCCAGGCTGCCCCTGGTGACAAGGCAGGGAACCGGAGCTGAAGTCTACACATCAGCTCCCGTGCCCAGAGACGAGAGCTGGGAGCCAGGCGCCGGAGGCATGAACAAGATCTTCCCCCGGGTGAGAGGGGCCTGGGCTGGCTCCTGACCTGGGGAAGCCAGCCCAGGGAAGGACGGGTGCTGAGTTAGCTCAGTGCCCCCTGCTCCCGAGGGGGCGCGTGGGGGAGGGACCCATCCGCATGATGGGAGGGGGCGTCAGGGAAAGCCTCCCCCCGGAGGGGCCGCCTGAGCTGGTGTGAGGGGTGAGTGTTTAGCAAGTGGACAGTGGGGGCAAAGTCCTCCTGGGCAGAGGGCACGGTGCAGGCCAGGGTGTGGGGATGGGAAGCAGGCATGAGGAGTTTTCTGTGAGGGACCAAGGGACCAAGGTGGCTTCTCTGAAAAACTCCTTGGTGCGGCTCCATGCAGCAGGACCTCGCTCACCTCCGCCCCCTCCTCACTGTTCTCCTGAGCAGGGGGACATCCATGGCGCTGCTGCTGCTGGGACCAAAGTCCTCCCAGGAGAAGGTAATGCATGGAGGGCCTGGGGTCCCCTGAGGTTGAGCCGTTGCTACGGAGGCAGAGATAGAGCACCCTCAGGCTCCCACTGTCCCTCAGACGTCCATGTCCTTCCCTCCCCCCTTCCTGGTCGGCCTGCTGACAGCCACCTCCTTCCTGTGTGTCTGTCCTGGGTGGTGCCACCCATCTGTGCTCATTTCCAGCCCTGGCTCACGATGGGCGTGGCTGTGGGACAAATTAATGGCTTCTTTTCCCACCTGCCCCGAGGAGGGTGGCCCTGAGCGCAGCATCTTCCTCTGGGCACAGGCCTCGGTTCTGCCGGCGCCTCCTGTGGCCCCTCCCGCCCGCGGCCTGGGCTGCACACACGTTTGGGGAGTGTCTGCTTGGCTGACTGGGACACGCCTCCTGCCCAGCCTCCCACCGTCCTGACTCCCTGGTTACCTGAGTTTACCCCGTTGTTTGCTGACAACAAGGAAGCCACCGACCGGGGCTCCTGAGGGTTATTGGTTTTAGATTTATGCTGTCGATCCTACTGTTTGTCTTCCTTCCCAATACACACCCATTCCAGGGTCCAGCCACACCAGGCCACTGCTGTCCCCCACACACCCCACACGTGCTCCTCCTCTGCTCTCTGCCTGGAATCTCCTCTCTCTGCACGCTCCCCTCACCTGCTCGTGGAAACCCACCCTCCTCTGAGCACGGAGGCACCATGCTCACCCTTCCTTCACCACACTCACTCCCCGGCCTGGCAGCTGCGCAGGGACAGGTCTGACTAGTGGGCGAGCAGAACAGGCAGCTCCACCAACATGAGTGGGTTGGATGGAAATGCCCTGAACTGACGTCAAGTGGGGCCCTGTCCCCGTGTCAAAGTATTCACAAAGCACCTACTGTGTGCCTGCCTCTGGGCTGGACCCTGGGGAGAAAGCTGCATCAGAGCTGTTCTCCTTTCTCTGAAATAACTGGGGCCCCGAGGACAGCAGATGTAGCCACGCTCCTCTTTTAACCTGCATGCTTTGCCTTCGACGTGCAACTATGATACAAACTCTCAGAGGGCAACAGCCTGAGCCATGACTGCCTTTGTGTCTTCCACAGAGCGGGACACCTACCCGTGTTTCCCCGAAAATAAGGCATCCTCCGAAAATAAGACCTCGCGCATGGAACGATAAGACATCCCCTGAAAATAAGACCTAGCGCAACTTTGGGAGAATAAATTAATATAAGACGCTGTCTTATTTTCGGGGAAACAGGGTAGTAGGTTCCCGGTAAAGCTTTCTTTCGTTATAACACAAGCAAGCAAAAATTAAAGGAGCCAAGTAAGTTAAGGGAGCAGGATGTCTCCTATTACTGTTATTTCCCTAGGATACGGCTTGGCACATGATAGGCTCTTAATAAATACTAACGAAGCTAAAACTTTGCCAAAACCGGTTTGGCTCAGTGGATAGAGCGTCGGTCTGAGGACTGAAAGGTCCCAGGTTCGATTCCAGTCAAGGGCATGTACATTGGTTGCGGGCACATCCCCGGTGGGATGTTTCTAACTCTCTATCCCTCTCCCTTCCTCTCTGTGAAAAATCAATAAAAAAATAAAATTTAAATAAAAAAAAAAAGCTAAAACCTTTATAGCACTTGCTCAGTGACCAGCCCTGTTTTAACATGTTAACTAGCTCATCCTCTCAACAACCCTACGGAAGGCAGGAAGGGACAGCACGGAGAAGCGAGTGGCGTCTCCGTGGGTCCCGGCTGGGACGCGGGGGAGCCGGGCTTCCCTCCAGCCTCCTGGCAGCTGCAGGAAGGACCACACGGGCATCGTGGGACGGGCTCTGGCTGTGATGGCTAACAAGTGTGAACTCACATCCCAGCTCCGCATACCGTGATCCCGAACCCTGTCCTCTCTGAGCCTCGGCTTCCTCGTCTACAAAATACTGTTTTGAAAAATAAAAATAACGGCTCTGGAGGGCCTGCTATAGTTTCTGCCCCGTGATAGGGGCTCAAAGAGCAGGTGTCCATCTTCCCCTGCCTCCTGAGGAGACATCCCTGTGGAAGGACAGGCGTGGGAGGGCAGCGGAGCAGAGACCGGGGACCCTCATCCCAACCGCCACCCGCTGGCTACAGGACTGGCGCCACAGGCAGAAATGAGAGCATCATAGCAGGCTTAGGAACCCCCTCCTCCAGGGAACTGAGGTGGAGACGGGCCAATTCCAGGAAGAGCCGGAGGAGGGGGCGCCCTGGGCCCCAGCGCTGGCCGCTCCGTCACTGGTTTCCTGCTCCTCTCAGCAGGCTGCGTGGCCCTCTGCTGCTCCCGCCGAGGGGCCTGCCTCTCAGCCTTCGTGCTGCTCCTGCTGGCAGCTGTCGCGGGCCTCATCGCCTTGGTCGTCATCCTCGGATCCCCACCACATACACCAGGTCAGGGTGGTCAAGTGTGGGCGGGTCAGACCTGCTGCGAGAGGGCAAGGGGCCCAGAGAAATGGGGGCACCCTGACCCTGACTGTCTTCTCCAATGAAGTGTCTTTTAGACCATTCCTCAGGGTGTGTTTTGTCTCCATGTACACATCTGTAATGTGTGCTATTGAGAGCTCTGATGACCCACTTCCTCCAGGAAGCCTGCCCTGACGCCCAGGCTGGGTTCGAAGCCTTGTTGCGGGCCCCACGGCCCCCTGGCTTCCTCGTCCCCTGGCCTGGCTGTCCCGGTGGTGCCTCCGTCACACAGGATGGGAATGTGTGAGGCCCCCCATGGGCCCTGCCCTCACGGAGCTAACAATTTGGGGAGCGACATAAACATGAATCAAATAGGCACTTTAAGGCAGGGTTCATGGGGTCTGGAACAGGGCCTCTGGCCAGTCCTCTGACGGGCACCTTGAAAAGGGAAAGGCAGCTAAGGCACGAAGGGGTGGCAGGAGGAGCACCAGAGCCCAGGGAGCACTGTGTGCGGAGTCCCTGGGGCGGGAGGAACCGTGAGGAGAGAGACTGCAAGGAGGCCGGCAACTCGCAGGGCTGGAGCAGGGGCAGGGCCTCAGAGGCTGCCCTGGGGAGGGAGAGAGCCATGGGAAGGGACTGAGCGGGGCGAAGGGTGTCGCCACATGGACCTTTCTGACACATGGCTCTGTAGCCAGGCTGGGGGCTGTAAGTGGATAAGGTGGGTAGGGGGTAAATCTAGTTCTCTACATGCCTGTGCTCTCTACATGAGCATTTAGGGAAAATATGCACACAAGAGGAGCTGCATTCATGTGCCTGTATACACGTGTGTCTCTGTGTTATGAGTCTATGTATGCATGCATGTGCCCATGTGCTTGTATATATCTCTGTGCTTGTCTGTACACACGTTTGAATCGCGTATGTGTGTGTGTGATAATGTGAGAATTCCCGAGAGTGAGATCCCCTCATATAAGCTGAGGCAGTTCTGGGAGCTAAGACATGGTTCACACGTGCCCCAGACATGCAAGCACAAACCGCTCTCATCTCCCGCCCGCACACATGTGTGTACACACGCATGGCCTCGGAGCCGGGTGGCCTCCCAGCTCATCTGACAGTCTCTCTCCTTTAATCCTTTGGAGCAGCTCTGGGGGTGGGTGCCCCCTGGTGGGATGGGAGGAAAGACTCTCAGAAGGACAGGCATGTCAGATGGTGCCCGCCATTCCTGGACGCCGGCGAGGCAGCCCCAGCCTTGGGAAAGAGCGAGTCACCGGCCTGGTTATTAGCTGTCGCTGGCCTGTCTCGCCGCTCTGAGCCTTCCCTCTCTCATCTGTAAAATGGGGATAATGTGGACACTCAAAGGGGTTCGGGGAAGCAACAGGATAAAAATGTGAAAGTGCTTTGCAGACGATGAGGCTAGGTCCGGGTGTGAGGAATGACGGCAGAATGAATGGTCGCCAGGCCAGGCCCAATATATTGTTTCTGAGAACCGAGCCTGGTGCCCAGGGCCCCACCGTTAAAACCACTTCGTGGACTGAGCCCGGGCCTCTGAGCCGCCTGTGAGACTGTGAAGAAGCTTCCAGGAGAGGAGGGAACCATGACTTACTCGGCACAGTACGTTCTGGGGTGTGTAAGTCTCCCCAACAGTCCTATGGTGTGTACTATGGTCCCCATTCTGCAGACAAGGAACAAGAGGCTCAGAGAGGTGGAGCCATTTGCCCAAGATCACTCAGCTGGCACGTGATAGAGCTGGAATTTTGGGCTCATGCCCCAGCCCCCAGTCCAGTTCCGGTGGGTCTTGGGTGCGGGAACCTGGTGATGCCCTGGTGAGCACACCCTTGACCCTCCGGGGCCTCCCCGCCCGCTCAGGGGCCCAGGCCTGTGTGACGCTGGCAAACAGGACCGGCTTCCTATGCCATGACCGAAGGAGCTGCGTCCCGGCCAGCGGGGTCTGTGATGGCGTCCGCACCTGTCCCCACGGCGAGGACGAGGATGAGGCCTTGTGCCGTGAGTACCCTCCCAGCCCTGCCCCTGCCCTGGATGGGCCTCCCAGGCCCTTTGGGGGTTGCCTCCCACTTCCAGCTATCCCTGCAGCCAAAACGAGGCTCAATTGTCCCTGAAATTACCAGGCACCTTTGTGTCCTCAGTCCCTCAGCCAGGAACACCTGCCCCGCCCACACACAGAAGCACGTGCCCACCTTAGGGAATGCCTTCACTCTGTGCGTCTCCGTGCCCTGAGAACCTGTGTTCAGACTTCATGGCAGAGTTCAAGGGTTGCCTCCACCAGGAAGCCTTCCCTGACTCTCAGACTAGGGTAAGACCCCTGCTCTGGGCTCCCATGGCCCCTGTGAGTCCCTGGTCCCAGCCCTGGTCACCTTGGTTGACACTTCCCGTTGGCATCATCTCCATGACCATCAGACTGTGAACTCCTCCAGGGCAGGCCTGGTCTGCTTGACTCCGGAGTCCCAGTGCCTGATGCAGGGCAGGAGTCAGAGGGGTATTCGGAATGGTTTGCTGAATGATTGATAGAATGGGAGAATGAGAGAATGAATGAATGAATGAATGAATGGGAAGATCTTGGCCCAGACCTTCAAGACCTGACAATAGATTCTCAGGAGAGAGGAGCCAGGGCACTTTCCATGTCAGAGGAAGAGAACTTGGTAAGCTGATGTGGGTGGAGTAGGGGCGCTAATGAGGGGAGGGAGAGATCTTAAAAGTCATCTAGTTATGTCCCAGCCCATGCCTAAATCCCCTCCACAACAAACCCCACACAAGCCACCCCGCCTCTGCCTGCAGACTCCCGGGATGGGAGCTCCCTGCAGCTTGAGGCAGCTGCTCCCACCACTGCATGTGTTTTCATGGGAATGTCTCCTCCTGGCATCCTCGATTGGTTCCAACTCTGACTTCTCATCAACCCCCGTCCCCCATGAACCACATCATAATCTGTATCCACGGTGGTGGCACTGCATGAATTCGGCGAGTGCATCCCCACCCCCATATCAGTGTTCCCTTTCCCTGGGCCACACTCTGAACTCCCAGTCACCCCCCTTGCAAGTGGTCTTCCCCACTCTCCCCGCACCCCCCAGAACACATACCAGCTGGCGCCTCCCTCTCCACGGGCAGCTCCACTGTGCTCCTGGCACTTCTGACGGGCTCCGGGCTCCGGTTAGTCCAAGGAGCAAAGGCTTTTCCCCTCCCGAGTCTGTGCTGTCCCTCTAGGGACGTGGCCTGAGTTTGTGTTAAGTTCTGGCAGCTGTGCCATCCCTGCTGCCTAACACAGAATCCACTTTCGAGAAAGGTGCTGGAGTCCCTCTCACCAGGCATGTGAACTCACATCCTCTCTGAGGTCTGGGACCCACGGGCAGGACTTCGCGTTTACGCTTGTTGTGTTCTGGCTGGAGAAGGCTCCCCAGAGGTAAAGGAAGAGGAATGGACTTGAAGGAGACTGGTTTTGGAGGGTGTCAAAGAGGACCTCGCCAGAGGAAGGAAAGGGCGGGCAATGGTATAGGGTGGGGATGCATATTTATGAGCTGCATAAGGAATGAGGGAGGGAGAGGCAACTCGCTGGGCCTCTTGTTGGATATACAGGGAACGAACATGTCTCTCCTTTTGACCCGACCTCCTTCCTCTCCAGGAAGACCTTTTCCTCATGCCTTTCCTGGGATAGAGGCATGGTGACCCTGAGTCCGGCAACTGCCAAGGTGGCTTGGACAATCCACCTCCAGATAGCCTCCCCACCCCCAACCACATCTTGATCCTTGACAGCTGTGGCCAGATGTGGACTCCTCCCGCCTCATCTGTCTTCTGTAGGAGACGTGCCCCAGCACCTCCCGGGCTTCCTTGTGGCCCGCTGTGGAAACCCAGCTTCCTGGATCTACTCAGACCAAAAGTGTGACGGGACCAACAACTGCGGCGACTGCTCGGATGAACTGAGCCCAGGTGGGGGTCTGGGCACAGGCTGGGCCGGGGCAGGTGGCCAGGCAGAGGCCAGAGAGCAGAGGTTGACCAGGGAATCGCTGAGGTTCTCCCTGCACCTCCTCCTTGCATTCTAGAAAGATGGGAGATAAGGCACACCGCCAGCCTGTGTCAGGTGGGATGGGGGGCTCTGGGGAGCTATGGCGGCTGTCAGAGCTAGGGGTGCCCTAGGCATTCCAGGACCCCACAGCGGCTCTTTTGTCGGCTCGTGTCCCTCCAGTGACCACATGCCCACCCTGCGGCCCTGGGTGGTGGCGCTGCGCCCCTGTGGTCTTCAGGTACTGTGACTGCATCCCGAGGAGCCTCTGCCGGGACCGCGTGCAGCACTGCTCCGACTGGTCTGACGAGCACCTCTGTCCTGGGCCCTGAGCGGCAGCGGGCAGAGCAGGACGCTGGCTGGACGGCACCGGTGAGCCTTCCTTCCCATGAGCTTCCCCCCGAAGAACGTGAGGGCGGGCAGGAGCCATCGAGACCACCTAGTGCCGTGGTCGGCAAACTGCAACTCGTGAGCCACATGCAGCTCTCTTTGGCTTGAGAGTGGCTCTTCCACAAAATACCACGGACTGGGCGAGTCTATTTTGAAGAAGTGGCGTTAGAAGAAGTTTAAGTTTAAAAAAATTTGGCTCTCAAAAGAAATTCCAATCGTTGTACTGTTGATATTTGGCTCTGTTGACTAATGAGTCTGCCGACCACTGAGTCCTAGTGGGATCGACACACTATTATCTATGAGTAAGACTTGCCTGTCCTGCTTTCAAGATGTTCACCGTCTCCTTGAATGCCTCCAGGGACAGAGAGCTCGCTAGCATGTTAGCTCCTAACAAAAGCGAGGGGGGTCTGCCTCCGTGGCTCTGGGCGGCCTGTGGGTCACCCAGAGCAAATCCGCTCTGTCCCAAGGCAGACGTGCAGAGCCTGACCTCACCGCCCCTTAGAGAGAAGACAGGTCTGGGCTCGAACACCACGCTGAGGACTTTCGCCCTAATGTGACGAGTATGCCTTTGCCTGTCTCTGTGGTACCCGCGGCAGGCATGCTGGGCTGGTCTACAGCCTTAGCATCTTCCTCGTGGCAGTAATCCTCCCAGGCCTGCCGGCTGGTCCCATGAAATTGCACCTGAGATGGGGCTTTGTCATCCTGCCAGAGGGAGCCATCCAGGAGGCTCTCAGTTGTAGAGTAGAAGGAATGGAGAAAGAGAAGCCCTCTGTCCATTCTGTTCTTCACCCCACCACGCCCCTCCCTCCACCCCGGGCCCAGTGCCCAGGCAGACAGCCCAGTCCTTCCTTGTTGTAAGGATTGTATTTTGATCCCAGAGCCTGAGTGAAGGAGTTCTTTCTCTGCAGAGCTTTTCAGCTTCACCCAGACAGACAAGGACGGATGCTCCCATTAAACAGATAAGGAAACTGAGGCCCAGTGGGAGAAATTACTTGCCTAGGATCATACAGTAAAGTCAGTGGAACTTTAACATAGTTTATGGCAGTGGTTCTCAACCTTCTTAATGTTGCGACCCTTTAAGACAGTTCCTGATGTTGTGGTGACCCCCAACCATAAAATTATTTTCTTTGCTACTTCATAACTGTAATTTTGCTACTGTTTTGAATCATAATGTAAATATCCGTGTTTTCTGATAGTCTTAGGTGACCAGCTAAGAGTCAGTGGGACTCTGTAATTTTGCTACTGTTATATCTGTGTTTTCCTATGGTCCCACTGACCAGCTAAGAGTCAGTGGGACCAGCGACCCACAGGTTGAGAACTGCTAGCAGGGTCATAATTATCTCTTGGTTTGTGGGCCAAGGGATAGAGATGTGCAGAGTCCCTGTGGGGTGTTTTTAAAATTAGCTTCAGAGTCAGAAAGTATCCCATCCTTATTCCGAAAGAGAGACTTGAAATCGGGTCAACAAGAGTGTTCCTGTTGAGGGAGACAGACATAGCCCCATGGAAATTAATAAAATCAGTTTCATGCATCAGTCTCATGTGAGTTTTGAACTGAAAACGGGCATCTGAGAGACAGGTGAGCTCTGCTCCATCCATCACTCACCGAACAGTCCCTACGCACCCGCTCTGGGCCCCGCGCAGCACCAGGCACCCGGAGTGAGGACACTCGGGTCCCAGCACATGAGGAGCACAGGGTCTCACGAAGGGGGCAGCTCACCCATGGGAGGGTGGGGGTGCAGGAAATGCTGGCAGCCTCGGGGGGCAGGACACCGTCATGTTCCTGACCCTGCTGCACGGAGGACCCGCTCCTGGAGCAGGGCACCTCGGGGGTCCTGCCTGAGGGATGCTCAGCCCTGCGCCGGGCACCTTACGCTGAGTCTCTCTCCAACTGCAGCACAAGTGAGGCGCTGCGGGTACACTCGGGGCATCCTGGGTTCTGACCACCGATCCAGAGGTGCTTCTTCCCCAGAGGAGGGCCATTCAGGCTGGTTGTGGAGGGAAGGAGAACTTCCAGTGGTACAGGTGCAAGCGAAGGGCATTCCCAGCTGGAGGGCCGTGTGAGCGAAGGCGTGACTGTGCGCCAGGGTGTGGCTCCACCGGGGAATGCCAGCAGGCGCGGGCAGCCAAAACATCAGTGGGGTTGGTGGGGCCGTAGGAGATGAGGAGGTTAGCAGGGACGTGATTCTGGAGGGCACAGCAGGTCACACTTCATCCTTCAGGACAATGGCCATCAGGCATGATAAACAGCAGCAGCTACATCTACCAGGGTTACAATGACCTTCAATTACAACAGTTCGAGAAAGACACGCCAGGATTGGGACCACGGAGGCAGAGAAGAGGAGATGTCGAGGGCTACTTACTGATGGAGCATGGAGCACTTACACTGTAGGGGTGTCGAACTCAATCAGAGAAGGGGACAAAATCTAAAATCCAGTCTAAATCGCAGGCCGAATGGTTTACTGAACAGTCATAAACTGTCATTGTGATGGAAACGCAGCGGAGTGCAGTGATGACAGCGCGGTGCGGGCCACATTGCAAGGCCTGGCGGGACGGATTTGGCCCGCGGGCCTTGTGTTTGACACATGTGAAGAGTCAGGGGGTGCGGAGGGAGAGGGGGTGTTCAGAGGCCTGAGAAGGAGCCCCTGGCCGCCCTCCCTGGGCCATGCCTTCTCCAACAGGGCGCCTGTCTCCAGGGGAAGAGAGGGCCAAGCCGGTCCCTGAGGAGCAAGAGGCTTGTTCGGCATTCAAATGCCAGCACGTCGCTAGCACCCTGAGCATCGGGTGTTGAAAGCAGGGTCACTGGGCACAGACCACAGGACCATGAGCCTGTGTTGTTCATATCAGTCAGCCTTGGTGGCTCATGCAGCAGGAGAGCATCCAAGTCCCGGCAGGGGCTGGTGGTGCATCAGCTGGGCCCATGGAAAGAGACAGGTGGGCCTTGGTGGTCACCTGGTCCTAGGCCTCTTCAGTGGCCTGTGGCTCTTCCCAGAGGCATCAGCACCACGGCTGCATATCATTTTACCCACCCCTCCCCACCAAGGTCCTGCACAGTCCCTGGGGTGTGGAGAGCGACTAGTGTTTGGACAGATTCAAGCCTCGGACTAACGGGAGGGCACAGCCCTCTCATGGCCACGTGCAAGTCCCAGCTTGGAGGGCAGAGCCCTCCCAGCACAATGATAGCCAACAGCTGCAGTTGTAAGCTTGAACCTGTGGTCCGAGCACGTGGCCCCACGTGCCTGAGTGATGCGGGCTTGATAGAGTTCAGATGCATGTAGTTGAGTAGGATCGAAACCCACGAGAATGTGGTAAACATCTTTTTTTTTTAAAAATATATTTTATTGATTTTTTACAGAGAGGAAGAGAGAGGGGTAGAGAGTTAGAAACACCGATGAGAGAGAATTATCGATCAGCTGCCTCTTGCACACCCCCTACTCGGGATGTGCCCGAAAACAAGGTACATGCCCCTGACCGGAATCGAACCTGGGACCTTTCAGTCCGTAGGCTGACGCTCTATCCATTGAGCCAAACCGATTTCGGCAAATGTGGTAAACATCTTGACCACGCCCTTACTTTGCCTCGAGGAATCTGGCTGTAAAATAAAGACACGGCTTGCTGTCCGAGGCGCTGTCTCTCCGTCAGAGAAGCAGCGTCCCACCCAGACCCAGCTTTCTTCTCTCGTCTGTCTTTTCTCAGTCCTTCACCGCCCCCCTCAGGTTCACCCTGGGCTGTGCTGGCGCGGCACACCGGGGGAGTTTCATTTCTCAGGACAGAGAAACCAAGGCTGACACCAACTTGTCCAAGTCCACTTGGCGTGTCAGCAGCAGAGTGAGGACTAAAAGCCAGGTTTCTTTTCTTTTTTAAAATTTACCTATTAAACCTATTGGTAACATTGGTTAATAACATTAAGTTTCACGTGTACAATTCTATCACACAACATCTAAACACTGCATTGTGTGCTTAGCACCCAGTCTGGCTTATTTCATCGTCGTCTATTTGACCCCCTTTCCCTTCTCCTCCTCCCCCCACCTTCTTCCCCTCCGGTAACCACCACACTGTATCTGTGTCTACAAGTTTGTGTGTTTACTGTGTTTGTTTATTGCTTTCTGTTTTATATCCCACAAGTGAAATCGTACGGTTGTCCTTTTCTATCTCATGTATTTTGCTTAGCATGATACTCTCGAGATCCAAGCTGTCACAAACACAAAAGCCAGGTTTCTAGGGGCGCACATTAGCGCTGTGCCTCTCATCCTCCCCACAGCACTCTGAGGGAGGTGCTGGGTTTTTTAAAAACATAGTTTTATTTATTTCAGAGAGCAAAGGAGAGGGAGGGAGAGATGGAAACATCCATGATGAGAGAGAATAATCAACTGGCTGCCTCCTGCATGCCCCTTGATGGGGATTGAACCGGCAACCCAGAACTGTGCCCTGACCGGGAATTGAACCATGACCTCCTGGTTCATAGGTTGACGCTCACCGGCCAGGCAGGAGCTATTGTTTTAATGCAAAGCTTAGACCAGGCAGCTGGTTGCAGGCCCTAGGCCTGTGGGGCTCAGAGCCAGGTGTTTGGGCACTTAGCTGTGGTGGTTCACTGTTTTAGGTTATGTCTCGAGGTCTGGCAGCTTCCAGTGGCGGCGATGCCTGAGCAGGGCCATGATGGAGCTGGTGCAAGGCAGGGACAGTGCAGTCTGGGCTGAGGTGGGAAGCAGTCCCCCGGGGCTGGAGCTGGAGGAAGAGCCTCTGATTCTGGGCTGCAGGGAGTGAACTTGGCTCACGGCTGCAGGGAGCTGGCCGAGGGGCTCAGCAGGAAGAACACAGTGGATCCCTCCTTCCGAGGAGGGGCTGCAAAGAAGGCTCCCTCCTCTGTACGTTAGGAATAAGGACATCGGCCCGACTGTCAGCAGGAGAGGAAAGGGTGAGAGCTGGCCTGGGAAAGCCGCTTAGGAACAGCTGAGCTCCGGCAAAAGAAAGGGGCGTGCCAAGGGCTGTGTCAGGGGATTAACGAATATTAGCAGCCAATGTTTAGCGAGCCAAGCACCTGCCAAGCACCATGGCAAGCTTTTGGTTGTCTTGTCTCTTGTATCTCATTTCCAGGAACCTGGTTTGGTTGTGAGCACTTCACAGAGGCATGAAGTTGCTTGCTTAAGATCACATAGCTTTTATTTCTCTGTTCTTCGTTAATCCTCACCCGAGGTTACACCATCCATTAGTTGCCTCCTGCATGCGCAGGTCGAACCTGCAACCCAGGTGCCCCTAAATGGGAATCGAAACCACTACCCTTTGGTGCCTGGACACTGCTCTAACCACTTAGCAACAATAGCCCTCCAGGACAAAATCACACAGCTGTTAAAGGACCTGACCAGGATCAAACCTTGATAGACCCAAATCCAGAGCCCACCACATCCTTCCTTAATGTCTCACCCTTTCGAGGCCAGGCTGCCCTAGAAGAGAGAGCTAAAACCCAGGCCAGGGGGTGGCAGCCTGGAGACCGAGGGCGGCTGGCACTAGCAGGACAGCATTTGTTCTTTTCTTAGTTATTGGTTCTTCCTTTCAGAAAGAAACGGATGCCCCAGCAGCCTTGCATACGACACTCCATAAGCCAGGTCCAGAAAGACGCAGCGCGCAGCGCAGCCAGCCAGAGCCCTCCCCTGGTTCTCATCAGCAGAGCAGGGGATTTAAGACCACAGCCTGCAGAGAGAACCCAGCCAGCCAGCATCAATATTTGCCATCTCCCAGCATCCCAGGCCCCGGCTCCAAGATCAGTACTTTAAGTACAACAGGCTCTTCGCTGTGCAAACACGCTGGGAGAGGTGGGTGGAATTTAAAGTGGCTCAGCCTTCACCCCAGGGTTTGGATTGGAAATCTGGTGCGACTTAACCCTCTGCCATTGCTGTTTGCCTGGGACTTTCTGTTCATCCTCAGGTTCATGGAACTACAGATATCAAAGCTGGAGAGGCACCCAGAGCTTCCCAGAGAGGGAAGGGGCCGACCCACAGTAACGCTGCCTGCTGGCTGCTGCTGGGATCTCAGGGCCACCTGAGTCAAGGGAGAAATGATTTCTCTGAGTCCTTTGAAAAATGGTCTGAGAAATATAATTTACACGCAATGAAATGCACAGATCTTAAATATACAGTTCAATGAGTTCAATTAAATATATAGTTCAATCAAATATACAGTTCAATCAAATATACAGTTTAAATCAGCTTTATTGAAGTATTATTGATGTACAGTAAGCTACAGGATTGAAAATGTACATTCTCCTAAGTTTTAACACATGTATATGCCCACGAACCTATTACAATTAAGATAACGACTATATCCATCCTTCTCAAATGTCCTTATACTCTTCGTAATCCTTTGTCTCACCCTTCCCCATCCCCACTACCATACACAGGCAACCACCAACTTGTTTTCTGTCTGTATAGGTTAGATTGCACTTTTACAGAATGTTATGTAAATGGAATGATGCAGTATATACTCTTGTTGTCTGTCTGGCTTCTTGCACTCAGGATAACTATTAAGAGATTGATCATGTTGTTGCATGCCCAGTAGTCATTCTTTTTATTTCTGAGTAGCATTTTGTTATGTGGATAGTATTTGTGTATTCTAGGCTGAAGAAATGTATTCTTCACTTACCCATCCATTAGTGGATTTGGGGTTATCCCCAGTGTTGGCCATTACAAATAAAACTGCTCTAAAAATTTATATACAAGTCTCTCTATATATGGATGTATGCTTTTATTTATCTTGGGGACGTGAAATGGCTGGATGTGGTTTAACTTTTTATGAAACTGCCTATTTTCCAAAGTGATTGCATCATTTTACATTCCTGCCATTAGACTATGAGAGTTCCAGTTGCTCTATATGCTTGGTCTGGTCAGACTTTTTAATTTTAGCTATTATAATAGGTGTGTGCTAGCATCTTATTGTGATTTTACTTTGCATTTTCCTAATGACTAATAATGCTGAGCATCTTTTGGTGTGCTCTTTCACCATCCATTTATCTGTTCTTGGTAAAAGTTTCATTCAGATATTTTACCCATTTTATTAGATTGTTTGTCTTTTATTGTTACGTTTTGAGAATTCTTTATATATTATGAATGCACATTCTTTATCAGATACGCAATTAGAAAATATTTCTCCCAGTCTGTGGCTTGTCTTTTCATTCTTTTTAAATATATATATTAATATAACAATAAAAATATATATATTATATATATATACAATATTATTGATTTTTCACAGAGAGGAAAGGAGAGGGAGAGAGAGTTAGAAACACTGATTAGAGAGAAACATCAATTAGCTGCTTTCTGCATACCCCTCAATGGGGATGTGCCTACAACCAAGGTACATGCCCTTGACCAGAATCGAACCTGGGACCCTTGAGTCTGAAGGCCAATGCTCCATCCACTGAGCCAAACCAGCCAGGGCTCTTTTTATTCTTTTAACTGTGTCTTTCAGAAATTTTTTATTTTGATGAAGTCTAATTTATGATTTTTTTTCTTTTATGAATCACACTTTTGTATTTTTTGCATTAAAAATTCATTGCCTAACCCATGTTCACAAAGATTTTATCCTATAAGACTTATAGTTTTAGGTTTTATAATTAAGTTTATGATTCATTTTGAGTTAATTTTTGTAGATAGTGCAAAGAATGAATCAAAATTCTATTTTGTTATTGTTTTTGCACATGGAATCCAGTTGTTCCTTTTTCTATTGAATTGCCTTTACAACTTTGTAAAATATCAGTTATTTATTTATTTGCAATCTATTTGCTCCATTAATCTATTTGTCTATCTGGACATCAATTACTGTCCCTTTATAGTAAGTCTTGAAATCATGTAGTGTTAGTCCTCCTTCTTGGTTCTTTTTCAAAGCTGTTTTGGCTAGTCTAGGTTCTTTGCATTTCCATCTGGATTTTAGAATCAGTTGACTAAATTCTGTAGAAAAGTTCTGTGGGGATTTTGACTGGGATTGCATTGAAACTACAGATTAAATTTGGGGGAACTGCCATTGTACCATTGTTGAGTCATCTCACCCATCATTATATCTCTCCCTTTATTTTGTTTTTTAATTTTTCGCAGTAATGTTTTGTAGTTTTCAGTGTACATGTTTATAACTCTTTGTCTGATTTATCTCTAAGTATTTCACATTTTTTATAGTAAGTGGTACTTTTAAGTTTTATTTCTAGTATATAAAAACAGTTAGTTTTTTAGATTGATCCCCATCATACAAACTTGCTAAACTCACATCTTAATTCTAGTAGATTTTTTTTTTGTAGAGTCCATCAGATTTTTTATATAGCTAATCATAAAGCCTCTGAATAAAAATAGTTTTATTTCTTTGTTTCCAATCTGGCTGTCTTGTCTTATCTGCAGCTATTTACAATGTTGAATAGAAGTGGTGAGAGCAGACCTGTGCCTTAATACCTCAGATATTCTTTTTTTTTAAATATATTTTTATTGATTTTCCACTGAGAGGAAGAGAGAGGGACAGAGAGCTAAAAACATCGATGAGAGAGAAACATCGACCAGCTGCCTTCTGCAACACACACTACTGGGGAGGTGCACACAACTAAGGTACATGCCCTTGATCAGAATTGAACCTGGGACCCTTCAGTCCGCAGGTCGATGCTCTATCCACTGAGCAAAACCAGTTAGGGCCAAAGTTGTTGAATTTACTGACAAAGTTATTTGTGATAGTCCCTTATTGTCCTTGTAATATCTGTAGAAACTGTATTAATGCCACCTCTCTCTCTTTTTAAAAAATATATTTTATTGATTTTTTACAGAGAGGAAGGGAGAGGGATAGAGAGCTAATAACATCGATGAGGGAGAATCATCAACCAGCTGCCTCTTGCACAACCCCTACTGGGATGTGCCCGCAACCAAGGTACATGCCCTTGACCAGAATCAAACCTGGGACCTTTCAGTCCGCAGGCCGACGCTCTATCCACTGAGCCAAACTGGTTTCGGCAATGCCACCTCTATGTTTCTGGTATTTATAATTTGCATCTCCACTCTTTTTATCCTGATCGGTTTCGCTAGAAGATTATCGTTTTCACTGATGCCTTCTCTTTATTTTCTTTGTTGGTCTTGCTAGAAATATACCATTCCGTGTGCACTTGAGAATAATGTGTATTCTGCTGCCGTGGATTCTATAAATCACCCTAATTGGTTGATAGTTTACTATATCCTGCCCATTTTCTGTTTACTTGTTCTATTACTTGTCAAGAAGAGAGTATTAAAATCTCCAGCTAGGATTGTGTGTTTGTCTGTTTTTCCTTGCAGGTTTCTGTTTTTGACTCATACATTTTGAAGCTCTGTTATTAGGTGCACACATGTTTAGGATTGTTACAACTTCTTGATGAACTGACCCACTTATTACTAATTAATGTTCTTTATCTCATAATAGTCTTTGCTCTGAAATCTACTTGTCTGATATTAACTTAGCCATGCCAGTTTTCCCAGTCTTATGTGGCCCTCAGGTACTGCTTCCTCCAGTCCTGGAGGATGGTCTTTCCCTGGACTCGGGCAGGTTCCTCACATGCACGTGTTGAATCCTCCAGGGGCATTCTCTACATCTCTCTGGAGCTCTCCGTGTCTGCAGCTTTCTCCTCTCCACCTCTCTCTCCTACGACCACTAACTGCCTTGCTTTTCCTGAACTCTTCACTCCATTTGTTAGTTCATGGGTTCTGTTGGGCTTTATCTGCCTGGATTTGCTGCTCCGTGCTGCAGCCTGGAAACTCTGTCCAGGCAGTAAGCTGGAGCAATTGTGGGGCTCACCTTGTTTCCTGTCTCTCAGGGTTCACTGTCCTTCAGGGCCTGGTGTCCAGTATTATAAAACTGTTGCTTCCAATAGTCTTTGTGTACTTTTTGGTTGATTCAGACAAGAGGGTAAAGCTGGTCCCATTACTCCTTCTTGTCTGCTTGCTGAATCTTTGAGCAAGGCAGAGGGAGATGCTCTTCCAGAAGCCCTCCAGGCCCAGTCAGGCCTGGGACAGGGGGTGTCTGTATTTGGAGATTTGTTCCACCCCTTTCATTGAGAAGGCATTCATTCTTTTATTTTATAGGCTGGGAGTCTGAAGCAGTGACTTGAGTCTCCTATTTTCCCCAGATGGGAGTGGCGGAAGTAAATGAGGTTAAGGCAAAACTCTCCGTGTAAGCCTGCTCAATGTCACAGGGAAACATTGGGCCTGAGAGCGAGTCTGAAATTTACACCCTGACTTTTTATTTTTTTTTAAATTATTTTCTAAAAATATATTTTATTGATTTTGTACAGAGAGGAAGGGAGAGAGAGAGTTAGAAACATCGATGAGAGAGAGTCATCGATCAGCCGCCTCTTGCACCGGAATCGAACCGGGGACCTTTCAGTCCCCAAGCCAACGCTCTATCCACTGAGCCAAACCGGTTTCGGCTACACCCTGACTTTCCCAGCAAGTCCCTCACACAGCCATGCACAGTTTCTCCTCTGCGACGCAGAGATTTCAGAGTACTTTCCTCGGTGAGTCCTTATCATCCTCCCTCCATCATCTGCACCCAGTTTCCCAAAGACGAGTCCTGGGATCTGCCACATCAGACTCCTGGGGGTAGGGGTGGGAGGTCACGCAGGGGGGTGTTGCTTGATGAAAATGCAGGTTCCTTGGGTCAACCAACTCTCCAGAATCAGAATGAAGGGATGAGGGTTATCTGCACTTTGATTACAGGCTCCCCAAGTGACCCTTAGGAACATCTGGGAATCATTGACCCAAATCCTAAGCCAGTGATTTCCTTCCAGGAGCTACAACGCTTGCTAGATGTGCTATCTTGTCAAGCTATGCTGTCACTTTCTATCCCAAGCCTCATAAAATGTGGCAAGTTATTATTTTTAATATTTTTATTGATTTCAGAGAAGGGAAAGGGAGATATAGAAACATTAATAATGAGAGAGCATCATAGATCGCTGCCTCCTGCACACCCCACACTGCGGATCGAGCCCCCGGCAACCCAGGCGTGGGCCCTGACCGGGAATCCAGCCGTGACCTCTCAGTTCACAGGTCAACACTCAACCACTGAGCCGCCGTGGCTGGGCTGGTACAATTATTTTTAATAAAATGCATCAAAATAGTCTTTTTGACCATTTCACGAAACACTTTAAGATTACCAGGGAAGCCTGATAACCTTAGCGATTCCCACGTCTGGATGGGATTATAAAGGGCATCCAATCCCCCACCTGAAGTTTGGATTGTCTATACAGCCACCTCATCAATCACCCAGCTTCTGTGTGCACACTTCTGAAGACAAGGGACTTACTACCTCTCCCAGCAGCTGTGAGTTTAGAAATTTCCTTCTGCTACGGAACCCAAACTGTCTTTAACTAGTTCTGAATCCAGAAAACACATCTGTTCCCTCTGCCCCCAGGAAAGCCCTTCCTCTGAAAACAGTTAACGGTCTCCCGCTGAGGCCTCTCAAGCTGCACACACCCCAGGTCACTGACTGTTCCTCCGGGGTCAGGTTGTTCAGCCTCCTGAACCAGCCTCCCTGCAGAGCTGCCAGGGCTGCCTTCACTCCCCCGGGACTTGGCTTCCTCTGGCTCCTGTGAGCCGCTGTGGCCTGGCACGGCCACTTTCTTGAAGGGTAAGGACTGATGAGCCTGGAGACCTGGTGGCCAGGCTACTCCCTTCTCTACAAGTTCGTTCCTTTCAGCGTATAAACATGTGTCATGTCACCAACTTTCTGATGTTGAAACAGACTTTAAAAAAAAATATATATATATATATATATTTACTAATTTCAGAGAAGAAGGGAAAGGGAAAGAGAGATGGAAACATCAATGATGAGAGAGAATCATTGATTAGCTGCCTCCTGTATCCTCCCCACTGGGGATCGAGCCTGCAGCCTGGGCATGTGCCCTTGACCGGAATCCAACCGGAATCCAACCATGTGCCCTTGACCGGAATCCAATCCAATTCATTCCGCAGGTCAATGCTCTATCCACTGAGCCAAATCAGCTAAGGCAAAACAGATTTTTCTATATCAGGTGCTCCTCTGGCTACCTTCTCAACTCAAAAAAAATTTTTTTTAACTCAGTCTTTTCTCTTACACCTTTGTCCAACTGATTGGATGAGGCTCACCCAATGAAGAGCAACTTGTTTTACGCAAAACCTACTGGTTTAAATGTAAATCACATCTATAAAATACTTTCACAGCAACACCCAGACTGGTGTTTGACCAAATAAATGGGCATCATGACCTAGCCAACTGGACAAATAAAATTAACCATTACAATGAATCAACTTCCTCTCTCTGGGCCTCAGCTTCCCCATCTGTAAAACAAAGAGCTATGATGATGTCCTAGGATTCTGTACAGAACTTGAACTTCTCTGAAACATTAGCACTGCTCCCTTCTTGTCAAAACATCTTCACTTCTGGGTTATATTATACTCTCCTGGTTTTATCTTTGACTTCAACATCCACTCCCCTTTTGCTTTATCCTAAGTGTGGGAAGGCTCCAAGCCCAGTCTCAGGCCTTCTCTCTTCTATCTACACTCTCCCTAGGTGATTTCATGCAGTCATGGGCACAAAATATCAGCTCTATACTATTGAACACCAACTTCATTTATATCTTCAGTTCTGACCACTCCCCTGAGCTCCAGACTCATACACCAATTGCCTATCAGCATCTAAAACTTGTCTAAAACAGAAACTTTGATTTCCCCACACAGCCCCATTCTATTTTTCTTTTTTTTAATTTTTAATACATAGTACTTTATTTTTTATTGATTTTGTACAGAGAGGAAGGGAGAGTTAGAAACATCGATGCGAGAGTCATCGATCAGCTGCCTCTTGCACACCCCCACTGGGGATATGCCCGCAACCAAGGTACATGCCCTTGACCTGAATCAAACCCGGGACCCTTCAGTCCTCAAGCCGACGCTCTATCCATTGAGCCAAACCGGTCTCAGCCACACCCTCATTCTTTACCTGTATTTTCCCATCTTAGTAAATGACACTATTATCCACTCAGTTGCTCAGGCGAAACCCTAGGAAGCAATTGTTTTTTATTTGACTCCTTCTGTTCCTTAACAACCTGACACCAAATGTATCAACATGACCTTTCAGTTCAGCCTCCAAAATAGTCCCTAATCCAACCTCTTCTCATTGTCACTACTCTCACTCCAGTCCTACTGCCATCATCTCTCACCTGCATTTTAACAGTCCTGATCGGGCTCCCTCCTCCCCTCTTGCCCCCACTATGATCCATGTTCCATACATTGGGCCCAGCAAGCGGCAAGGGCTCGCTCTTCAATGTATAAATCAGATCACACGTGATTTATGCATAATCAGTGACCTTCTATTCCATCAAAGTAAAAATGCAAATTCTATGACTCACAAGGCCTGGATCTACCACTTGTCTCCTAAACACATCTTTTGCCACTTATTCACTATGTACCAGCCACCTGATGTTAAGTCTTTCTTTTTTCTGTCCCTAGAATGTGCCATGGTTCCCTAACTCAGGTTTTCTTCCCTGAGACTCTCTTCACCCAGATGTTTGTATGATTCGCTCCTTATTACTTTCTCTCTCAACTCAAACATCATTTCCTCCGAGATGCCTTCTGTAACCCACTAATTTAAAAATCTAAATTATCCCATCTGCCAATATACCATTTTACTTTTTTTAAAGTACTTCTCACTATGTGAACTTTGCTTGTTGATTAACTGCCCTATTGTCTAACTCCCCCCCACCTCTAAATATCAGCTTTTTGAAGGCAAAGACTATCTTTTTACTGTGAAACATCGATTTATTCTTGTGAGCATTATGCAGGTAGGTGGCAGAGTTTCAAAGAATTAACAGAATTGAGTCACTTGCCCAAAGTCCATAAGTCAGCAAGTTAATTCTAATAAAAAATTATAATTTAGAAATAGTTTAATCCTCACAGGTAAACACACACACACACACACACACACACACACACACACACACTTTTTCCACCTATTTTATGCCAGTCATAAATTCTTGACCTTCATCTCATTCATTTAAAAAAAGCCTACTTTCATTAACTCCATCCAAATAACTACAATAAACTGTTCTGATCAAACAAGAAATATTTAAGGGAATCACCAGCAAAGAAAATGAGATCCTTTAAAGAAAAGAAGAATCAAAGAAAATGAAACATTAGCTCTAAAAGTAAACTGTGTTTATAAAAGAAGTAATCAGAAATTGCTTTGCAGGAAAATTTGCCTTCCAAAATGATCTGAACAGGTAGAATGTTTGAGAAGTAATTCCAGATGCCACTTGCTGGGATAGCACTGCAACACCACAGTGGGGGT
This sequence comes from Pipistrellus kuhlii, assembly GCF_014108245.1. Taxonomy (NCBI): domain Eukaryota; kingdom Metazoa; phylum Chordata; class Mammalia; order Chiroptera; family Vespertilionidae; genus Pipistrellus; species Pipistrellus kuhlii. The sequence goes on along the minus strand of NW_023425515.1, from coordinate 165,253,025 downwards.
GATGGGAGTGGGGGTAATCAAATTAGACTCAAGTTTGCGTAACAACATATGCTAAATTTGGCAAGGCTGTTTATTTGCACCAGGAATTAGGCAAGGTGTGCTGCTGTCTGCCAAATGACACTTTAAAGCCCAACTTCACATCTACAAGGAAACAATCTACACAGCTTTTCATTTTACAACTTTCACAAATCAGAGCTTTTGATATGATCCTGGGCAACAGGCTAGCACCTCACCTAACTCTAAATAGAAAATACATACCAGATATCCAAGACCTGCCTTTATTAAAATTCCTGCTAAACTCTAGAGCATTTCCAAATGTCAAACCTGTCACAAAATTGGCTGGGCCAATTTCCTTAAATCCTTATGGTATTCTCTTTACTTGCCAGGCCTTACTTTAAGCTAGCTTTTAGGAATGGAATATGATCTAGAGCAGCACTGTCCAGTGGAAATATAATGCAAATCACGAATGCAAGCCATGTTGCGTTTTGTAGTAGCCACATTAGAAAAAAAACAGGTGAACATTTGTAATCCCCAAATTACCATTTTAACATGGAATCAATACTTAAACATGCAGATATCATTCATTCTTTTGTACTTGAATGCCTGATATCTGGTGTGTATTTTACTGCACATTTCAATTTGGGCTATAGTCACATTCCAAGTGTTCAGTGGCCATGTGACTAGGGGCTGCCATACAGACAGAGGTCTAGAGACTTGCTACTTAAAGTGCAGTTCACAAATTAGAAGCAGTGGCATCATCTGGAAACGTTTTACAAACGCTGAGCCTCACATCCCACTCTGGACCTACTGCATCAGAATCTGCATTTAGGTCACCGCCTGCACAATAAAGCTTGAGAAGCACTGGTCCAAGGCAAGCCATTGGTCTCAGGTTCCTCATCTGTCACAGAGGTGATAGTACTTTGCAGAACTGCTGAGAAGATTTCTGGTGCTTTACTTCATAGACATACTAGCTGGGATTTTAATAAATAGTAACTATTGTTTCAGAGGCACTGTTACAGAGTTGGACAGAAGGGAGTATAGATTCTGGTTCTGTCACTTATAAGCCCTGTGACCTTGAACAACTCACTTAACTTGAGGCTGAGTTTTCTTAACTCTAAGTCAGAGCTAATACCTTTCTTCCATGGGGACAGGGCATGACACATAGGAGGCATTCAGCATGGTGGCCATAACATATATATTATTGGCTGGGTCAAACCGGGGTGGCAACAAATCAAGCTACGATGCCTTGTTATTTCAGATGGCCTTTCATCCCAAACCAGTATGATTTCCTGTGGCTCCATCCATATTTCATAAGCAGAACTTAAGGACAGCAAAAACGTTTATTTGAAAAAATTACTATGTATTGAAAATATACATTAGAAATTATTACATACTTCCATAGCATTCCCCTCCCCCACCACAAAAGTAGAAATATCTGCTTGCTATGCTAATGTCATAGGTAAATTCAAACAAAGAGGAAAACATCAGCCCCTTTCCTCATACATTAGAGATGGGGGAGGGGTGGGGAAGGTCAACTTTTATCTGCCAATCAATAGGAATTTAACAAGTCCCAGTCTTCCACAGCAAGACACACGTATTTCTGCTTTGAAGACTGTGAAGAGTTACTCTGCTCCTTTTCTGGCTCCTCAAAACCTCTCTTCTTGCTCTTCTTTGACTCCTGGCTTGAGACAGCTTCAAGTTTCAACAATGGCCCATGGCAGTCTGGGGCTTTCTCTCTACAGAACTGGAGTTTCTCAGAAGAGTCCATGTGGATGTCTGCCAGGGGACACTTCACGGGGGTTTCTGTTCGGGCCCGCTTCCCATCTGTAAGAGCGACAAAAGGAAGGGTGATGAGTTTACCGCGCTGGCATGCTAAGCCTGCCTAGGTCTAGAAAGATGATCCAAAGAAAACAACATAGGTCCAAACAGGGAGATGTTTGGATTAATGTTATTCCCTTTTGAGTGCCCTATAAAGCACATGTGTCAAACACACGGCCCGCGGGCCAAATCCGTCCCGCCAGGCCTTGCAATGTGGCCCGCACTGCGCTGTCATCACTGCACTCTGCTGCGTTTCCATCACAATGACAGTTTATGACTGTTCAGTAAACCATTCGGCCGGCGATTTAGGCTGGATTTTAGATTTTGGCCCCTTCTCTGATTGAGTTCGACACCCCTACTATAAAGTAACAGTGGCATATGCACTAGCACAGGGTGAAGGCATGTACACTGCCACTTCCTGGATAAGAGACGTTGGGCAAGTGACTTGAGATTCAATTTTCTCATCTTTATAGGGATAGAAAACCTATTTCATAAGGGTGATTAAAGATAAATGAAACAATGTACACAGAGTGCTCAGCACAATGCGTGGCACACAGTAAAAGCTAAAAAACATTAGCTATTACTATTAAAAATCAGGACCCTCCCCAGTCCCTGACAACCACTCTTCCACTCTGTCTCTACGAACTTGACTATTCTAAAAGCCTCTTACAGGAAGAATCACACAACATCTGTCTTTTTCTGATTGGTTTATTTCACTTACCATAATGTCTTCAAGCTTCATCCATATTATAGCATGTGTTAAAATTTCCTTCTCTTTTAAGGCTGATTATAATATTCCACTGTATGTAAATAATACATTTTGTTTATCCATTAATCTACTGATGAACACCTGAGTTGCTCCTTCCGTTTGGCTACACTTAATTCCTTATGAATCTCTGTAATCTATCTACTACAAATCATTTTTGAAACAAGATGGGATATAAATATGTACATTTAATAAGCTATTTTTCTTGTACTGCATTCTAAGTGGACTACTCTAAACCAGCGGTGCCAGCCTTTCAGATCTCAGGAACCACCCGGAGGTTGGTGACGGCTGCTCTAAACTATCTGAGAACACAAGTCTTGGTGATCTGATTCAGTTGGTGCTATCACAGTTAATTTTCCCACTGAGCAAAAACAAGTTAACTGCTTTACGGGTGCAAAAATCCTAAGGGCTAAAAGGGAATCCCAAAGAAAAAGAATCTCTCACAGAAGTGCTGAGCTGCCTTTCGAGGTTCCAAAGCATCTCGGGGCTTCACAGCTTCCGAAGTCAAACGGTCCCACTGCAGAACAATCTGAAATGTATTTGGAAAGCTTTGAATCTGAACAAAATCTCAAGCTTTTAATATCAAACCTTCCTCGTTCCCCTCTGTTCCCTTTCCATAAACACAAACTCCTGCAGAAATCTTACTTCAGATGATTGGTGATAAGAATGAAAATCAAGTCAAGCCTGGATTTTCTGGGGTTTTTTTATTTTTTTTATTTTTTTAATTGATTTTTTACAGAGAGGAAGGGAGAGAGACAGAGAGCTAGAAACGTCGATGAGAGAGAAACATCAACCAGCTGCCTCTTGCACACCCCCTACCGGGGATGTGCCCGTAACCAATGTACATGCCCTTGATCGGAATCGAACCCAGGACCTCTCAATCCACAGACCGACGCTCTACCACTGAGCCAAACCGGTTTCGGCTGGATTTTCTGTTTTAATGCAAGAGCCAGTCAGAATACAAACCTGTTAGATATGTGTATCTGCATGACTCAGGAAAAATCCACAATGTTCACTCCCTCTTTTCATCTCTATTCCAAGCTAGAAATAAACTGCATACCCTTAAACTAAATACTAAAATTTGAACCCTTAGTCATTACTATTCACAAATCCCTAGTCTCACCCTAATGCCTTAAAATACATCAATATAACTTAAAACTCTTATATGTGTATAAATGCCCACATTTCCATATTTTCAAGACACTTCATGATCAGCTGCCATTTTTTAAAATATATTTTTATTGATTTTTTATAAAGAGGAAGGAAGAAGGATAGAGAGTTAGAAACATCAATGAGAGAGAAACATTGACCAGCTGTCTCCTGCATACCCCCCACTGGGGAGGTGCCCACAACCAAGGTACATGCCCTTGACAGGAATCGAACCTGGGACCTTTCAGTCCTCAGGTCAACGATCTATCCACTGAGCCAAACAAGTTTTAGCTCAACTGCCATTTTTAAAACCGCTATTACAAATGTATTTTTATTATAAGCTACTACAAATTCTTCTGGAAATCTGGCAAAGTATAAACTATATATATATATATATATATATATATATATATATATATATATATATATATATATAAAGATTATTTCACATATACCATGATTAAGTAACAAGAACTAAATTTAATACTTTTCATGGAATGCAATGAAATGACCAAAAAGAAAAACATTTTCAGATCACAGAGGCAGTATGACGCAGTTTAAGAATACATTTCCAGCCAAAACCGGTTTGGCTCAGTGGTAGAGCGTCGGTCTGCAGACTGAAAGGTCCCAGGTTTGATTCCGGTCTAGGGCATGTACATTGGTTGCGGGCACATCCCTGGTAGGGGGTGTGCAAGAGGCAGCTGGTCGATGTTTCTCTCTCATCGACGTTTCTAGCTCTCTAACTCTCTCCCTTCCTGTCTGTAATAAATCAATAAAATATATTTAAAAAAAACACAAAAAAACAATTCCAGCCGAAACCAGTATGTCTCAGTGGATAGAGCATCGGCTGCAGACTGAAAGGTCCCAGGTTCGATTCCGGTCAAGGGCATGTACCTTGGTTGCGGGCACATCCCCAGCAGTGGGTGTGCAAGAGGCAGCTGATCGATGATTCTCTTTCATCGATGTTTCTAACTTTCTATCCCTCTCTCTTCCTCTCTAAAAAATCAATAAAATATGTTAAAAAAAAATACAATTCCAGAGTTAGCACTACTACTTATTGCTAGGGGACCCTTGGCAAGTGATTTAATTTCTGATCTCAATTTCTTCATCTGTCAAATGAGATAACATACATGAAGGGTCTGACACATAAAAAGCACTCAGTAAATAGCAGTTGTCAACTCTTCTATGATTCTTTCCTGATTATGGGAAATGTGGACAGATCTAAGAGAATGCCAGGATAGATGGGCTGAATCTGGTGACTCAGTAGGCAACTGGGAAAACAGCACTTCTATAATACTAAGAAAGAAGCAGCATGTCAATAAAAAGAGCTTGAGGATAGGGAAGAAGAAAATGAGTCAGGTTCTGGACAAGCTGAATTTGAGGTGCTAGGTAGAGATTTATGGATGATATTTAGGAATGGGTCAAGTGAAAAGAAGGGACAGTTATGATCACCAGGAAGTGAGTGGAGGTATCGGAGAAGATTAGAGAAATCAGCAAGAGCTAGAGGCAGAAATTAAAAAGTGAGGGGAGAGCCAGGAGAAAGGCCAAGAGGAAAAAGCATAAGGCAGGCATGTTTGTGTCAATGCTGCAGAAAAGCTAAGGCAGGTGAAAATGAGACCACATGCTACCTTTAAGAGAACACCTGCCGTAGAGGATGGAGGCCAGACCCAGACCACGAAGGATGAAGAACTGAGGAGACGGTGAGGAAGTGGGATGGATAACAGAAAACAATGCACAGTTCTGTTGGAGGATGAGGAACACATTAGAGTAAGAGTAGCACAAGTACGTTTATACACAAAGAAAACGGCCAGCACAGGATGAGACTGAAGATGCAGTGGTGAGCAGTAGAGGGAAATAATTAGTAGTAAAATGTCACAGAGGAAGCTGGTGATCGTAGAGAACAGAACTGAAAGATAAAAAGGAAAAACTCAAGGCTTATCAGTGGAATAAAGTGACATCCTTACTCCCCTTACAGAGGAGAAAAGTAGAATATGGTTGAAGAAATGGAGAAAATTTAAGACAGAAATGTAAGGGGACTCCTGTTAGATAGCCTCATTTTTTCTGTGTCACCTGCTGAGAATGAAGCAGGAGCAGCCCAGAGTCAGCCTGAAACAGTTTTAATAAGGGATCAGCAAGAGACAGATAAATCTTTGCAGCCACACTGTAGGGGCCAGGCTGAGGTTGTATGGCATGAAGCTGCAGAGTCCAATTTGCTTACTTCCAGGCCAGACTGGTACGGTAGGTATTTTATTTCACTCTTACCAACCTCTACAAGAGAGGTCCAGGTTTCTGCATTTTACAGATGAAGTAACAGAGACTCAAAGTTGCCTTAAATCAATAGCTACTGACTTGTCAAGCCAGGACCCCAAATCCAGGTATCTTTGATTCCATAGCCTATGCTCTTTTCACCATGACAACCTGCTACCGAACTACATCAAGCCTTTATGTGACCATCCCACACCTACCTGCCCCAAGTCCACTACTGGCTATGTCTAGGATTAATCCAGTGCTACAAACTGTGCTCGACACTGCACTATGATAATTAGTTCAGCATGCATTTTCTGGACCAACTTCAAAATGCTTCTGAAACACTGACTCACCAGCACCCGCTCCCTGTTCACCTATCGGGAGGTGATACTATGATCAGACAGTTGGGAGAGGTCCACCATCATGCAGTTTGAGCCAAGGAGGAATGCAGAACAAAACAGTTTGGGGAGCCCTTCAGGCCTCCACCAAGAAACAATGGTTTAAAGCACAAGCACATGTGTCAAACACAAGGCCCGCGGGCCAAATCCGTCCCGCCAGGCCTTGCAATGTGGCCCTCACCGCGCTGTTATCACTGCACTCCGCTGCGTTTCCATCACGACAGTTTATGACTGTTCAGTAAACCATTCGGCCCGCGATTTAGGCTGGATTTTAGATTTTGGCCCCTTCTCTGATTGAGTTCGACACCCCTAGTTTAAAGTGTTTGAAGGAGATGCCGAAACCGATTTGGCTCAGTGGAGAGAGCGTCAGCCTGCGGGCTGAAAGGTCCCGGGTTCGATCCCAGCCAAGGGCATGTACCTTGGTTGTGGGCCCATCCCCATTAGGGGGTGTGCAAGAGGCAGCTGATCGATGATTCTCTCTCATCAATGTTTCTAACTCTCTATTCCTCTCTCTTCCTCTCGGTAAAAAATCAATAAAATATATTATAAATAAAGTGTGTGAAGGAGAAAGGCACCAGCCACAGGTAGGCTGGCATCTATTGGTGCTGTATACTTCCTACTTCAGCCTGTACTTGACCAAGTTGAGGGAGACCATCAAGAAGACAAGACTGAATCAAAGTGAAGTTCACCCAAGAAGATAAAAATGGGAACCCTCAGTGAGAGGAGGACAAAAAGTCTGTTCCTCACTAAGGCTCTGAGATGTAAGAAAAGTGCCCGAAAGAGGAAGAGCCAGGTTCGAATCGTTCTTAGTGTGACTTACTCTCTTTCTAGACTGCTAAGAGAGTATGTCCTTCTGAAGCGGGGTCATACTGTTTTTTTCATCAGCAGGGCAGAATTCACTTATTTTCAGAATCTTTAAAAGATGACATTTTCTCCTGGATCCAATAAGGATAAGGCACAATCCAGTGACCAGAGCATGAGATTTAAGGACTAGCATCTAACACCTTTCCTTAAGTAGCTGGGTCAGTTACAGGCCGTCAGTATCTCCGATTTGACATAAAGATGACAATTCAGCCAAGAAATACCAAAGGATTAATGTTTGTTCAAAATGCTGAATAAGACACTTAGAATTAAAATTAAAAAATCATTATTAACTGTGTGTGTCGGCGGGGAGGAGGGGGGGTTGGTGGTGGTGGATATACAGTACCTGGTCAGCCCAGCCCTCGGTCTTGCAGTTACTATGATCAAATTCCTTCAGAGGCACTTTGGAATGGACAAGGCCTATGTGGGTCTGGAGCTTGTGTTTGACAGCTTTGACGTCCTAGTGAGGGAAAGACAGAACAGGAAGCCCACACATCCGGTCAATTAGTACTAGTTTTCAGTAGGAAAGAAGCACCATCATAAGTACCAGCTTTTTCTAAACTACAGTTAACAGAAACAAAATATCAAATTGTGAGTGTGAAAAAATAAGAGAAGGAAGTAAAAGTCCTACCTTGAGCCCTGTCCCAGAGATATCTAAACAGTTCAGTTTTCTAAAAGAAAAGAGATATCCAATTCCTGCATCTGTGATCTCAGGGTTACCTAGATGTCAAAAACAGGAAGATTCAGTTACAATTTATTGCCAAAATGCCAACAGTAAGGTCAGAAAAAAGGCCACACAATGATACAATATAAAATATCTAGTGAACAAACTTTCAGAGTAAATAAAATATAGGGATCTTATCTTTATTCTATCTGTAATATGAAGGAATCACACACAAGATGATCTTAAGATCCTTTATAGCTCTAACTTTTTAGAAGCTAAAGGTTTAGCAGGGGGGAAAAATGAACCAGGTAATTATCCCAAAGGGTTTAATTTACAACAATATGAAAACAACATAAACATGCATTAAAATGGTGCAGCATACTTTGCTCATAGCTATTTCACTTCCAAAGTAAAAAGATTTGTTTTAAAAAGGCTTTCAAAAGCACTCTGACACAGAGACTATTATTACTCTTACTAATTTGCTTTTTTTCCTGAAGTCTTTTTTACATATTACTTCTCACATCAGAGAGTCCTACATTTAGCACTGAGCCCTCTAGGCCATAAGCACAATTCCTGGCACATTGAAGATGCTCAAAAAATATTTGTTGAATGAACACACTTTCCTGGGAGGAAGGCAGGACAGTCATTATTATCTTCATTTTACAGAAGTCAAAACCAAGACAGAGAGGTTAAATAACTTGCCCAAGGGCACACAGCTGCTAATAAGAGTAGCAGAGCAAGCAGTGTCCTCTGACCTCAAACCCTGCTCCTTCTATTTTTCTGATACCATACCATCCTGCCATACATTCAAAGGATGCTCAGTTAAATTGTAAATGATTCCTATCAAGTTTCTACCACTGGCGTCAGTATCTGGATAACCCTGAGTAAGTTATCACAATAGTGGATTCATTCAGATGTTCATCAAGCAAATACAGATTTTTCCAAAAAAAAATCCTTACCCTGGCTGGGTTTGCTCAGTAGTTAGAGCGTCAGCCTACAGACCGAAAGGTCCAGGGGATACACCTTGAATGCAGCTCCCCAGCTCAGGTAGGGGCACATGTGGGGTGGGAGGCAGCCAATCGATGTGCCTCTCTCATGTCAATTTTTTTTTCCTCTCTCTCCCTCCCTTCCTTCCTTTCACTCTCTCTAAAAATAAGTGGAAAAAATGTCCTCAAGTGGGGATTAAAAAAAAAAAAAAAAAAGGACCTAGATGACAAACACTATGAGTCAGCAACTCAAAAAAAAAATAAAGATAAACCAAATAGATGCTAGAAATATGATGAAAGGCTGCCCTGTCTGTACACAGTAAGTGGCACAGATGAATTTATAAGAGCTTTTCCTACTGTAAAGAGGTGCCAACAGGCCAGGAGAGGCACGTAGCCAGAAGTCAAGAGCCTCTGGCTTTAGTCCTGCTGTCAATAACCTGATGTGGCACCTAGCAAAGTCCCCTCCATTTGTCACGTATAAAATGATGATTTCTAAGGCCATTCTTCCAATATTAATAATCTATAATTTCTAATAAAACTTACAAGATAAGTCTAATAATGTTAGATTTTCAAGGCCTCTTTTCATCACTCGAACTGGTGCTGTCATTTTCCGTACCCCGGCATCAGATAAACAATTATCCTTCAAGTGGAGTTGAGTTACACTAGGAAAACAAAGCCCACAAATAAATTATTTAAAGAGAGTTTGAGAAAGTCTAGGTATGTAACACACTTTCATAAAAGTTCATTTAAAAACATTAAATATCCTCTAACCCTTGCTATTTCACAATCAGTACATTAAAGGTCTTTTGGTGCTATTTTAGTTTCTAAGTAAGGGTTAACTTAGGGATCAGTGTCATGTAGCATTAATCTCAGATGGCAAAAGGCACTAGAGGCATATGGTGGAATGAGATAAATGGACTTCATTAGGGAGATAAATATATACTTATTAAACACGAAAGCTGCATTCCTGACAAATGCTGTGGGACACCAAAAACACTCTAAGTGTGTCAGGAAAGTCTGCTGAAGAACTCCTTCGAGAATTCTTTTGGCAAAACAAACAATCGTCTAAGTTTAACTAGCTTTATAAATCCAGATTTTCAGATTGTGTTTTAAGGCATACCTATAAACCCAGTCCATCCAACTAACCTGACACTGGCGTATTAATGTGCTTCAGTGTCCCACACACAACGGGGAACCTGAACTTTTCCTAACCTCACACAAAAATACCTTTGCACAGAGCAGTGTGTAGGTGTCTGTCCTAGGAAGGCCCCAGGAAGTGGGTCAGATTCAGGTTTGAAAGCTGCTATCCCCTTGGGTGTTTATGAAACCACAAAGAAATTCATTAGGCCTCCTCTCTGCCGGCCAGACTGAGATCAATCTAATTATTTGTGAATGGTATAAACTGGGTGATTTCTTTAAATTATGGTTCTTGACAAAGATGTATTAAGCTGTCTTTAATAGTTGACTTTTTAAGTAACTTATAATTCATTGATAGTTAAAATAGAAAATGATGACTTTGGAAAATCGTTTGACTTCTCATCTCTGGCTAGATTAAACTAGGAGTAGATAAATAAAGGGGAAAATAATTTTTCAGCCCAGGTAGCTTCAAGTGCTACATGTTGAAGTAAAGGTTATTTAGAAAAATGAAATAACTGACTTACTTTCATAAGAGTTATATATATTGCTCCTATCAAGAAAATGGAAATTGAAAAGTTTATGAAAAAACTTAGCAAATAAACATAGACTTGGGAGGTAATCAGTATTCTTAAAGATGATCCTATTGGATCATCCTTTAAAAAAAAATAATAAAAACAATTAATCTGCAAATGGTGGTAATACCTAGATAGGGCCTCATTGGTGAGATGTTCTAGGAGTTCATGTTCATCTCCAAGCTTGCAACAGGAAAGATCCAAGCAGGTCAACTCCCGGAAAGACTTAATCTCTTCAAGTTTTTCTGAAATCACCAGATATCTGTAGGGTATGGAGAAGAATTAACAGTTTTTCTTCCTTCTTTAAAAACATTACCAAAAAGATGAATAAGAAGAAAAAAAGATTACCAAAAAGGAAACAAAAAGACAAAGATAAAGACATTACCATTTGTGGCTTTGTGCCGCACAGCCAGCATTCCATCAGGACAAAGTACTATGTAATACCCAGACGTCACTGATTACTATGTGGGCACTGCTTGAAATTTTTTTCATTAGTAAATACATTAAAAGTCTTTTTACATGACAGTGGAATAAAAACTTTAAATAAGTAAATGAAAGTATATGAGCAAAACAGTCACAGGAGAAAACATCTGCTTTGTTAGACGACAGACAGACTGGTAGTTTGGGGACCTTATCGGAGAATTTCCAAAACTTTTTAATTAATTATTTCTTTAAGGTTGCTTTTTATCTAATGCTCAATATTTAGTAGTGCAAAAACTGGAGCAGGGCCAAGAACACAGGGTTCCAGTCTTCACATCCAAAGAGATACACTTGACAGATTATATTTTCCACAAGTGTGAGTAAACTGCCCACTGCACTGTGCCTGTTATCCAGCTAACTTTACCATAAGAAGTATGTGCAGCACGGCTACTGAGAGAACTCACTCTAATCTAGATGGTTATGAAAAACCTGTGAGCACTACAGCCACGTTACTAACACTGGAGCGCCGTGCCAGACTGTTACCAGGAAGCATCAGGGAGGTGCCCCTCTGAAGAGGAAAGGAGATCAAAAAGGCACTCCACATCCCAGGCTCTGGCCTCCACCCCACTTCTAGTCCTTCATGAAAGGGGATTAGGTGTGACAGAGGGAGAGGATCCTAAAAGAACAGAGAAACTGACTTGTGGCAAAAGCATGCCTTTCTGATCCATTTCCTCATGATGTCTAGATGTTTCCACAGAGCTGGATGGCATGCCAGGACCAGTGGGGTTATACTTAGAAGTGCTCACATCTCTATTCTGTCAGCAGGATCATAATTACCACAAACAGGATGTAATAATGACATAAGAAGGAAGTTAGATCTCTTTTTCTCCTACTTTCTACAAAAGATGTACTGACACTGTCACTGGCATGACTGCTACGTACAGATGACCTGGGGCACTGATACCCCCTCCAAGATGCCTGATGACCGAGCTCAGCTCGTTACACAAATGAGCCTTATTTCCTCACATGTATTTTAACTGCACTATAAATAAAGCTGCTGTTTCTCATTCTACAATCCCAGAGTTCTAGTGGGTTAATAGGAATTTGGGGGGTTACTGGCAATCAGAGGGAAAAAAAATACACATCCTTTGATCAATTAATCAAAAGATTTTTAGTAATTCTGAAACACATTATCTGAGAAGGACTAACAATGTATAATCTGATAACAAACATTACAAAAACCAAAGCTGAGAAACCAACATACAAAACCACAGACCTTACTAGAAGTTTATTTAGAACAGCAATTTTCAACTGTATTCATATCTTGGCACACATAAACTAATTACTAGCATTCTGTGGCACACTAAAAAATATACTGTATTTTTTTGCCCATCTAACAAGAAAATAGGTATAACTTAGACTGATTTACAAAAATATAATAATAGTTATTACCTACCCTTTTTGCTCCAAAGTGACTTTAAAAAATCAGGTGCCTATACTTGTATATAAGGATTTCTGGTACCAAGAATTAACCAATCAGAAGCAACCTTATTACATAATGTGACCAAAAGATGCAACTTTATTATATATGACCTACATAATTATGGTTCAAGACAGGGTATTTACACCAGAAGGCTATTGTTGTGTTGGCTATTGTCATTTTTTTTATTTGACAATCTAACAAAAAAAAGAAGCCAGTGCCTTTGACTAAATAGTCAAATAGTGCATGTTTTAAAAATTCTTGTGGCACACTGGTTGAAAAATCACTGATCTAGAACATACCAGATGTACCAGTTAATAATGCAAATTTTTTCAATAGAGTTACACATACGTTGATATATATGCGATTTGATATATATGCTATTTTGTTGTATTGACGCAAACTTCAAAACTTCATATGTCAAATCTGCTGAAGGTATTAACATCATGGATATTTTTACACTTAAAAATGTTGAATTTTGTGCCATAAAAGAGCATTTATGGGAAGTTTTAATTCATTATTTTGAAGAAAAAGTTATCGTATACTTCGTGAAGCTTATGGTGAACATGCTCCATCTTAAGATACTTGTGAACGCTAATTTAAACCCTTTAAAAGTGATGATTTTGGTGTGAAAGACAAAGAACATCCAGGTCAACCAAAAAAGTTTGAAGACCAACAATTACAAGCATTATTGGATGAAGATACGTGTCAAACTCAAAAACAACTTGCAGAAAGATTAAACGTTGCTCAGCAAACAATTTCCAATCATTTACAAGCAATAGAAAAGATTTTAAAGGAAGGAAAATAGGTGCCACCATCAAGTGAATGAAAGACAAATGAAAACTGTAAAGTCATCAGCAAAATGTTGCTTCAATGGCACGAAAGAAAGTCTTTTTGTCATCAAATTGTGACTGGCAATTAAAAGTGGATTTATTTTGAGAATCCCAAATGCACAAAATCATGGGTTGATCCAGGTCAACCATCAACATCGACTGCAAGGCCAAATCGCTTCGAAAAGAAGACAATGCTCTGCGATTGGTGGGATCAGGAAGATGTGGTGTATTATGAGCTTCTAAAACCAGGTGAAACTGTTAATACTGATTGCTACCGACAAGAAATAATCAATGTGAACCACACTTAGATCGTGAAACAACCAGAATGTGCCAGAAGACACAGCAAAGTAATTTTGCTTTATGATGATGCACCATCACACACCAGTTAAAGACACGTTAAAAGATCTTGCCTGGGAAGTATTAACCCATCCGCCGTATTCACCAGACCTTGCTCCTTCAGATTACCACTTGTTCAGATCGATGGCACACGCACTTTCTGAGCAGCACTTCAAAACATACGAAGAAGTAGAAAATTGGCTCTCTGAATGGTTTGCCTCAAAACAAGACAAGTTCTATTGGGACACTATCCACAAATTACCTGAAAGATGGGGGAAATGTGTAGCTAGCGATGGACATTACTTTGAATAAAGCACTTTTGATGTTTCTCTTGAAATTATCGTGCTTTCTTTGATTATAAAATCCACCATTGTTAACCAGTACAACTAGTAAGTTCTAGGGTTCTGCTCAAAACTACTCTTCCAAATTGCCTCTTAAAGAGTTCAGAACAGCAAGTCAGGCCCCCTTCAGCCCCGTGAGAAGGATGCGGTGCTATGGGACCTATGGGTGCGGCGATGGTCAGAAATTAGTTGGGAGAGATTAAAAATGGCAGCAGAGTAGAAGGATGTGGCACGGACATGCTCCCAGGAGCAAGCTGGAATTACAACTGAAATATGGAAATGCTTCCTGAATAATCAATGGAAAACTCACAGGAGAGAACCCTGTTACCCAAAGGACAGAGGTGGAGACTGAATAGAGAGTGGTAGGAGGGGCAGAGGCAAGAAGGGGATGACCGGGCACCCACAGATGGCAACTGAAGTCCCGGAGAGATATCTCAGCTGTGGAGGAGAGCCACTGAAAACTCTGAGATCTAATTCTGAGGGTGGGCTCCCCAGCAGAGAGCACCAAACTGAGGAGAGTACCCACAAAACATCTAGCTGTGAAAAGCAGTGGGGTGCTGTCTGCCAGGGAGTGGCAGCTAAAAGTTTGGGCATATTCTTAAAGGGCTAACGCACAAAAATTCCACCTTATGCTCTGGCAGAGAGAGGGTGAAGTGGACTTGAGCTGTGAGAGCAGAACCCAGGACTGGGGACTCGGAGGATAGAGCTCAGAAGGCAGACACCCCAAGTTTCCTGGGCTGAGTCATTCCCTCACACAGCAGAGAACGTCTTTCCCACATAGACATCTGCCTTGCCTGGGGGGAAGACAGTCAATACATACTATTGGAAAACACCCAGCCCTGAGCCCACTTAAGAGATTAAAACTAACAATTAACCTCTAGGCAGAAGTAACTGCCCACCCTGTTGAAAAAACTCTCATCACACCTGAGGACGATTGCTTGGAGGCAATTCAAATCTTTTTTTTTTTTTTTTAATATATTTTATTGATTTTTTACAGAGAGAAAGGAAGAGAGATAGAGAGCCAGAAACATCATGAGAGAGAAACATCGACCATCCGCCTCCTGCACACTCCCCACCGGGGATGTGCCT
The DNA here is from genome assembly GCF_014108245.1 of Pipistrellus kuhlii. Taxonomy (NCBI): domain Eukaryota; kingdom Metazoa; phylum Chordata; class Mammalia; order Chiroptera; family Vespertilionidae; genus Pipistrellus; species Pipistrellus kuhlii. Next base: position 165,237,928 of record NW_023425515.1, on the reverse strand, counting down.
GCAAACAACGTACATGCTCTTGACTGGAATTGAACCCGTGACCTTTTAGTCCGCAGACTGACGCTCTACCACTGAGCCAAACCGGTTTTGGCGGCAATTCAAGTCTTATTAGTCTGTAGACCAGTGGTTCTCAACCTTTCTAATGCCGCAACCCTTTAATACAGTTCCTCATGTTGTGGTGACCCCCAACCATAAAATTATTTTCCTTGCTATTTCATAACTGTAATTTTACTTCTGTTAATGAATGGTAATTGTAACCTGTTGCAACCCACAGGTTGAGAACCACTGCTGTAGAGCCTAAGATCACTGGAAAACACAGATATTTACATTACAATTCATTAACACTAGCAAAGTTTAATTATAAAGTAGCAATGAAAATAATTTTATAGTTGGGGGTGGGTCACCACCACATGAGAAACTGTATTAAAGGGTCGTGGCATTAGAAAGGTTGAGAACCACTGCTGTAGACAGAGGCAGCCTTTGGAGGCGTTGAGTCTTTGCCTGATCCAATTAGTCAGAAACAGCTTTTAACACTGTCCTGCACCAGAGACTGAGAAGTGTAGAGGATCTACCTAATACATAGTCACTAACCCAAACAACCACAATGAGGAGACAAAGAAACAACCCCCAAATGAAAGGACTAGAGAATTCTCCAGAAGAATATATAAATGAAGCAGAGGTCAGAAATTTATCTGAAATAGAGTTCAGAATAATGATGTTAAAAATGCTCAACAGCATAAAAAAGATATAGTAACTATAAAAAAAGAACAGTCTGAAATAAAGAATGACAACACAAATAAAGAACACATTGAAAGGAATACACAGCAGATTGGGGGAAGCTAAGGATCCAATCGGTCAATTAGAAGACAGAGTTGAAAATATCACTCAATTAGAGAAACAAAAAGAAAAAAACAATTAGTCCTACCAAGTTTGGCTCGGTGGATAGAGCATCAACCTGCAAACTGAAAGGTCCCAGGTTCAATTCCAGTCAAGGGCACATGCCTGAGTTGTGGGCTTGATCCCCAGTGGGGGACTTGCAGGAAGCAGCAATGATTTTCTCTCATCATGGATGTTTCTATCCTCTCTCTCCCTCTTCCTTCCTCTCTGAAGTCAATAAAAAATATATATATTAAAAAATAAAATAAAAAACAAGAAGACAGCTTAAGGGAGCAGTGGGACAATGTGAAATGTAACAATATAAGAATAGTAGATGTGCTATAAAAGGCAGAAAAGGTGAAAGGAATAGAGAAGGTATTTGAAGAAATAATGATAGAAAACTTCCCTAACCTGGTAAAGGGAAAAGTCACTCAAATTCAGGAAGCACAGAGTATCCCAAACAAGAAGAACCCAATAGACCCTTAACCAGACACATCATAATTAAAATGTCCAAAATTAAAGACAAAGAATCTTAAAGGCAGCAAGAGAAAAGAAAACTGTTACCTACAAAGGAGTTCCCATAAGGCTGACATCTGATTCTCATCAGAAACTCTACAGGCAAGAGAATAGTGGCATGAAGTACTCAAGGTAATGGAAAGCAAGGATCTGAGACCAAGATTACTAAATCCAGCAAGGCTATCATTCAAAATAGATGGTCAAATAAAGAGCTTCTCAGACAAAAAAAAGGCTACAGGAGTTCATCACCACCAAGCCAGCATTATAAGAAATGCCGAAAGGATTGCTGAGAAGAAAAAACAGAGATAAACCTAGCCATACAGAATTAAAATGGGTATAAGTATCTATCAATAATAACCCTAAATGTAAATGGATTAAATGCTCCAATCAAAAGGTGCAGGGTAGCTGAATGGATACAAAACCATGACCCAACTATATGCTGTCTACAAGAGACCCACCTCAAAACAAAGACACACACAGGATGAAATAAAATTTTCCATGCAAAAAAAAAAAGATGGAGTAGCAATACTCATATCTGACAAAATAGACTTTAAAAGCATCATGCTAAGTGAAATAAGCCAGTTGGAGAAAGATAAATATCATATGATCTCACTCATTTGTGGAATATAATGAACAACATAAGCTGATGAACAGAAATAAAGCCAGTGGGAGGGGGGGGATAGTCTAGAATAGAAATAATCCTTTATTTGCAAATTTTTAATATTTCTTACAACTTTTATGATACCATACTGTTAGTGAAGTTTTGGTAATATTATACTTAAAATCCTTTTTTCCTTGAAATATTAATATTTATTGCATACATATTAAATGTAAGATCATTTCTTTGAATAACTGGCATTTATTGCAGGTAAGATCATATTTAAAATAGTTTTTATTGAGATATTAATGTTTACTGCATGTAATATTATATTTAAAATCGTTTTCATTGAAATTTAAAAAAAAAACTGAAAAGAAACTTGAAAAAAGAAAGAAAGAAATTAGTCAGAGGAGTTTGGAACACAAAGAGTTAGCAAGTTACTGGGCATAGTTCAATCAGCTTTTTCAATCCTTTAGCCACTGGAGTGAAATTGAGCAGGAGGGGTAGGATTAGGAACACTTGACAAGAACAACAAAAAAAGGTTAGTGCCTAGGAATGCAAGATTTTATGAAGAAAAAATATATAAAGTTTTTGAAAGATGTAAATGAGGGCTTGAATAAATGGAGAACTACACCATGATCATGGATAGACTGAGTATGGTTAAGACTGAGTATGGTGAAAAAGAGAAGCATCACCAGAACCATGGCCAAATACTCCCATGTCAAGTCCACCAAACTCGTGCTCAAGGGAACCAAGGCTGAGAGTAAGAAGAAAAAGAGCAAAGAGAATATGAGAGAAAAAGAGAAGATGATGAAGAAACCCAACTTGATATTGTTGGAATCTGGTGGACAGTAACAAACTTTGGTGAAATTTCAGACACCATAGCTATTGAAATGGATAAAGTAATCTACATACATGCACTTGAAAATGGACTTTTTACACTGGGAGCTCCAAATAAAGAAGTGGATGAAGGCCCTAGTCCTCCAGAGCAGTTTACAGCTGTCAAGTGATCTGATTCCAGAATTGCCCTAAAATCTGGCTATGGAAATACCTTGGTATAAATTCAGATGGAGTTGTCGTTGGGCGTTCAGATGCAATTGGACCAAAAGAACAATGAGAACCAATCTTTCAAATGGGAAAATGGCTTTATTGGCCTCAAAGAGCTACTTTATCAGATGCAATGAAGCAGGTGCTACAGAAGCAAAAAGTAAAACAGCAGGAGAAGAAATGATGATGATTAGATCCTGTGCTGAAAGAGAAACTAAAAAAAAAGATGACATCCCTGAGGAAGACAAAGGAAATATTAAACAGTGTAAAATCAATTATGTAAAGAAATTTCAAAAAATGCAAATAAGTAAATAAATAAGTCAATAAATAAATAAGGGGGAAAAAAGAAATTTCAGAGCTTCCAAGACCAGAAACTTAAAATAAGCAAAGACGACAGTAAAATTCTTAAAAAGGCCTGGGAAGATGGATTTTTGCATGAAACACTTCTGGGCAGGAGAGCCAAATTGAAAGCTGATAGATACTGCAAATGACCAGGGCTTTTGTCTCTGTCTTTTGTTTGTTTTTCTGAATAAAATAATCAGTGAAAGTGTTTTTATAGGAAGAAAAAAAAAAGAGTTCAGAACAGTGAGTGGAGAAGCAACAGAACAAGCAGAGACATATTTCAGAGTCAGACAGACCTGAGTTTGGATTCTAAGAACCCTAATTGCTTGTGTGATTGTGAGAAAGTTACTTAACCTCTCTAAGACTCAATTTCTCCAGCTAGAAAATGGGGCTGATGATTACTTCTTTTCAGGATTTTTAAGGCCATTATTAAATGGTAGCTACTAATATTTACTTCAGTTACACAGTGTGGTATTTTAAGGAAAACATGCTTGCCTCCATGTGACCACCAGTGGGAATAAAAATTACTTGGGTTTCAACACAGGGAGGACAGTTCTGTAGAGTTGGAACCCAGTTGCAAAGACACTGGCTTCTCCTTCTGGCAAGCAGCTTTGTCACTCAATCCCAAGACAGCAAGCCCCTGCACCTACACAATTATCTTATTTTCAATTATTTTCCAAGCTCTTTTCTTTTAACCTGAACCCTTTGTGCTGGTAAGACCTTTGCAAGGGGGGGGAGTGGGGGGGCGGGCGGGGGGGAGGTAAATTCAAAAGGAGAAGGGAAGTTTGTTTTTGTTTTTGTTTTATCACAGTTGGAAAACTTACTCTTATATCTGAATAGAACAGCAAAGTTTGGAATTGTTACATTAAAATCTGAGCCAAAAGATTGTTAAAAATGTTTCTCATATTTTTCTGGTTATAAAAATAGCACATCCTCAGAGAAAAATTAAGAAAATATGTAAAAATTATAAAGAAAATGAAACATTAGGGGGGCTGAGGACATGAGTGGGGAGGTGGGGGGCAATGGGGAAATAAGGACACATATGTAATACCTTAATCAATAAAGAAAAGAAAGAAATAAAGAAAATTAAAACCCAGTTTCAATCTCACTATATTTCAGTGGATTTAACTTTCTATATATGCATTACATATAAAAATCCTTATTTTAAAAAACAAAACTGAAATCATAAATATAACTTTAACTCTTATTTTTTCATTTAGTATATAATGAGCATTTCACCACGTAATTTTAAATGCTCTTTGAATATTATCTTAATAGTTACAAATCATATGAATGTACCATAATTTGCTTAACTAATTTCCTATTGTTGAATAGTCAACTTTCAGGTTTCACTATTACTACTAATACTATAATGAATACTCTTATGTAAAAACATTTGTTTCTATATGCAATTATTATATTAGAAATTAGAATAGATTCTTAGTGATGGAATTAATGGGATAGCAAATGTTATGGTTGTTTTTTAAGGCTCTTGATACATGTTGCTAAGCTGCTTTTCAGAATGTTACACTAATTTATGCTCTCATTAAACATGAATAAAAGTACTATTCTCATCCAATCTGACCACTGGAACAGCACGCAGACATCACAAATGGATAAAAAGCATTTTCACTATCATGAAAAATACTTAAGCCATAATGGTAAGTAGAGGGAAAAAACAGAATACGAGTTGTAGATTAGGGTATATTCCAAAATGTATAAAGATATATATTAGAAAGTGTTTACCATGAATGGTGAGACTATTTTTTAATATTACAGTTTTATGTATTTCACAAATAGTATGTATTGCCTTTATAAAATAATTTTTAAATGAGGTATACATCACAATTCTATTTTTCATTGTTCAAAATTTTCTACAATAACTTGGAATAAAAAAATAAGTAAATGTATTTCAAATGTATGAGCTGCAATGAAATACTGCCTGACTTTTTTATTTAGAGAAGGTAATTTTTTCCTTTCCACTGGCAGCAGCCCCAGGCTCAGCCATGTCTGAGACCACAGCACAAAGACAGAGCTTTCATAAGGTGTCTGTACCTCATGAGTCCACAGTTCTGTGTGTTTTTTTCTGCATCTGTTTATATTTTTTTAAAATACAATATTTGGTCTGGAGTAAAAATATTAATTCTATGAGCTGATTAAATAAAGATTGCTTTTTTATTTTCCCAAGCAATATGAGCTTAACTTATGCTTTCTGGAATGACTTTCTCTTTTATTACACACTTTCTGTTTAGCCTTGTTTTAATGATCATATATATTTTTTAATTGACTTGAGAGAGAGAGGTAGGGAGGGAGAGAGAGGAGGAAAGAGGGGGGAGAGAGGGAGAGGGAGATGGAGAAGGAAAAGAAAGGGGGAGAGGGAGAGGGGAGGGGAGGGAGGGATGGAAGGAGAGAGAGAGAGAGAGAGAGAGATCAATTTGTTGCTGCATTTTTGCACTTATTTATGTATTCATTGGTTGATTCTTTTTTTAAAATATATTTTTATTGATTTTTCACAGAGAGGAAGAGAGAGGGATAGAGAGTTAGAAACATCGATGCGAAAGAGTCATCGATCAGCTGCCTCTTGCACACCCCCTATTGGGATGTACCCGCAACCAAGGTATATGCCCTTGACAGGAATCGAACCCGGGACCTTTCAGTCTGCAGGCCGACACTCTATCCACTGAGCCAAACCGGTGCCGCATTGGTTGATTCTTGTATGTGCCCCTGACTAGGGATCAAAACCACAACTTGGTGTATTGGGATAATACTCTAGCCAACTGAGCTACCCAGCCAGGGTCTTATGATCATATTGACTATGCATCTTAACAGTAAGCTGCCTTTCACATTATCACAAAAAATTCATAAAGTGGTATACTATATAGCTATTTTAAAAATCTTGATGGTAAATGATTTTCAAAATATGTGAAGTAAGGTGCACACTGTAAGCAGCGTGTTGCCATTTGTATGACAAAGGGAACTGTATATGCATGTATATGTATAAAATGTCTCTAGAACGATATAAAAGAAATGGATAATAGTAGTTGCCTCTGGAAAAAGGAAATTGGAAATGAGAGGAAGACTTATGTTTGCCTTTCTACTTTTTGTGTTTGTTTTAAATTGTTTTATGTGTACATTTTAAAAAAAATTTGTAGATGCTTTGAAAGTCATTTTACATGATGGTAGAATAAAAACTTTAAATAACAAGTAGTATATGAGCAAAGGCAAGTTAAAAGAAAATATATCTGCTTTGTTAGGAAAGACAGCCCTTTGTATTAGTATTTGGACCTTATTTGAAAATATTCAAATTTTAGGATACTTGAAATTTAAAAATATATATATATATTCCTTTTACTGATTTCAGAGAGGAAGGGAGAGATAGCAACATCAATGATGGAGAGAATCATTTATTGGCTGCCTCCTACACGCCCCCACCTGGGGATCGAACCCCAAACCTGGGCATATGCCCTTGGCCAGAATCGAACCTGGGACCTTTCATTCTGAAGGCCGATGCTCTATCCACTGAGCCAAACCAACTAGGGCGATACTTGAAATTTTAATCACTGTTCTTTTAAAGTTTCTTTTTATCTAATGCTCAAAACCTAATAATCTGAAAACTGGAAAAGGGCTGAGAACTCTGCTTACTAATTTTCACATCCCCAAAGCATACCAAGGGACGGATCACCTCTTGTCTTTGCTATTTTCTCTTAGGAGAAAAGTTGGTAGAAGAGTATTTTCTACCTAATGGAGCTGTGGCAACCAACTCACCCTTGTACAGTCCTTTCAGAATAAAGCTGAGCATTGCCTGTGAGTGAGGTTGGAAGACAGACAAGTGATTTTTCTCAAAATGGTGCACCTCTTTGTCTGGAAGTTCTACACTAAAGTTTTATTTGATGGGGGAAGCCTCCAAGCCTACTAAAACCCCGGAGCTTGACACAATTAACACACCCAACAAAACATTCAATATCCTAATCAGAATACCCACCTGTTTCGCAAACACAGGGAGCAAAGCACCAGACTTCCATAAGCCTCTGTGAATTTCTGTAAAGCTCTCAGCCCTGCACCCGGCTCTGTGAATTTCTGTCTGGCTTCAGCAGCAGAGAACAACTTTTCAGCAATCTGCTCAGGAAAGCCAATAAGGGAATCGATGTGATCAACATTGTCGGAGATGAAGCCCAGGACCAGGCTGAAGAGGGACTTGGCAGAGTACCGAAGGTTCCCCTCCCGAGTGTATGTGAAGATGAAATGGTCAGTCTTCTCTTTCTGTGCAGTATCATCTTCCCTGTTCATGCACAGCTCCACAGAAAAGCCTTTGGGGAACAGTCTGAAAGGCCTTGGCTTCTGCAGGCTGCTCCTGACGCCGTCCAACGCCAGATTGACCATGTGCAGCTGCCCATTCTCTCGCACATAGATGGGCCCTGGGTCCAGGTGGTTTTCTGAGTTGAGGTAGTAAGACATTGCCTTGTTTGCAACTGTAAAAACAAGGCACAAGGGAAGTAAATCTAATTAAAATGACATCTGTAACATGTAACTTCATCTTGCTGTGCCCAGAGTTTTATTAGCCTACCAGGCAGGCCCTGTGGCTGGTTTGGGAAAATGAAGCTCAGCAGTTGCCTATGAACTTTGGCACTGGATACTGCGTCTATTGCCTCTACCCGGAATGCCCTTTCCTACCCTCCCCCTTTTCTTGTGGGTGATCTCCTCTTCATCTTTCAGAATCCAGTTCATACCAGTGTGTCATTTTAAAAATCTACCCTAAGGCAGTTTAATGCAGAAGTGGGCAAAGGATCATCTACAAAGTTGATATTAACAAAACAATAGTAAATAACCTAAATGTCCCAAAACAGGAGTGTTATTAAATGAATTATGATACATCCATATCATGAAATGCTATGCAGTCATTACAATTATAAAATTTTTATTGATTTGCAAGTTACAAATAGTACATTTGGAATTTATTATTTCTATTTTTTTGAACCATATATATATATATATATATATATATATATATATGGTTTATAACAAAGACTAGAAATGAAAATTGCCTTGCTACCATGGTACCTTCCTCACACTTCTTTGTTGTACTTGGCTCAATGATTTGTTTCTGGGTCTGTGTTCAGCTGAGAGGAGGGACCATGTTTAATTCGGCCAGACTGCCTAACAAAGTGCTCTGGCATATCACAGGCCCTGAGCAGATATTTGCAGAACTGCAGTTTATTCATTTGCTAAACCTTACACAGACCACAAGCAATAGGGTTTGTATTGGATTTACAAATAAAGACCTCCATCTCAAGAGCTAAATAAAAGCTATTCTAGCCCTTGGAAGCATCACTTATATTAAGACACTTTTAGGGCACTTTTGAGGTAAGGTGAAATATTAAAAACAGCTGGGTATTTATGTGATCATATGATTACATTTTGTATGGAAGTACTAACTGGAATAAATGTTTTCCTGAGGAACTGTGAGATTTCTAAATACACAAGAAATTGCTATGTTAAAGGAAAGTATTTGATTATCATTTCTACAACAACTAGAGGCCCGGTACATGAAATTAAAAAAGCTGCTATTATCTCTGAAAGACTTTCGGTGAGTTTTAAAGTGAACCGACCCAGCTTTTTCTGCATCAATGTGGGGCTCGGATGTAGCTATGATGACACTTAAAAGTGTCAGCAAACAAGTCAGTGATAAAAAATGCTGACTCTCTGAAGATCAAACAGTTGATCCTGCTTGTGGGCATCAGTACAATCCATGTTTCTCCCAAGGATAATTATGTGTGTAAAACACATCAGAAAAGAGGGCCTTGCTTAGGCTAAGAGCCTCGCCCATTTCCTTATGCTCTACTCCGACCAAGCAGTACCACCGCCAGGTAAATGGCTGGGCTCTTTTTCCACTGGCCTTGGCCCATTTGGCTCCCTTTGGCTGGAACACCTTCTCTGCTTCTCTGACTTAGCTAATTCCTACTCGTCATTTCCACCGCCATCCCTCTCCTGGGAAACCTTCCCTCACCCCTGTATCAGTGCACGCCTGTTTTTTCCCAAAGCACCATTGGCTCCTTCTACATAACACTTAGCACCATGTACTCGGTCTCCTCTCTTACTAATGTTCCCAAAGTTGTGAGCTCTCTGAAGGCAAGGCACTTATTTGATTTGTTTCTCGTTCCCAGGCTTAACATAGTGTCTAGTGCTGAGTAAGCTCTCAACAGATATTTGCTGAGATGAAGAGTGAGACCTCAAAGAGACAAGCTTAGTGTTCTGACTGCAGGGCCTGCTGATACTGTTGCTAGGAGCCATCCCCTCTTCCAGGCAACAGCTGCAGCTCCTCCCCCACTTGCCAGACCCTCTTGCAGGTGGTAGAAGCAAAGCAAATGATGGGAGTATATTGCTACTGGTAATGGGGGGGGGGGGGGGGGGGAGAAGGCAGGGGAAGAAGGGGGATCTACAAACCAGAAAAGAAAAAACCTCCTATAACAGTGCAGGCTCTTATAACTCAGTCTTGCTGGTGTTCAGCCTGCTACTAAGGAGATGCCTCACTTATTCTAAGTTCTTCCAGGAGAAGTCAATGAATCTGGCCCCTTCAGCCTCACAGACTTCAATCTTGAGGAGGTAAAGCAAACTTGATCTCTGGAAGCAGAAGTTGCCAGGACTTGGGGCAGCCTGGGTTAACATCCTTACAACTGTCCCAAGCTGCTGTGCCCCCTGTTGGTCTTTATCTCTATGATTAGACATTCAGAGTCCTACCCTACCTGTAGATCCAGAAGTAGACAGCAGATACAGTCCTAAAAAGAAATGATTTTATTTTCATAGAAAGGCAAATTCAATGGAAGATAATATATTATAATGGCTCAGCACAATATAAGCTCCTTGACAAAGAAACAGAATCTGCCCATCTGTATTACCCATAATCCTCACCCCCAAAAGTCTGCTTTCCACAAACTTTGGAGTAAAATGGACAAATGGAGGAGCACTTTGGGTGAAAATCAAAAAGTCTGATTCTATCCAGCAGGGGGCACAGCAGCTTGGGACAGGAGAAAGGATGATAACCCAGGCTGCCCCAAATCCTGGCAACTTCTGCTTCCAGAGATCATTTTCAAAAAAGGGCATAGTTATGGCTATATTTTAGCCTTAAAAGACTCATCAAGTGCTAGTTGTCTTCCTAAATAATGAAAAAGAGATCCAAAATTTCCTAAAGAGTAAACCCATTATCATCTGTCCAGAAACCCCAAGTCCTCTCTACTCTTCCACAATGCTACTTGAGGAACTCATCTCGGTGCAGGGCATCCTGCTGAGCTTTGATTTCTACTACTGAATCTGTGCACCTTGCATTCTCCCAATAAGGACCCTCCTGAGAATCTGTGAGGTACTACAAAATTATCTAAAAATTACAACCTTTGTATTCAAATCTTTCAAGATAATAAATGCAAGAGAACTCCACACACAGCTTCTGTACTTGGTTTTTTCTTCCACCTGGCTATTGTTCAGCGTGGTCTATTATGAATGGGTCTCCTCAGGGGACAAACCATGGCAAAAACCATAGAAACTGGAAAATTAAAATAATCAGTATCTCTAAGGATAACCATGTCCACTGTAGATCTGCATTAGCTATCTTTTATATTAGATCAACAGAGTAATGGGCATTCTAATAGTTTCCCAGCTTCCTACAGAGAGGCAGTTTGGTAACCCATACAACATTGTAGAAGAATATCACAATAATGCATGTTGTAGCATTTGGCCACCATAAACGAACCAATACCATGCAGCATATAATTTCATCCAATGAGTAAAATATAATCTTACTACATTAATAACACAGTTCTCTGCAGCCTCTTTGAATAAGAGGCAAAATAAAAGAAATGATAACTAAACATGATAGCTTTTTAGAACTTGATGCCAGTTTACCAAGCAGAAAGCATGAGAATAAGGAAATGCCTTATTCTCATGACAAGTTGGAGTTTGGAGGGGGGAGAGCAAAGCAACAGGATTAAAATTGTGATCTGAGTCTATGGATATCTAATTTGAAGAGAAAGAGAAGAAAACAGTGGGTAAAGTAAGTTAATAATCCCCATCATAATGGCAGTAGGTATGATAGCTACCATTTATTAAGGATCTACCAGTTGTCAAGCACTGTGCTAGGTACTATATTAAATGATGACATGGAATCTTCAACAATCTTATTAGGTCAAGATTGCCATTTAACAGATGAAGAGGCTCAGAGAAGTTACGTAACTTAAAGTACGTATCTAGTAAGTGACAAGCCAGCATTAAACCTCAAGGCTGTGATACTCCAAAATTCAAGCTCTTTCCACTGCCTGATGCTGTCTTTCAAGAATAAAAGTATGCCGAAACCGGTTTGGCTCAGTGGATAGAGCGTCGGCCTGCGGACTGAAAGGTCCCAGGTTCGATTCCAGTCAGGGGCATGTACCTTGGTTGCAGGCACATCCCCCGTAGGAGGTGTGCTGGAGACAGCTGGTCGATGTTTCTCTCTCATCGATGTTTCTAGCTCTCTATCCCTCTCCCTTCCTCTCTGTAATAAATCAATAAAATATATTTTAAAAAATAAAACTATGACATAAGCCTGAAGGATTAAAAAATATGTAAAAAATTAACCTCACCCACCTGTTTGATTCCTCTGGTATTCACTGGCTCAAGCTGGGAGGATGGAAGGACTGGGAGGAGACTTAAAAACACACACACAAAAACAACAGTGGACATTTGAGGAAAGAGTTGGTGGGAACAGAGCCAGGACAGAGAGCTACATTGAGGCCTCCCTTCTTCCTTCTGCCAGGGCAGCAATCACCCACATCCACACACCAGAAAAACATGTCTACTCATGGCCTTCATCTTAAGGCTGCAGACACCCTTGGTTCACTTGAAAATGCAGAATTCCTGAGAACATTTCCAACCTAAAAACCTGAACAGAAACTAGTTCCAACCCATGAATAAGCAACTAACAATCTTACCTCCATTGTTCTGTGTCAGCCACCATTTTCCAATTTTCAGTTCCTCTCTCTATCCTTTTCCCCTGTAGCGTGCATTTTCCTACCTGCCTTCTCACCCATACCTTTTTCTCTCTCAAGCTCCAGAGGACTGTACCATACCCCACTGCTCCCTCGTTTTCTCCAGGAACACACCAATCTCGCCCACATCTTCAGACTTAAAGTTTCATTTTCCTACCTGCTAACTTTAGAGCTTCTCACCCAAAAATCCAATTTCTACAGGGAAAAAAAATCCCAAACCCTCTTTCCTTCGCCCACTCTCGGCTCCTCTGCCCACACCTCTCAAACCTTATGCCCTTCTAATCCTTCCCTGGCCCTCCTGAAACTGGGCTCCCGGTCCCCAGACCCAATCCCACCACCACCACCAGCCTCCCTCTTATTCCCACATCATCCCACCCCACCCACTCTCATCCAGGCACCCCATCTACTCTGTCCATGCCCACCTATTCTTCCCTTCCTCCCCACTCTGGGATTCCCTCTCCTGAGATCCAAATCTCTCCATCTCTCTCCTCCTCCTGCCTTCAATCTTCAAAATCCCCTTCCTTCAGGCTTCCCTGTGCTCAACTTCACAACCCACAGCCCCAACTTCTTTCTTCTCTGCCCTCCAGACCCCACCCTTTCTCCTGTTTCAACCCTAGATCCTTCCCTCCTTGCACTCCCAGCACTGCCATTCTCCATTTCTCTACATTCCCACGCATGCCCCTCCCCGAATCCGCCCCCCCCAAAAAAAATCCGGTTCCCTTCTCCCACCCCGCCCCGAACCCCAATTCTCACACGTCCCCATACCCAACTCCAGCACTACTACCTCACCCTTAAACCCATCTTCCAACCCCCCCCATATCATCCTCTTCACACCTTTCCCCCAACCACACCCCAACCGCATCCCTCACGGCCTTCCCCTCCCCCACCGCCCCTCCCTCACCCCGCGCCCCCGCCCCCACTCGCGGCCCAGGGCTCCGACAGCGGCCCGGCCCGCGGCCGCCACCTACCTGTGCCCCTGCCCGGGGCAGCGAGCTGCAGCTCGTCGGTGGCAGCTCCCTCCTCCCGCGGCGTGGCAGAGAGAGGAAGCGGCTCGGCTCCCCGGGCACAAAGCTCCGGAGGGTGGGACGGAGAAAGGATGGGAGGAGGGAAGGGGCTGGGGGCGACCTAGCGCCGCGGGGCCGCGGGGCTGACAGGGGCTAGGGGTAGGCTGGGCAGGGGAGACGCGCGTGCGCGGACCCGGCATGAGGGGCGGGGCCGGGCCGGGCCTGGGGCGGGGCCGGGCCGGGCCTGGGGCGGGGCCGGGCCCTGGGCCGGCGACCTGAGGGCCGAGGGCTCAGAGCGCGGGGAGGTGGGGACCGCGCGTGCGCGCTGGCCCGGGGGCGGGTCCCTTGGGTCTCACAGGCCCCTGGGGACGGAGCCGAGCTGGGGAGCGGGAGGCCCCGCCTCGATCAAGGCCCGTGGGCGGTTCAGCGCAGCTCAGCGGAGCGCAGTGGAAACGAGCCTGGGGGCGTGGTCTGGGCGGGGCCTGAGGGCGGGGCGGAGTGCGAACCCAGAGCGGAATGGTGCGGGAGCTCGGGAATTCCGTGGAGGCCCAGGCCGGTGCGGAGCCGAGGAGAGGAGGCCAGGGACGGGGCGGGGCCGCGCGGGCGGGGCGGGGCCGCGCGGGCGGGGCGGGGCCGCGCGGGCGGGGCGGAGAGTGCGGGTGAAGTGCGCGGACCGCGAACTCCGCGGGGGCGGGAAGAGTGGGCGGGGACGAGGGCGGGCGGGGCTGGGGGCTGGGCAGAAGGGAGCGCCCCTAACCCTACGGGCTACCGTCGCGGAGCTCACCCGAGGTCCAGGCGAGCGGGCCGGGCAGGCACCGGGGGAGGTGGGAACCGGGCTGGCCGAGGGCGGCGCCGGTGGAGAGGGAAGAGGGCGAAGGCGGAGGGGATCGTGGGGGGACGCGCGGCGCGGGGGCGGGGGCGGGGCGGGGAGGCGGGAGGGCGCTATGGGGCGGCGGGTGAGGGGACTCTAATGGGAAAAGTCTGACGAAGGTCTTTCGCCCTGGAGACATGAATGCCAGCCCACGACATTTTTTGAGCTTTGAAATAATGTTTTGACTCCCGAAAGGGAAAAAATATTGCAATGAATACATCTACCAGATTTCATGTAGGCTGTGAGTTCATGAATGCAGTTTATATAATTTGGAGCGTGTCGTCCAAAACAGTAGGAATGTTTAGGGCTCCTGGAGGTCTTGAAGTGGCCTGGGACTTGGGAGGAGCGTTTGTTTGGGATGGAGGCGAGAGGCGGTGTCAGGGCAGGTTTGCCCCGCAAGGGAGAGCAAACAGACTGGCCCTGGGGACAGGAGAGCTGTTTTCTCGTTTACTCAGAAGCTCCCAGCGGATGCTATGGAAAGGGTGTGGTTAGGGAGAAAGGGGCTGGTTGGGGAGAAAGTGAGGAGAAAGCTTCTGAGGACGAACCAGGAGAGGTTTGGGGAAAGAAGGACCGGCAGGGCATGGGAACTGGAGATGAATGGATGGTGAAGTGGCTCTGGATTTAGAGGTCAAGATATCAGAGAGGTCCAGGCCAGGGATCTTTAAAAATGCAAAGGATAGCACCTCAGCGTGCACAACCTGTGGTAAACTGAGGCCGTAAGGGAATAAGTGTATTTAGAGTAAGG
Organism: Pipistrellus kuhlii; assembly: GCF_014108245.1. NCBI lineage: Eukaryota > Metazoa > Chordata > Mammalia > Chiroptera > Vespertilionidae > Pipistrellus > Pipistrellus kuhlii. Next base: position 165,222,918 of record NW_023425515.1, on the reverse strand, counting down.
CACCCCAGGATGAGATTGGACTACACCCCCAAACCTGCATTTGGGAGTTGTGGAAGCAACATACCAGCTGAGTTGTTCCAATGGTTTCTTTTGGGTTTGGTTTGCCTCTTTCTTATTAACCACAACAAAGGATCTTATAGAGAACCCAACTTCTGCCATATATTACTCGTTATTTAAACAATTCTACCCAACACAGGCTATAGAAAGGATATTAATGGATACAGGGAGTATGAAAAAGAGTTTTGTAGGTAAGGACATGTTTGCTTCCTGCAGACAACTGAGGTGATAAGATTGTGAGCTGAGAAAAGAACTGAACATTTGGGAAGGAGTACACTCTCTTCCTTATTCATATAGTACACATCTAGATACTTTCCCCTAAAACTGATTTACAACCGGTGTGCTTCAAGAATGCCTTGCTATTTAGTCAGGGTCACTGACTTCTTTTCCCTTGCAGGAGTTGGGAGCCTTTTTCTCCCAAGAGCCATTTGGATATTTATCTTTTTCTCCCAAGAGCCATTTGGAGGTCCTGGCCGAACAAAATTATCAACTTAAAAATTAGCCTGCTATATTTGGTCACACATTGGATTAATTCACCCCTGAGGCCAGACCAAATGATTTCTCAGGCCTCAGATGGCCCATGGTTCGGATGTTCCCCAACCTGCCTTAGAGTGCCAAGTGAAAAAATGACAGCCAGCACAATAGCCCTTTGGTGTAAATGAGTCAAAGTTATGCCTATTTTTTTTAATCAGATCAGCAAAAAATATATACTTTTTGGTGTGCTGCAGAATTTTAGTAATTAGTTTATGTGTGCCATGAGATGAACATCACTGCCCTAAAATATAACTTTTTAAAAGCAAGTTTTCTCCCTAAGTCTCCAACCCCCACATTTCCACTCCCAGATAGATTACCACACCGTCATTCCACCTCTGCACTATTTACATTTTAGGCCAGATAATTATTTATTGTGGTGGACTGTCCTGTGCATAATGGGATATTTAGCAGCATCACAAAATTCCCACTATATGCCAGTAGTATCACACTCCATTCCAAGTTGTGAATGTCCAAATGTCTCTAGACATTGTTAAATGTTGTGAAGAAAAATTGGGATTACAGGATAAAACTTATTGTATTTATTTATTTATTTATTTATGTAAATCCATTGCCTTTAACCTGACTTTTAAGATCCTTCATTATGTGTTCGCAATCTACCTTTCCTAGAATTTGATTGGATCTGAAAGAACCATCAAATGGAGAATTCTTTCTTTAGTTTCCTTCATAGATTATTACCTAGTCTTCTTGGACACTTTCAGAGATGGAAAAGATTTAAAATATTTACTTTTCCAGAAAGTTCTGTCTATGATGTCTTCCTGCTTAAAATTCACATTTGTTAAGTCTATTTATAAAAGAAAAATTCTAATCTTTTTTCCCATTTGTGAACACTTGTGATATTAAAAATTGCAGTCATCTCTCTTTCATTTCTTAAAATGTTTCAGCCCCTATTCTTTTAGCTTTATCCATGTAACATAGTTTATAGATTATCAGAACTTCTTGCTCTCCTCTGACAATATCAAGCCTGATAATGTCCTACTTAAAATGTACTACCTAGTTCAGCTGGTCTTGCTCAGTGGTTGAGCATCAACCTAGGAACCAAGAGGTCACGGTTCAATTCCTGGTCAGAGCACATGCCCAGGTTGTGGGCTTGATCCCCAGTGGGAGCGTATAGGAGGCAGCTGATCAATGATGTTTCTTTCTCATTGATGTTTCTATCTCTCTATCCTTTTCCATTTCTCTCTCTCAAATCAATAAAAACATATTTTAAAATGTAATATTCAAAACTGAACACAGCATTCTGGATGTAGATCACACTTTTAGCATATAACATACTATATGCATGCTTGTCCATCTTCCTTGACTCTGAGCTTGAAGGCAAGAACCAAGTTTTATTCACTATCATTGTCTTAGGTTATAGTCATCTTTGCATTACTAGCACAGTGCCTAAAAATGTAATGGCGTGCAACTACCTTTGGGAGCAGATATAGTACACTCTTGCCTTAGAGTGACTTTGTAATGAACCAAACCTATCCTATACAGTAAAAGCCTAATAAGCAAATTGTCCCCTCAACTGAGTTTGACCAGGGGACAGGGCTGGAAGGGAGGCCCCCAGCTAGCAGCCAGGGACCCTACCCATGCATGAACTTCATGTATTGGGACTCTAGTCCTATATAATAAAAGCATAATATGCTAAGTGTTCAGTTGTTCTGTTGTCCGTTCAACCAATCAAAGCATAATATGTTAATGATATGCTAAGGCCACTCAACCACTCACTATGACATGCACTGACCACCAGGGGGCAAACACTCCAACCGATAGGACTGAGCTAGATGAGCCAGACACACCCTGGAGCCCTTTCACTGTCCCTCCCCTGCTAGCCAACCTCCTACTTCCCTACCGTGCCCCAACTGTGCACCAGTGGGGTCCCTTGGCCTGGCCTGTGCCCTCACAATCCGGGATCCCTCGGGGGATGTTGGAGAGCCAGTTTCGGCCCTATCCCACAGGCCAGCCTGAGGAACCCACTGATGCACAAATTCATGCACCGGGCCTCTAGTATATTATTTAAAAAAGCATTTTTAGCTCATGGGCCATACAAAAACAGGTGGCAGGCTAGAATTGGTTAAGTCTGAATAAATAGGCTTATATACTTTTATCCTTATGATATCTTATTGCTTTCAACCCATATTTCTGGCTTGCTCAGATCCTTTTGTGTGCTGATTCTGTCATCTGGCATATTAGCCATTTTGTGTCACCTGCAAATTTATAAGCATCCTTAGTTAATAAAAATGTTAAATGGGAATAAGGATAGAGGTCTTCCACAGAAGTATTATTTTGTTCTATTAATCATCATTCTTTTAGGATAGCCATTCAGAAAGTTATAAATATCTACCTAAAGTACCACCTGTCAGCCAGCCCACATTTCTCCATCTGGTCCACAGGATATCTTTTTTTTTTTTTTTAATTTTATTGATTTTTTACAGAGAGGAGGAGAGAGGGATAGAGAGCTAGAAACGTCGATGAGAAAGAAACATCTGCCAGCTGCCTCTTGCACACCCCCTACCAGGGATGTGCCCGCAACCAATGTACATGCCCTTGACTGGAATCAAACCTGGGACCTTTCAGTCCACAGACCGACGCTCTACCACTGAGCCAAACCGGTTTCGGCTGGTCCACAGGATATCTTGAGAAGCTTTATCTGAAGTTTTGTTGAAATGTTCAGAAAATATCCCTAATTGGTAGTGACTCCATTAAACAAACAAATGTACAGATATGGTGTAACTTTTGTGACCTAAAGTTACTGCTACTTCCTATTTTACTACATTCTTGTTTACCTTTTCAAAGCCATAATTTTAATAATGAAATTTAATAATTTTGTTGAGAATTAGCATCCAACTTAATCAATCTGTTATTTTTAGGAATTCACAATCTCCTCAAACTAAGGGTTAATGTTTATCTAATACCATTCCTTTGATACCAGTAGTGATAAAAGCAAGAAAAATGCACAAATAAAAAAATGTTAGAATATATGCCTTCTTCTTGACCAGCCTTACCACAATTTAATATTGTCATACTAAATTTCAAAATCACAATAAAAATGAATTTTATGCCAATAAATATAAAAACTAAGAAGAAATGGATAATTTTCTATAAAATATAAATTTCAAAGTTGTTTCAAAAAAGTGTAGAAAGCTTGCCCATGCCGGGTAGCTCAGTTGGTTAGATCATCATTCAAATACACAAGGTCGATCCCTTGTCAGGGCACATATAAGATTCAACCAATGAATGCATGAATGGGTAGAATAACAAATCAGTGTTTCTCCCTTCCTGTCTCTCTCAAAGTAATTTTTCAAAAAAGGTGTAGAAAACTTGAAAGAACTCTTGAACTTGAAATAGTAAAAATATACATCTATAAACACTTTATTAGGCTTACAGGATCAAATAACCCCTATCTTTTAAAATATCTTTTACTGATTTCAGAGATAATGGGGGAGGTAGAAAGAGATAGAAACATCAGTAATGAGAAAAATAATTAATTGGCTGCCTCCTGCATGCCCCACACTGGGTATCAAGCCCACAACCTGGGTATATGTCCTGACCTGGAATCAAACATTCACAGGTCAACACCCACTGAACCACACAAGTCGGTTGTAAGAAGTCAATTTTGATTCCTGGTGTTCACCTAAGTGTAATGTGTTTTTTGCTTTGTTTTTCCCCTCTTTAATTTTCATCAACTGACTAAGATGTCTAGGTGGAATGTTCTTTGTATTTATCCAGTTTAGGGTTCATGAACTTCTTGATCTTGGGCTTATATCTTTCACAGGTTTGGGAAAAATTTCTGCCATATCTCTTCAAATTTTTCATCTACACTGTTCTCTATCCTTCTGAGACTCCAATCACATGTATTTCAGAATAGTTTGATAATGTTTCTCAGGTTTCTGATAACTTTTCTATTATTTTCATGTACTGTATATCTCTGTTTCATTTTGGATCATTTCAATTGGCCCATCTTTAAGTTCACTGATCCTTTTTTATGCTGTTGAGCTCATCTGATAAAATTTTTATTTCAGGTAATGTACTTTTCAGTTCTAGAATTCCTGTTTTGCTCTTTTTTAGAGTTTCGGTTTCTCTGCTAAAATTCCCTTTTGTTCACCCATTTGTCCATATTTTCACTAAATTCTCTAACAAATATATAGCAGTCATTTTTATCTATGTCTGCTGATTCCAGCACCTGGGTCATCTACAGATCTGCTTCAAATGACTTTGTATATTGGACATTGTGTTTAAATGAATAGACACAGCATATAATTTTAAAACAATTTTATTGCTGCCCCCCTTTATTCCCCCATTGAGCCAATCCACCTCGATTATGCCCCCTCCCCAGGTCTTCACTGTACTATTGTCTGTATCCATAGGTTATGCATATATGCATATATTGTAAATTCTTTGGTTAATCTTAGGTAATAAAGAGGTAATATGCAAATTGACCACCATGCCTTCACAAGATGACTGCCTACAACCAGGCCGGCAGGGGGGTTAATGAGGGATGACCAAACGACTGAACAAGCAGGCTGCGAGGGGCAACCAGGTTGGCAGGGAGGGTTAGTGAGGAACGACCAAACGACTGAACAGCAGGCTGCGTGGGGCAACCAGGCCGGCAGAGGGGGGCAGTTGGGAGTTACCAGGCCGGCAGGGGGCGAGGGGCAGTTAGGGGTGACCAGGCTGGCAGAGGGGGGCAGTTGGGGACAACCAGGCTGGCAGGGGGGACGGGGGCAGTAAGAGGTGACCAGGCCAGCGGGAGTGAGGCAGTTAGGGGCGACCAGGCAGGCAGGCAGGTTAGCGATTAGGAGCCAGCGGTCCTGGATTGTGAGAGGGATGTCCGACGGCCAGTTTAGGCCCAAACCCAGCCTAAACCGGCCGTCGGACATCCCTGAGGTATCCCAGATTGGAGGAATGCAGGCTGGGCTGAGGGGACAGCCCCACCCATGCACGAATTTCATGCTCTGGGCCTCTAGTCTTCGTTCTGTTTAGCCTTGGCTGGTTTTGGCTCAGCAGATAGAGTGTTGGCCTGCAGACTGAAGGGTCCCTGGCTCGATTCTAGTCAGGGGCACATGCCAGGATTGTGGGCTTAATCTCCAGTCTGGGGACATGCAGGAGGCAGCCAGTCAATGATTCTCTGCTATCATTGAGCTTTCTATCTCTCCCTCTCCCTTCCTCCCTGAAATCCGTAAAAATCTATTTTTAAAAATCCAATAGTTCAGTTTACCTCTGATTTCAGATATTTGGGAGTGAGATTAGGTCTCTCCTTCATCAGAGTTTGGGGATGTAAGTACCTGATATCACAGAAATTTTTTGCTTTTCAGTTCACACCAATTTCCTCTGAAACTCTATTTAGGGGCTGATTTAAAAAAAAAAATCTTATTAGGAGTTAAACAGGGTGAGGGTTAAGATGCACTTTACTTAGTTACCCTTTAACTCAGCTACACACAACCACATGAATAAATCTCAAAAACCGAATAATGAGTGAAAGAAGCCAGATACAAAGGAGTATAATCTGTATGATTCCATGAATGTAAAGTTCAGGCAAAATTAATCTGTAGTTAGAAATGAGGGCCATGAAGGAGGATGAGTGATTGAAAGAGGCCATAGAAAGGGCTTCTTAAATGCGGATAATGTTCTAGTTCTTTTCCTGGGTAGCAGTTATGTAGGTAGTGGTTACTGGGGTGAGTTTACCCTGTAAAATTTGTTGTGCTAATTTATGATTTGTGTGCTTTTTTACATATATGTTATAGTTCAATAACAAAAAAAGTGTGTGTGTGAGGTGGGGAGACTCCTACACAAAAAAACAAAGTTACAGAAAAAATCAAACCACGGGAGTACTAGATATTTACAGCATATAATAATGGAATTCTATCCTGAATATTTTATTTTAAAAATACCTACAAATAAAAAAGAAATGGACAAAAAGTTTTTTTTAGAGCAACCCAATAAAAAAATGAGCCAAGGATAAGAAAAAGCAAATAACAGAGGAAGCGGCCTGAATGGCCCATAAATGTGATAATGGTATTCAGCTTCACTAATAATCATGGAAATACAAATTGAAACTTTATGGAGATACCATTCACACCAATGAGACTGACTATAGCCAAAAGTCTAACACCATAGATTGTGGTTAGACTTGGAGGAAGCAGGAACTTTCATACAATGCTTATGGCAATGAAACTTGTTATAATTTAGAGATCAAATTGATCAATTATTAACTTAAAAATATGCTGATTCTAAGTTTCTGCAATTTTACTCCTATAAAGAGAGTCTTTTTGCCCTGGCCAGATTTTCTCAGTGGTTACAGCATCGGCCCACAGGCTGAAAAGTCGTGAGTTTGATTCCGGTCAAGAGCATGTAGGTACCTTGATTGAAGGCAGGATCCCCAATGCTGGCCCAGGAGCACGGAGAGATGCAACCTATTGATGTGTCTCTAACACATCAATGCTTCTCTTTTCCTCCTCTTTCCCCTCCCACTCTCTCTAGGAATCATTGGGAAAAATATATTCACTCCTCAGGTGAGGATTTTTTAAAAAGTAGCAAAATGAACCATCCAAGTTTTCAAAGAATAGTACATATTATTTATGGAGATATAGGTATGATAATAGTATAAAATATAGTCAAGCTGAAACCGGTTTGGCTCAGTGGATAGAGCATCGGTCTGTGAACTGAAAGGTCCCATGTTCGATTCCGGTCAAGGGCATGTACATTGGTTGCGGGCACATCCCCAGTAGGGGGTGTGCAGGAGGCAGCTGATCGATGTTTCTCTCTGATGGATGTCTCTAACTCTCTATCCCTCTCTCTTCCTCTGTAAAAAATCAATTAAAAAAATATATATATATATAGTCATGAGGCATATTCATCAATTTTAGAATAGCTATTGCTTCTGGGCCAGGAAGGGGCTACATATATCTCAAAAAGAATTTTTTTAAGTAGATATGGCAAAAATGTTAACATTTATTACCTCAGGGCACTAATGCATAATTGTTTAATATATATAACAATCTCTGTACTTTGTCCTTTGTATATTTGTAATTGTCTTATTTTTATTTTTTTTTAAAGATTGGGATCAGTGTGTGAAGGGTATTGGACATCTTCCTCAGTTTTCTAAACTCTTTTAATTCTTTGTAGATACAGCTTTTCCAGTCACTTTGCATCTATAAATTTTTGCCCTATCACCACCAGATCAAGGAGGAGGGTAAGTGAGAGCTGACAGAACCATCTCTGTCTTCCTTCTCTATTTTACCCACCAGTGTTCATAGTAGAGCTCAATACTGTCTTTCAAGATGCTTCTACTAAACTTAAAATGTTTTTAAGTCCATGACCAACATGAGTGATTTAGAATTTGAAAATAAGTAAAAGGACGTCTTCTCTCTTACATTTCTGCTCAAAAAAAAAAAGATGATGTTGTTTAAAATATAAATAATATTGCTTGCTATTTCAGTTGATAAATGTATTGATAGTCACAAAAAAATCTGTTTTATGCTCCAGGTTTTTAAAAATAATTTCAGAATTATAATAATTTAAGTAATTATAAATAAATTAATTCACTTGCGTCACCTTAGCTTTTTCTCTATAATTATTGAGGGCTTTTAATTTTTGAACCAGAAAAATTATGTCAGTGAAGTCAGGGACTTGTTTTGTGGGATAGTGTAGTGGAAATACTCATATTTTACAGGTTATTCCTGGGAGAGGTCCAAAGTTTACTTATGTAAATAAACATGTTAGAGTCCTTCCCACTTGTTGAATAGCTTGGCTGTTAAGCTGTGTGCTAGGCAACAGGCTTTCTCGCTTCCTTTTCTCCGATAAAGTGCAGAGAATCAAGAAGTAGCTTTTGTTGTTATTTATTTGCAGGTTAAACAGTTTAAGATGAGAAAAGTTGATCTCTGTTCAAGCTCTGAAGGGACTGAAGTGATTTTAGCTACATCAAGTGATGAAAAACACCCCCCTGAAAATATAATTGATGGGTAAGAGTTACTATTCTCTCTTCCTTAAGGTCTTGATATCAGGTCAGTGAACCCCTTGAGAACTGGGACTATGTGTTTTACAACAACTAACACTGTTAAACATAGTTTAATAAACATTTGGTTAAGTAAAATATCTGACAATTTCCACCTTTGGTCCCATTTTTTAAATTAATTCAGTTGTATGTGTTTAGGTTTTGATCCTTTTTTTGAAAATTCCTAAACTGACCTTTTATAACTGTTTTTTTTAAGAACTAGTTTAATAGCCAAAATCGGTTTGGCTCAGTGGATAGAGCGTCGGCCTGCGGACTCAAGGGTCCCGGGTTTGATTTCAGTCAGGGCCATGTACCTTGGTTGCAGGCATATCCCCTGTGGGGGGTGTGCAGGAGACAGCTGATTGATGTTTCTCCCTCATCGATGTTTCTAGCTCTCTATCCCTCTCCCTTACTCTCTGTAAAAAAATTCAATAAAAAAAAATATATATATATATTTTTTTAAAAGTAGTTTAATAAGGCAAAACTTCAAACAACAACAACCTCATTTTATGGAATTGTACATTTTAATATCTTGTTATGGTTTTATTTCAAGTTTTTCTTAGTAAATAGGAACATAAACATTGTAACTTTCTACCCACTGCCTATTTCCTTATTAGTCAAAGCAACATCTTTGCTAAACTGAATGCTTCTAATGGTAAGATATGCACACATATAATACCTTAATAAAAAATGAAAAATAAATAAACTGAATGCTTCACTCACTATCTGCTATCTACCTGCATTGTTTGGCTCTTGGCCTTTTAATGTTACCCCAGTTTCCACTCTTCACCATGCTAGAGCTTCTTCTAGGTAGAGATGAATATCATTCTCAGACTTAAATTCCAAGAAAAAGTAGATAATGGGAGAACTCTGGCTATTTTATTACCCTCTTGAGTTCTCTTTCTTGGTATTTGTACAAAGACCAGAGTTTCACTAATAGAATAATGTAATTTTAGAGCTAGAAGAACTAATGAGTTTCTTATTTGAACTTTCATTTTAGACTCATGGTTAGACAAGCCTAAGGAGATCAAGTATTAGTTTGAATATTGAAGGCAGAGCCCATTGTAATACAGATCTTGTGGTTCTTTGGGTTCTGTTGTGAAGCCCATGTATCTGAATAGATATAAGCAACTCATCCTCTTCTTTTAAGCCTAGTTGTTAACCTTCTTTCTGACATTTCTCCCTTTTCCTCAAGAAGGATGAGTTTACCTTTTTTGTTTGACTCTAGCAGAATTTGGTAGTTACCCTTATTACCTTATTTATTCCTTTATAATTATTTATGTTTAATTTTGTTTCTTAATTGTGAATTCTTAGAAGTCAGAGACTATGACTTGTTCATCTTTAACTCCATAGTGTCTTACAATATTTGTTGAATAGCTTATTGAATTAGACCATCAATTATTAGTGAAACTTAACTAATATTGGAGAGTAGCTGAGTATTTATGCATACATATAGACATGTACATACACACACACACACTCTAGTATGTGCATATGTTACTTTACATTTGCATAGGACTTTGTCGTTTCATAGACTCTATGTTATTTGACACACACTGTAAGGTTGGGTAATAAGAGGCAAAAAAAAATTATTTTCAACCTCATTGTAAAGATGAGGAAAAGAATGATCAGAGATAAAATGACTTGCTCAACATCGCACAGATAACCAAGAATCAAGATTCACACTCATGTTTTCTAACTCCTAGTTTGGGGTTCTTTGTAGTATACTATAACTCAAAGGTGTGCATCAAAAGTTTGATATCTGCTTTTTGCCTGTGTCTCTTAATCCTTCTTAGTTTTTTACTTCAGGTCATAGTAATTTATCCCACTCTGCCTTGGAGTAGAGAAATTAATGTGGGAACTGTTGTGAGAATACATAGATATATACAGATCTGACTTAAGTTGTTTGCCAGGAATAGAGATCTTTTCATATCAGTCCATATTAATGAATGACTACAGATATCATATTCTTTTTTAAAATATATTTTACTGATTTTTTTACAGAGAGAAAGAGAAAGGGATAGAGAGTTAGAAACATTGATGAGAGAGAATCATCGATCAGCTGCCTCTTGCACACCCCCTAATGGGGATGTGCCCACAACCAAGGTACATGCCCTTGACTGGAATTAACCTGGGACCCTTGAGTCTGCAGGCCAACGCTCTGTCCACTGAGCCAAACCGGTTAGGGCTATCATATTCTTTTTATTAGACAAAACCTTTAGTACAAAAAAAACTATATAAAAGTACAATAGTTACTGACCTGGTAACTGAACAGAATACATTGGAGACTTTTAATATATATTCATGTCTAACAAATACAATTAGACTTTATTAGTAGATGTTAAAAATTATTCTCTGCTCATAAATTGGTTTATCTAAATGAAAGTAACCATGGAATTATTTGGAGAAAACAGTGCTAAAAATTTGCTCCAACTGGGCAGTGCTCCAACTCTCTATTTCCCAGAAATAGGAATTAAAGAAAGTGATTATATTTCTGTTTACCCTTAACTCTGCTTTTTTTCTGTGGCATTTAATATATTAATGAAAAAGGAGAAAAAAAAATCTCTGCACTAGAAAAAGTGAATTAAGAGAAAAAGAAGAGTAATGGAGCAGGGACATGTGATAGGGGGTGGGAGTGGCTGGGGAGAGGTCAATGGGAAAAAAAGGAGACATATGTAATACTTTCAACAATGAAGAATTTAAATTTTAAATAAAGATAGTTAAAAAAAGAGAAAAAGAAGATAACGAGAATTGGTTTTTTTAAATACTGTAAAAGAATACTAGAGTTATAGTTAAAATTCCTAAGTAAGTGAACTATATGTGTTACATTGGACTAAGAGTGTATGTGTTACTCTGTGAGCCTCAATTTCCTGGTCTGAAAAATGTGGATAATACCTCCTTTCCTGACAACCTCAGAGTTGTGAAAAAAAAATCATGTGAGAAAATAGATACTAAATAGTGATAAGCTATAAAGCCTTATTTATTTATTTATTTAATATATTTTATTTATTTTTTACAGAGAGGAAGGGAGAGCTAGAAACGTCAATGAAAGAGAAACATCGACCAGCTGCCTCTTGCACACCCCCTACCGGGGATGTGCCCGCAACCAATGTACATGCCCTTGACCGGAATCGAACCTGGGACCTTTCAGTCCGCAGACCGACGCTCTACCGCTGAGCCAAACCGGTTTCGGCTATAAAGCCTTATTTAAAACTATTTTGATGACTTCATTAAATATGAGGATTCAGTTACATGTCATTTTAAAATCCATGTCTACACGTACTATTTGATGTTATTATATTGGTTGTGTTCATTAGAAGCACCCAAAAAAAAAACCCACAGGGCAATTAAAAGCCATTTAATTTATTTAAATAAATAATATTTAAAACCATATAAATGTAAAATTTAAAAATTATGAAATATTAATCATAATATTTAAAACCCAGAATTGTGCGTTAGGAAGTCCAATTGCTGCAGCTGCTACTGCTTCTGTTGCTTCTTTTTATAACAGCTATATTGACATATTATTCACATGCCATACAGTTCACCCATTTAAAGAATACAATTCATTGGCTTCCAGTGTATTCACAGAGTTATGCAACCATCTGCACAATTTTAGAACATTTTGTCACCCTTAAAAGAAACCTTGCAATCCATTATAGTCACTCCCTTATCCTCACCAGTCCTACTTTGTTTCTATAGATTTGTCTATTCAGATATTTCATATAAATGGAATTACACATATGGAGTCTTTTGCTTTTTTCAGTTGCTGTTTTTAAGGTTTATCCATGTTGCAGTAACATATTAGTGTTTCATTTTTATTTCCAAATAATATTTTATTATATGTATATAGCACATTTTATGTATTCATTATCAGCTGATGGATATTTGGATTATTTCTACTTTTTGGCCACATTTCCCCAATCTTATTTAAAAATACCAACTTACAGATCCAGGAAACTCAGAAAACCCCAAGCAGAATAAAAACACAGGAGCCAGCCTGGCCAGTTTGGCTCAGTGCTGAGCTTTGACACATGAACCAAGAGGTCACCTGTTCACTTCCTGGTCAAGGTACATGCCCAGGTTGTGGGCTCAATCCCCAGTTGGGGCGTGCAGGATGTTTCTCTCTTGTCAGTGTTTCTATCTCTCTATCCCTCTCCCTTCCTATCTCTCTAAAAATGAACTTTAAAAAATAGGGACCATATAATAATCTGCTAAAAAATAAAGAAAAAAATTTAAATAGCTGGAGGAAAAAATACATTAAATATAAGGAAACAATAGTAACAGTGACAGCTGACTTTGCATCACCAACAGTGAAATCCAGGTGACAGTGGAACAGTATTTTTTAAGGCTGAAAACAGAAACACCTCCCACCCTTCCCAAAAGCCTGTCTATCCAGAATTCTATATCTAACTAAAATATCCTTCAAAAATGAGCATAGAATAAAGATATTTTACTCAGGACAAGTAGACCTGCATCACAGGAAATGCTAAAGGAAGTTTTATAGGTTGAAGTGATATAATACTAGATGGAAATTCAAACCAACCCTGGCCAAGTAGCTCAGTTGGTTAGAGTGCCAAGGTTGCAGCTTCGATCTCTCCTCAGGGCACATACAAGAAGGAACCAATGAATGCGTGAATAAGTGGAACAATAAATCTCTCTGTGTGTCTGTCTCTCTTCTCCCCCCTCTCAATCAATAAATAAACTTTAAAAAAAGAAATTCATACCTATAGGAAGAAATTAAGTTCATTGAAAATGGTAAATATTTGGATAATATGAAAAAGCAACCTTTTTAATTTTAAGTTCTTTGAAAGACAACTGACCAATTAATGGGGGGAAAAACAACAATGCTGTACTGTTGCATTTATTACATATGTATTAAGGCACAGAAGCATGAGCCTGCATGATGTGTTTGCTGAATTTTAACTGGCCCAGTGTGACTATAGTAATGGGAGATGATAGCATGAAGGATGAGGATAATTTAATGATGGGAGACCAGATTACTATTTAAAGTCATAAAATACCATACTAAGGGATTTAAATTTATAGGCAATAAGAGGCCACTGGAGGCTTTAGACAAGAGTGACATAAATTCTATATTTTTAAAGAATATATCTGGTAGTAGTAAAGAATTATTAAAATTAAGGAGAAATTAGAGGCAGCATGAACAGTTAGAAAAGTATTGCAAGAATCCGTGGTTCATTTTTTTATACTTATTCACTAGACTGTTGTGTTTAATTTTTATTTGACTATTTTTTCTCTCTCTCTTTTTAATTAACAAAAGGAATCCAGAAACATTTTGGGCCACCACAGGAATGTTTCCCCAAGAGTTCATTGTTTGTTTTCACAGACATGTAAGAATTGAAAAGCTTGTAATCCAAAGTTACTTTGGTAAGCAAATCATACATTAATTTTTATCATCTTTTAATTTTTCCATAGGCAGAGGGCAATTTTTTTTATGCAGCATGGAATCCAGCTTTAGTGCTGGGTAAGAGAGTGGGGTGTATGGGTTAACTGCCTTGAATACAGTTAGACTCTATGAAACTGCAAACTTGAAACCCTTCCAAAGCAACTAATAATTTCCATGCAATTTACCATGTGAAAGTCTTTGGCAAAAGAGCCTATTATGAACATAAGAAGCCAGTTTGCCAGAACGCTAGATTCCTTGACATATTTATTACAGATTGTTTGGCTTGGGATTCTCTGTTAAATTCTTTCTGGAAATCTGATTATCCTGATTATTTGCATTGGATAATTTTGATTCTTATATTAATAATGACACTTTCTGAGAGATTTAGAGGGAGAATCTCCCATTAGAATATCCTTCTAATCCTGTCTTTATGTTTATGTAAGGATAAAGTATGTCAGACAGAATCATGGCAGGAAACAGAATACACTCCAGATGGTTCAAATGAAGAGACTTTATTGATGGGTCTACTTATAAAATTATGTTCTGGCACCAGAGACTAAACCAGGGAAGTGAGACACCCAGAAACTGGCTACAGCAGGATGCCATTGCCACCCTTGAGCCAAGGGGAGGAAATAGTGTTATGGACCCAGGAAAGATTGGAGCTTGTAAATAAGGACCTGCCTGGCAGGAGTTGTATCATGAAGGAACACAACCACTGTCAAAGACATAGCACTGAAGCAGGAAGGGAGTGGAGGAAAAACAGCCTGATCTCACTTCCCTACTGCCCTCCAGCTTCCTCCCAGTGCCACCCATTGGCCACATTTGACCTGTAACCAGTGAGCAAGTGAGTCCCCGAGATGCAGCCCACTGGTGTTATCCCCCCAGGGCACAGAGGGGGGAAATGGATCTGGGTAGCTGAAACTGGGGTAGGGGTGATGGAGAAAAAACAGTGCAGAAGGAAGATGACTGACTGCACTCCTATTAAGCCTTTCTCCTGTCATTCATTGTAGAGGCTCTGGAGTCAGACCTAACATTTGAATTTTAGTTCTGGCACTTACTAATTCTTTATCATTGAACACTTTGCCTGACTTCTCTAAGTGCCCAATTTCTCTAAGTTTGTTTCCTTATCAGTAAAGTAGGTTAATATTTCTTTTCTCATAAGATTATATTAAAGAGTGAATGAGGTAAGTATGCTTGACTCATAGTAGGTTCTCCTTAAAGATAAAGACTTATGCCCAAGACTACTACTACTACTATTATTAATACCAATATACAAAAAACAAAAACAAAAAACCACAACTGGATGATACCAAATTCAAAAAGGCTCCAAAGCTATGTTGTAATATTTGCAAACATTTGTAGGATTTTAGTGATATAAGATTGCATTTCCCTGTAGGGACATATAGAAAAAGAGTAAATGATTTTCAGAAGATGGTGTTCCTGATCCCAGTTCTTTGTGCATTCCCACCAAAGCCTTACAGTCTCAGAAGATAAAAGGAATATAGGAACACCAACAAAGAATCAATAATTAATACTTTATATGTTTTGTTTATTTACAATGTTAGTACGGACCTTGCGAATTGAAAAGAGCACATCTAATGAGCCAGACAGTTTTGAGCAGTGGATTGAAAGAGGTATGTGCTTGTTTCACCAGCATTGTTCTGAGCATGTGGGAGGGGAGAATTGTCCTTTGACCTGGAGGGAGCAGGACTGGAGGATAAAGGAGAGGACGAGAGGGGATTACGATTTTTCATTGCCCCGGAGAAAGGTTAGGAACAGAAAGTCATACATAATCTTACTTCCCAGAGACTTCCCTTTGTATGCTATATGCCTTTAAAATTATGTACACTATTTTGATACAAATAAAATTAATTTCTAAATCTTAATATTCTTATTATATCAATTAAATATTTCATGCTTCCAAATATAATCATGTTTGATATGATTATCTTATGATCAAATAAATTAATCTATCCTAAAATTATATGAGTAAAGGTTTTCTAAAGTTGGATACCAGAAAAGATTGATTCAAGGGTAGCATAATTCTGCATTATAGTGAAAATTTATTGTGAGAAACTGAGCTCTAGTTATTGCCCATGGGAACCATAAAATGGCTCCTTTCAGGCCTGCAATTGATCCTCAAAAGGGATTTCCACATTTTATCAATTCCTCAGTTTATATTTCTTTATTTTAATTTACATTTGGATTGCCTTACGTTTTTATTCACTAGAGTTATTTTATAGCTCATAAACAGTTTATCTTTCATACCTTTTATGTCAAATATCTCTATCTGTATATTAAATTTTAACCCCCAAACACTGGTAAATCTGGTTTAACTATAGTTTACCACATATAATGTTTTGCTGAACATAAATTTCAGTAGCTATTCTCATGTCTTGTAAGCCCTAACTCATTTCTGTTAAATTTATGTTTTAGAGCTAGTACACACAGAGGGGCAACTTCAAAATGAAGAAATTATGGTAAGTAAATATACTTTGTAGAGGTAAATATTATCTTTAGCCAGCACAATATGTTTAAATTTTAAACCTATCTCTATAATAATAAAGTTAATAAATACTCTTCATGATAGAATAGTTTCTGTACTCAATCCATAAACAGAGGTTATTCTCAATAATATTATAGTCTAGCCGAAACCGGTTTGGCTCAGGGGTAGAGCGTCAGTCTGCGGACTGAAAGGTCCCAGGTTCGATTCCGGTCAAGGGCATGTACATTGGTTGCGGGCACATCCCCGGTAGGGGGTGTGCAAGAGGCAGCTGGTCGATGTTTCTCTCTCATCGACATTTCTAGCTCTCTATCCCTCTCTCCTCCTCTCTGTAAAAAATCAATAAAATATATTAAAAATAATAATAATAATAATGATAATAATAATAATAATATTATAGTCTAAAGGTAGCATTTTATAAATTAGGCTTTTATCTGTCATAGACAGGATTACAGTAAGGTTAAAACAGAATTCACTTACTTTTTTTCTTTAATATATCTTTATTTATTTCAGAGAGGAAGGGAGAGGGAAAGAGAGATAGAAACATCAATGATGAGAGAAAAGCATTGACTGGCTGCCTCCTGCACATCCCCCACTGGGGATCAAGCTGGGAACCCGGGCATGTGCCCTTGACCAGAATCAAACCTGGGACCCTTCAGTTCGCAGGCTGATGCTCTATTCACTGAGCCAAATAACTAGGGCCAGAATTCATGTACTTGTTTTTGTTTTAATTGTGTTCATTTTTTAAATTGGAAGTATTTACTTGCTTTGCTTTGTCTTATTTGAATCTGTAGGCCTTTTAGAGTAGGAATCATAAAAGGTTGCAGTGCCAAAACTGGATGTTAATTTAAGCATGAAAGGACAAGGGAGATTCAGATAAGGGGAACTGGAGCATAGGATCAGCAACAAATAAACCAGAGAGAGATGGGGTGGAAAGAGAATAAGCATTTTTTGACAGCATTCCATTGAGCTTTGCTTGTCAAGTGGAATGAATGCCCATTGATGAGGAAGTGCTGCCGTTATCAGGAATTTCTCTGTTCCTGACAGTTTGTCAGGCCATGGGTTTAGACAAACACAAAAACTTGGAAAAAGTGAGTATGTGTTTGATCTTCTCCCAAGGATATGTGTGTGTGTGTGTGTGTGTGTGTGTGTGTGTGTGTGTGTGTGTTTATTATTGATTTTTAGAGATAAAGGAAGAAAAAGAGAGAGAAACATTGACTGGTTGCTTCCCATATACATCCCAACCAGGGACCGAACCCCCAAACTTAGGAATGTGCCCTGTCCTAGAATCAAGCTCACAACCTTTGATGTATTGACAACACTCCAAACAACTGAGCCATCTGGCCAAAGACAATGTGTGTGTGTGTGTGAGTGTGTTTTTAAAGGTGGTAGTGATTCTTTAATTAAGGTGTCTTGAAATGAGGGTTAAAGTACTACCTTGTCCATTAAATTTTCTTTTTCACAACTTATTGGGAGTTGCTATGAAATCTATACTTCAAAAGAGTCTATAGGATGTTTTTGAATCGTATTAATTTTTTTTTTTTTACCACCCAAATGTGCCCAATGACTGGGAAAGTGAGTTCAGGAAGAGGGGAGTGTTGAAAAATGATTAGACTGAATTTTATCTTCCTATTTTTATCCATCTTTACCAGTGGGTGATAATTAGTAAGTCTCTGTTGAATATTTTGTTTCAAGGCCCACTAAGGATCAGAGAAGCTCACATCATTATAGAACATTTGGAAAATATAATAAGGGGGATGGGAGGCTAAAAATCACACATCATTTTATCAACCTGTCATAACAGCTTTTTCTATATCTACTTTCTTCTAGATATCGACCGTATGCTTCACATGTAGTTATAATAATGATGTATAAACAATTTTCTCTCATTTTTAAAACTTATTATATTCAAGATTCATAATTTTAAGATTAAGCATATGCAAATATGAAAATGCTAGCTAATTTCCTTTTTCCTCCCTCTGTCATTATAAGTACTACTACAAGGAACATCTTATACATGTTCCCACTACCACAATCTTCACCTTTTTAATTACTTTATAAGATTAGATTTCAGAGAATGGAATTACTAGGTTGAAAGATATAGACATATTTACACCTGTTCTGTATATTGCCAAATTGCTTTCCCGAAAAATTACATAAATGTAAAAGTAATGTTTCAGGGTATTATATTCTGAGGCATCGTTAACCAAAAGAAATTTTTTGTTATGAGAAATCCTTTAGAAAAACACTTTGAAAAAACTGATCAGAAAGTACAGTTGTAGCCCAGCCAGTGTGGCTAAGTAGTTGAGCATTGACCTATGAACCAGGAGGACATAGTTCGATTCCTGGTCAGGGCACATGTGGGCTTGATCTTCCATGTAGGGCGTGTAGGAGGCAGCGATCAATGATTCTCTCTCATCTTTGATGTTTCTATCTCTCTCTCTCTCCCCCTCTCCCTCCCTCTCTGAAATAAATGAAAATATTTTTTTTTAAAAGAGGAGAAATATACAGTTGTAATTTTCAGCTCCATAGCTATTTTACATCAAACCAAGGCTGTTATTTAGCTAATACACACTAGAATGACTGTACTTTTATATGTGACTGGCTTCTCTTCTGAATCTTATCTTATAAATTGTTATATATTTAGACTATACTCTTGCATCAAACCCTTTTTTCTGTTAACTGCTTAACAGTTAATTAGAATTGCTAAGAGCATTCTTATTGATTTTTCTCCTACAGGCACATGATGGCCATGCCACTTACTTGAGATTCATTATTATATCAGCCTTTGATCATTTTGCATCTGTGTATAGCATTTCTGCAGAGGGAATAGCAGTCTCAAATCTTTCTTAATAATTATAACAAAATGCTTTTGTATGTTTTTTAACCCTGTATTTATTTTAAAATAAAGTTGCCACTGATGTACTTTATTAAAGGGATTTGTATCAATCTGCTTCAGTTTTTATTTTCTCTTTAACATTTTGTACAAAGGAACTTGGTATGATCGGTCAGCAGTAATGGCCTCCATGGAGGATGTAAGAAAGCTTTTCCTTCAATATATAGCTTAATCAAGGAAGTGGCTATACATGAAAACTTAATTGGTAATACATTGTATTCCCCACAGCATCTAATAAGGTGCCCTTCCTATCTCAGTGCATTAAATTTTAAATTGATTGATTGATTGATTGATTGATGCAAAGAGTTAAGTGAGCAGTATAGTCAGTAAACAATGTATAAGTTCAGAAAAAGAAAGTACTGAGGCCATGGAACTTGTACTGGGCCCTGCAGGACAAATCACTTTATTCTTTTTCTTTTCATTTTATTTGGTCCTGATTTGAAAACCTCAGAGAAGAGTTAGGAAATACATAATCTTACTTTTCAGAGACAACCGTTATTAATATTAACTTTTAAAGTATTTTGGGTGGTAAAGGAACAGGATGCGACAGATTGGGGGGAAGCTATACTTTATTATATAGATTGACTTCGTAAACATAAATAACTAATATAGCCAAAAATTGAAATGAAAGAGCAATTATAAAACTTTGACAACAAATAGAAATGAACCTAACTTTATTATAACTTGACAAACACATAGGAAAGAAATTATATGAGAACATATTTTGTCTGTGTAGTCCGTACTAAAAATTTCTTAGGGTTGCTGTAATAAACTTCCGCAAACTTGATGGCTTAAACAATAGAAATGTATTCTCTCATAGCTCTGAAGGCTAGAAGTCGGAAATCAGGGTATTGGCAGGATTTGTTCTTACCTTTCTCTTAGCTTCTGGTATTGCTAGCAATCTTGGGCATTCCTGGGCTTATGGCACCATAGTTCCAATCGCTGTCCCTGTCATCACATGGCATTCTTTCTGTGTCTTCACATCGTATTTCCTCTGTGCAACACCTGTTTGGTGTAAGGTGTAAGAAAGTGGTTCAATTTTTTAATAACTGGTTTGGCAGTATAGTGCATATGGCTGGCCATCAGTCCAGATATATGGATTATGTATTTTTGTCTGCAAAGAGCATCTCCTGGTGAAAAAGGCTGCCCCTCTCCCCCATTTAAGCAATCCTATCCTATATAATCTATCTATACTAATAAAAGGGTAATATGCTAAATAGACTGGGTCAACCGGCCATCTTCCAGACATCTGACTTCTGAACAAAGCCATGGCAGTGGGGGGCCAGGGCAAAGGCAATTGGGGGTGATCAGGCCGGCAGGCAGAGTGGTTAGGGGTGATCAGGCAGGCAGAGTGGTTAGGGGTGATCAGTCAGGCAGAGTGGTTAGGGGTGATCAGGCAGGCAGAGTGGTTAGGGGTGATCAGGCCAGCAGGCAGAGTGGTTAGGGGTGATCAGGCCAGCAGGCAGAGTGGTTAGGGGTGATCAGGCCAGCAGGCAGAGTGGTTAGGGGTGATCAGGCAGGCAGAGTGGTTAGGGGTGATCAGGCAGGCAGAGTGGTTAGGGGTGATCAGGCAGGCAGAGGTGGTTATGGGTAATCAGGCAGGCAGAGTGGTTAGGGGTGATCAGGCAGGCAGAGGTGGTTATGGGTAATCAGACAGGCAGGTGGAGGCAGTTAGGGGCAATCAGGAAGGCAAGCTGAGAGATTAGGGACGATCAGGCAGGCAGGCAGAGTGGTTGGGGGTGATCAAGTAGGCAGGCAGAGGGGTTAGGGCAATCAGGCAGGCAGGCAGGCAGGCAGGTGAGCTGTTAGGAGCCAATGGTCCCAGATTGTGAGGGGGATGTCCGATTGGAGAGACTATAGGCTGGGCTGAGGGAACCACCCCTCCCATGCATGAATTTCATGCACTAGGCCTCTAGTTTTGATATAGAATAATCAACACTGGAATGTGTCTTGGTGAAGTTAATAAACCACAAATATAAAGAATTTGATAGTGAAACAGGAATTTTAGGAGAATATAAGCAGACTTAGGGAATTTTTAGAATTGGGGTTCTTGGAAAAACACAGGGCTACAGATTGGGAGAAGGTACATCTCCATAACACAAGGAAGCCAGGTGCAGGGAGCAGCAGCAGTTGTATTTACATAAGACAAGGGAGCTGGAAGTCGCCAAAAAAGTCTATATTTACAAAATAAAGAAGAAGGAAGAAAGCCCAGAAAGAAAAGAATAATGAGGAAGGAGGGCGTCACACTTCCCATGTGGTGTTTGACCTTTGAGTTCAGGAGTTACTATAGTTACCAGTGTGAGGGAATAGTGACCAATCAGAGGGGATATCGGGCATCGAGAGCTGCAGCCTTTAAAAGCCACAGGGAAAAAGAACTCAGTAGGACCCTTTTCCCCTCCCGACGTGGGAGTCCCTTCTGTGGGACTCCTTCCCTCTCCCCACGGGGGAGGCTGTGCTTGTTCTTCAATAAATCTCCACTTTGCTATCCTGTCCTCTGTCTGTGGATTCATTCCTCGATTCCGTGGGACAAAGAATCCGGGTTTTGGTCCAAAAATCCCGTTTCAATAGGTTTCCAGGCAGAATAAAACCAACTCAAAGTGCCCAGAGAAATAAATTAGGCTGGCCTCCTCTCATTACTGCTACACAACAGTGGAGCAATGTCCACAAATCTCTGAGGTAAAGAGATTGGAACACAAGAATCTGAAACCCAGCCAGATGTCCTTCAGGCTGAAAGACCACAGACTGGCATTTAAAGCATGTAAGACTACAGGGAATATAGGATTTGGGTGTCATTCTTGAACAAATTTCTCAAAACTTTTTAGGTATCCTGGAGTCTTTCCTCAGTGGAACACATAACAGTGCCGGATAAAATACTTTATTTTTAAAAATATATATTTTATTGATTTTTTACAGAGAGGAAGGGAGAGAGAGAGAAGCATCAATGAGAGAGAATCATCGATCATCTGCCTTCTGCACACCCTCTACTGGGGATGTGCCCGCAACCAGTATACATGCCCTTGACTGGAATCGAACCTAGAACGCTTCAGTCCGCAGACCAACGCTCTATCCACTGAGCCAAACTAGTTTCGGCCAGATAAAATACTTTAACGTGCCTATTTATTTATTTATTTATTTATTTTTAATATATTTTATTGATTTTTCACAGAGAGGAAGCGAGAGAGGGATAGAGTTAGAAACATCGATGAGAGAGACATCAATCAGCTGCCTCTTGCACACCCCTTACTGGGGATGTGCCCCCAACCAAGGTACATGCCCTTGACCGGAATTGAACCCGGGACCTTTCAGTCTGCAGGCCGACACTCTATTCACTGAGCCAAACCAGTTTCTGCTTAATATGCCTTTTTAAATTAATGGCCGTGTTTACCAGAAATGAAACATAGTCTGTGGCCAGGAATGAATTGAAAGCCCAACTCCAGCGAGGAGAACAAGCATTAAAGTCAGTAGGCAGTTCTTGGTGTTAACATAAAAACACTCAAACCTGTAAAGAATTTTTGTGAGTTTATTTGAGCCAAACTGTTGACATATGCCGGGAAACAAGAACCTCAACAAATTGAAAGAACGCTCTGAAGAATGGAAGGTTACATCTATATTTATACATTGCAATCAAAGGAAGGGATGGAGGTGGGTTACATGAAATCCATTGGTGATAGACTAGCGAGGCAGGAGAAAGCAAAGTGGGAATCCCTGGCGTTGGATAAAAAGGACAATGATAGACATATATTATACTTAAATGGGTGCAGGAATAATTAACATGATAACAATGAAGGAATTTGTGGTTTTGTCCTGGCACCCAGACACTTTAGGTTGTGGCTCAAAGGGTCCAGAAAAAGGGAAGTTACGAGTTTCTCAGACATTTCAAGGGTATGTTATCATAGATGCAAAAAGACAGATAGGCTCAGTTAAAGTAAAGGTTGACCTTGTCAGTAAAGATACCAGCGAGGATATAACTACCCATCATAACTGCTTTTGGTTAAAGTTTCATTTCAGACTATCCTCTGTGGTTACTTTAGGTCTCTGAGTTTGCAAGACCATCACGAAGGCCTTCCCCAAGCTTCTCAGGTTAGCATATGGCCCCTTTCATCCACATGGAGACATATAATAATTTCTGATAGGTGGAGCTCTGGATTCCAAAACCTCCTGTCAGGCATACAAGGCAATGTCTTGCATCTGCCAGAATGGGGTATGGGCTCATTGCCCGCCCCCCTCCACCAAAGCCAGGTACCCCAAAGGACATCACCTTCAGAGAACAAGTGAACTAGAGGGAAAATCTGCCAAAAGCAGACAAAGTTGACATTCTGACTGCAAATTGTACCCAGAGCTGGACAGGAAATAATAAAAAGTTTCATTCAGCCCTAACCCGTGTGGCTCAGTGGATAGAGCATCGGCCTGTGGACTGAAGAAGGGTCGCAGGTTCGATTCTGGTCAAGGGCATGTACCTTGGTTGCAGGCACATCCCCAGTGCAGGGTGTGTAAAAGGCAGCTGATCGATGTTTCTCTCTCATCGATGTTTCTAGCTCTCTATCCCTCTCACTGCCACTCTAAAAAAACAATAAAATATATATTTTTTAAAAATGCAGGAGGCAGCTGATTGATGTTTCCCATGGATGTTTCTAATTCTCTATTCCCCTCTTCCTCTATGTAAGAAATCAATAAAATATCTTTTTTAAAAAAAGCTTCATTCACCTCTCAGTAGTTTACAATATTAGCCAAGCAGAATGGGTTCAATCTTGTTATCCAGACTGTCCCAAGTGGATCCCGGGAAAGGATCTGGGGCGGTTATCTAAGGCGTCCCTTTTGATAAACTTTAACCGTGAAGGTGTTGGGACATTCAAGTAGTTGCTAGCGAAGAGGCTACTCTGAGCAAGCAGAACCAAGGGCAGGCCTAAGACCGAAAAGACCAGAAGTTTTAATTTCAATTTTAAATGTACGCAAAATGATTCAACTAACTGCCGGAGGAATTACACCGCAGGAAACATACGCAGTTGCAAATCACACAGCACTTGATTATTCACAAAAGTTCCTGATGCTGCGTGTACAGGCTTGATGGGATCCTGGTGGTGCTGTCCTCTGTGGTCCGACAGCTGGGCTGGTCTGGTCCGGCATGCAGGGGGCCGGCGTTCCTCACCGGAGAGCTCGGTCACGTCTCTCTTGGAGGTGCTAGCCATTCTTCTGTCATCTGGCAGAGAGGGGCGTGGAGCAGCGTTGCTTGCCGGACTGACAAAAGGACATGCCTCCTTGGCTGTCTCGACTGGTGAGCACCATTGGCTGGCCAGGACTTATTTTAAAGCCTGTTTTGTATCTGCAGCAGTTCAGGTGGCTATCAAAGAGTTACATAACTGCACACATGTTAATCTCGAACAGGGTGAGGGGATACATATGATTATCTAGGGAGAGTACATCATTCACACAAATGGTTATCTTAGCAAGTCACTTTGAGTCCGTACCTGAAGTTCAAATTCTTATTTATGGGGTACACATGCTTTAGGGCAGTGGGGAATGTGTCCTTAATATCACACTTTAGATTTCAGGAAAGTTAACTCAAATATTTTTAAACTTTTTTTTTAAACATTTTTAAAGCATTTTAAACATCTTCTATATAAATAAACAGGTAATATGCAAATTAGACAGGCATCACAACCTGCTGGAAGAGGCTGCATTATGACCACTCAGGAGGAGCTGCACATGCAGATGGGCGGGAGGAGACTGCGTGCAGCCCCCACCCCAGCTGACACACACACACCAGGGATGGGGGCGTGCTACAAATGGCTGTGCAGTGCAGCTCAGAGCACACCCCTGGTGGGTGGTGGCAGCGGCCAGAGCGAAGCAGCCCTGGTCCCAGATGCCTGGCAGCAGCTGGAGTGAAGCAGCTGTTCCTGGTGCTGGAGGGAAACTAGTGCCAAGGGAGGGAAGGCCTATTCTGGAACAAATCTTCGTGCATTGGGCCTCTAGTGTCTATATACCGGTATTACTGCAACACAGATTCAGAGAGGTCCCCTTCAAAGAGAAAAACCTTTCTCCTTTTTGAATTAAATTTGAGTCCAAACCTCTTGCAGTCCTCTACACATTTCTTTTTCCACCTTTGCTCATGTAGTGTTCTCCACTTAAATGCCCATCTCTCTTCTCATGTTCTCCAGGTTCCCATAGCAAATTACGGAAGCACGGAGCACCCCACAGGTCACCGCCTCCATAAAGCTTTCCCAGGTACAGCCTGCTCAGAGGGACTTCTCTCCTCTGTATTCCCTGAGCATTTAGTCTTCACCTCAGCTCTACCCATCATATTCTGCCTTTGAGAAGGCTAAAAGGATAATTCTAATGTACCCCTGATGTTTGGGGGCTAGCAATCTGAATCTGTGCCAGCAACCTAACGTACATTCTTTCTTTTTTTTTTTTTTTAATATATTTTATTGATTTTTTACAGAGAGGAAGAGAGAGGGATAGAGAGTGAGAAACATGGATGAGAGAGAATTATAGATCAGCCGTCTCCTGCACACCCCCTACTGGGGATGTACCCGCAACCATGGTACATGCCCTTGACCGGAATCAAACCCAGGACCCTTCAGTCTGCAGGCCGACGCTCTATCCACTGATCCAAACCTGTTTCGGCCTAATGTACATTCTTGATAACCTATAATTAATGATATAATTACTACTAACCTATAATTCGGTCACTGCATCTTTTCCACAAACTGGTCTTGCAAGATCTGTTACCTAAATGCTCACATTTTACAGAGGCCATAAACCATGAGCAGTACACAACCCCTGGAGGGGGTTATCAGCAGTGGTGCCAGGCCAGGCCCTTAGATATGATCTTAAGACCCCCATCCCAACCCACGGGGCTTTTTGCAAAGCCCACGAAAGGTACAGAAGTCCCATTCATATTTGGGGACAAAGAAACCAAAGGGGATTAAAGAAGGGTTCCCACCATATTGGTTTGCTCAGACTTTGGAGGCAATTCCTCTGAGACCACCAGGGTAATAAAGCTGTGTAACTCCATTTCTCTGAGCGTCGCTTGGATTTCTTCAGTCTTCCACAACACCTTGAATTGTGATCATCACAGTGTACATCTGGTATCCCATGTGGTTAAGGTTCTGAAAGGCAACAGCTGAACCTTGTCCACCTTTGCATCACTCAGCACCCAAAAAAGAAGAATCGATGCTCGGTTGATGTCTGATGCATTAAATTGGAGAGAATTGAACTGGAACACTTGGGGTCTCTTTTATAATTCTGTAAGTTCCTCAGTTCCAGCTACTATTGTTTGTTGAAAACTGGGAGGTTTCTGTGCATTTGTAGACATGAACTGGAAGACCATCTGAGAAGTGAATTTAAGACTTAGGAAGGACAGTGCTCAGATGTGCTTTGGTTCCACCATTTTTACAACTACTCACCCTTCAGTTTGCCTTCACAAACTCATGCCAGTATTGAATAGTTGCTTTGGCAGATTGAAGAATTTTTATGTGTCCCTATTGTTCTATCTTCTTTCCATTCCTCATCCCTTAAAAGGGAGCCCAAGGAGCTGAAACCAGTTTGGCTCAACGGATAGAGCGTTAGCCTGCAGACTGAAGGGTCCCAGGTCCGATTCTTGTCAAAGGCATGTACCTTGGTTGCGGTCCCATCCCCAGTAGGGGGTGTGCAAGAGGCAGCTGATCGATAACTCTCTCTCCTCGATGTTTCTGACTCTCTGTCTCTCTCTCTTTCTCTCTGTAAAAAATCAATTTTACATATATATAATATGTTTCTATAAATAAGTGTACCTTAAAAAAAAAAAAAAAAGGGAACCCAAGGAGGCAGTTGTGGAACAACAATGATGATGATAATAAATAATAGTAATAATGACCAAACCAGGCACAGTTCTGAGTGCTTAACTCATGGATCCTCTCTGTGGGGTAGGCATATTGATATCCAATTATAGCTCAGATACCAAGTCACAGAGCTAGCAGGGAGCAGAGCTCGGACTCTGATCCTGAAGTTGAGGATGGGGTTTGAATCTCAGCTTGTTACTTACTAATTTGAGACCCTCCACAAGTTACTTAATGCTGAGCCTTGATTTCCTCACTCAGAAAAGGAG
Source organism: Pipistrellus kuhlii (assembly GCF_014108245.1). Lineage (NCBI taxonomy): Eukaryota > Metazoa > Chordata > Mammalia > Chiroptera > Vespertilionidae > Pipistrellus > Pipistrellus kuhlii. Next base: position 165,195,433 of record NW_023425515.1, on the reverse strand, counting down.
ATAATAAATTTCCTCTTTGAGATATATAGAGATTAAATGAGATAACATGTCTAAAAGCCCCAGTGATTAAAAATAGTTATTTAAAAAAAAAATAAAATAGCACATAATATTAACATTATAGCAATGAAGGCAGAGCCAAGGAAAATGTGTGGTTCATGTTAAAAGAATGTCTCCCAAGTTCATTCTTTTATGTCATGTTGTGAAGGTAATTTGATTCCAATGTGGAAAAATTCCCTAGCGAGAGTTCACAAGACAAAACCATATTTGACATGTAACACAGAGAGACTGAGTGTTCTTCCCATCAAATGAGGCCCTTCCAGCATATGGTATTTTTGCTAATCAGCTAACTGTACATTGGGATATCATAAAAGACAGAACAGGCTGACACAAATTGGAAAAGAAAATAGAAAGATCACACTGAAGTCATCCCAAATGGGCTCATATATTTTAATCATTCTGTATTAGCTTGCTGCATCTTCAAATATTTTATTTTCAAATCAAGTCACAGCTGTGTGTACTTTAGGCTGTGGCCGTCATAAACAAATATGAAGAGAAGCAGAGTTAAAACAGATGAGTATCAATGGTTATCCATTAGTCTGATATAATTGAACACAAAAGACCATTAAGAGACTTGAAAAAAAAATGTTAGAAATAGGACTTCAAGTATGAGCTTCTGCATAACTGAATGACAGCTTTGCTGGTGCCTGTTGTCTAGTTTGGTCAAGGTTATATTGTTTTTGGGAAGCTAGTCCTCCCCCTCCCAAGTGACTCCATTGATAAGTAAAGAAGGTAGAAGGTTTCAGAATATGAGAGCCAGATTTCCATGAAACACAGTCAAAGATTGTAAAGTAAGTACCCAGCTCTTCTATACAATTGGAGATGCATTGGACCATGGAAACTCACCCCTCACCACCACCACCATTGACTGGTTTCTGTTTTTTGGCAGGGAAAGGATTACCATCTTTACTGTCTCCTCTCATCCCTACTCCCTCCTTTTTCAATTCCTCATCTCTCTCTCTCTAAACACCTGGAGTTGTCCCTTGCTTGGGTCTAAAAGTCAGTTTAGTGTCTTAAATATCAATCCATTCCATAAATGACAAATTCGGTAAAATGCATTTACCTAACGTAAGGGATGCCATATCCAATCACTTGGTACAAGGGCAACTGGAGAGAGACCACGTTTGAAAAGTACACCCACAGAGGACGGCTGCTCTCACACTCGGAGCCATCATGCTGTGAAGTATCCTCAGTGGAGACGGTGTGGAGCTGTACATTCTTTTTTCTTTTCTTTTTTTTTAAAATATATTGTATTGATTTTTTACAGAGAGGAAGGGAAAGAGATAGAGAGCTAGAAACATCAACCAGCTGCCTCTTGTACACCCCCTACCGGGGATGTGCCCGCAACCAATGTACATGCCCTTGACCAGAATCGAACCCGGGGACCTTTCAGTCCGCAGACCGACGCTCTACCACTGAGCCAAACCGGCTTCGGCTGTACATTCTTTAACACTCAGCTCACTGTCTGCTTCATTTTCTGATTATAAAAACTGTTTGCTTAGATCAGAAAAATCTGAGCTAGTAATTCAACTGGGGACACAGGTCAAGAGGTAAAACCCAGCTGGGTTGGGGGAAGAGCCAAGTCTTGAGGCGCCTTCCTCTTGGTCACTCGGGACTGGGGGATCTGTCCAGATTAACTGTGGAGTTTCTCCAGAACAGCACGAACTTCCTCTGGGTGATAGTTCCAAGGGCCAGGCCCCCCCTGCAAGAGAAATAAATCAGCATTCCCAGATTTCTGACCTGCAGGAGATCTGGGCTAATGATATCCATGTGGTAGGCATCAGGATGGTGTTGTCAGTGGCAGATGCAACCATGAGAAGATGTGCGAGATCACGCAGGGGAGTGTGTGGAGTGGCCCCACCATTTAGGACAGGACAGAAGTAGGAGGAAAACCGGAGTGGGATAAAGTGAATAGTTTCAAAGGGAGAAATGGGTCTCTACAAATACACTCTTCTTCTATAATCTTCCATAATCATACCTCAGACATATCTTCTCCACTCCTCACATCAAGTTCTATTCACTCTACATCAGAACCGCCCCTGCCTCTCCAATCCCACGGCCTAATTCAGCCCCTTCCTCTTCTATTCGGGCAGCTGTCTCACCTCCTGACAATGCCCTGCTCTCTCCACTCCATTCTCACCCAGTAGCCAGTGATCTTTCTAAAGTAAGGATCTGATCATGTCTCCCCCCTGCTCAAAACTTCTCAATGGCTCTCCTTTGCCCTAAAATGAAGGCCAAACTCCTTGGTCCAGAATGGGACCCCTGTAACTCAAGAGCCCTCAGCTCTCCATTCACACCCTGCCCTAGCACGCCTCAGTGCCTTTGCCCACCCTGTTCTCAATATCTGCAATGATTTTCACTCAGCATGCTCACATGGCTGGCTCCCGATCCCTTAGCCAAGCAATTATAACTTCCTTGGGAAAACTTGCCCTTCCCCAAAGGCTGGAAAACTGCCTGAGAGCTAAATCTGTCCTGATGCCTCCATACCCTTTCGTTTACGTTTTGTCTGGGCCATTTTTGTGACACCAGGGGGACTGAATTGTGGAGACAGGGATTGTCCCCCGCCCTACAGGAACGGTTTGCTGACCCTGGCTCTGGAGCCTCACAGCAGTTAGGATACGTATGACACTCTAGTTGGGTTGGGTCTTCCTTATCCCCTAGACCCGTGGTCGGCAAACTGCGGCTCACAAGCCACATGTGGCTCTTTGGCCCTTTGAGTGTGGCTTTCCACAAAATACTACAGTCTGGGCAAGTCTATTTTGAAGAAGTGATATTAGAAGAAGTTTAAGTTTAAAAAATGTGGCTCTCAAAAGAAATTTCAATCATTGTACTGTTGATATTTGGCTAATGAGTTTGCCGACCACTGCCCTAGACTGTGAACACTTCAAAGAAGGTTTGGGCCATTTTAAATTCACTTTTTTGTGTGTGTGTTCTCAGTGTTTTCACAGGGCCTACCCCAGGGTAGGGACACAGTGCTCAGTTTGCCTCAGTCCTGCCATCTTAGAATCATGTCTCAGGGGAGGACTGGAATCCTCAGGCTCTGACCCTCAGCACTCTAGAGATTCATCCTTAAGTCGTTTCTTATTTCAACTGCATTCATAGGCCACAGAGGAGTATCCCCATGGCTCAGCTTTCTGTGCTCTCCAAGGCTGCAAATCCCTTCAGCAGCTACCAGACTAGGTCTCTGACCTCTCAGGGGAGGTCAACAGGGCCCAGGGGCCAGAGGCTGTGTTATGTCCCTCCCTGGCCAGGCTGGAAGCCTTGAGAGGAACACAGTCCTTCCAGAAAAGAAGCCTGGACTCAACCTCTGTCTTGAACCTCTGCTTCAGTATTTCTATCTCTGAACTTCAGGGTTTGTGTTCTTCCCACTTCCTTCAGCCCTCCAGTTTCAGGCCTGCCTCAGAGATTAGCTGCTGCAGACCTCCCACTTTGACTCATCCCATCCAAAGGCCTTAGAATTAAAAATCAGCCTGGTACAGAGTGACCTGGGGCAAGTCAAATCCCCTCTGAGCATTGATTATAAAATGGAAACAATATTCTCTATCTCTAAGTTTCAAATTAAACCAGAAGGCTGCCAGGAGGCCCCAGCTTCAGCCTAAATGCTAGGGATTTCCCTGTGCATCATTTCGTCCCCTGAGACATGGGAGCCAACATCTCCATTTTGCAGAAGAAACAGGAGCTCCAAGGAAAGAAAGGACCTATCCATGGTTACATGACTGGTAAATGGCTGGGCAGCTGTTTGAATCCAGGTCTGCTGATTCTGATATGAAGCCCTTTCATTTTTTGCCCTTTGCCCTCCCTGGGCCCCTGCCCTGGGGTGGGGGTGGGAGTGGTCACCACCTTGTAGAGGATCCTGCCCTCCTGGAGCACGTAGAGCCTGTCGGGCAGCGCGGCGTAGAGCTGGCTGCTCTGGTTCTCCATTGAGTCCGCCACCACAGGGCACCGGGGGCTCCTGTCCAGCAGCAGGTGGGCTGCCTGAAGGCGGTCCTGGAGGTTCCGGTGGTTCCTGATGACCACGTTGTTCTTAAAAGCCCAGCCATCTGCAAGAGAAAGGCCGAGCAGTGGACCCCACAGCGTGGTACACACTTCCTTTAGACTAAATAGCCCCCACTTTTAACTGGGGGATCCCAGATTGAGGACCCATGATTTGGCCCAGTTTCCTATTATGGGTAAATACATGAGATCAAATAGGGAGTTAGTCATTGATCCAGAACTAAAGTCCTCAGCTCCTGGTATCCAGATCAGGGCTCTTCAATGTAAGACAATCCAACAGACCAGAGCTTCTCAAACTTGAATGTGATAATGAATCAGGGATCTCATTAAAGGAGGATTCTGATTCAGTCTGTCTCGGGTGGCCCTGAGGCTAGCCAGCTCCCGGGATGCCAAGGCTGCTAGTGCCTGGACCACACCAGCCAGGACCTAGAGCAGTGTTTGTCTAAGTGTGAGCTACCCAGACCAGTAGCATCAGCATCTCCTGGGAGTTTGTTAGCCGGGCAGATTCTGACTGACCAAGAATGAATGCGTCAACCATCAGTTTTAACAGTCTTCCAGATGATTCTAACACATGCCACCATTTGAGAACTACTGCTCTAGTGTCTGGACAATTTTCCTCTTCTATTTATTCTCCGCCAGAGTTCTTTGCAAAAAACAAATCTGACTATGTCACTCTCCTGCTTAGAGCTTTCAGTGGCTCCCTATCACCTTCAGGATAAGCCCCAAGCTCCTCAGTATGGTCTACCAGGTCCTGAGTGACCTGGCCCATCTCTCTGGTCTTCCTCCAGCCTTTTGCTCCAACCAGTGTAATTTTGGGAGATCCTCGACACACTCACCCCCAAGCTGTCTCTCACTTCTGCCTTTTTCTTCGCAGCTCCTGCCTCCGGCTGGACTTTCTCTCCTTGTTTGCATACTGTGGCTTCTGCTGCTGCAGCTGATGTGTTAGCTCTCTAACAGCCTTAAAACAAGCCACGCAGGTGAGCTTAGAGCCAAATACAGCTATTAGCCTGGCAATGACCTCCTGGTCTTACTACCTTTCAGGCGTCTTCAAACTACGGCCCGCGGGCCACATGCGGCCCACAGAGGAGTCTGATCCGGCCCGCCAGGTTTTTTGGGCAGTGAGCGCAGCCGAGGTGTTACAGTAGGAATTAGTAGTTCATATAGTCCGGCCCTCCAGCTCTCTGAGGGACCGTGATCTGGCCCCCACTTTAAAAAGTTTGAGGACCCCTGAACCTAACTTATCGTCCAGAAATCTCTGAGAATGATTCCTAACACAAAATTTGGTCTTTTTTTTTTTTTTTTTTTTTTTTTTTTCCTGATTAAACACCAATTATGAGCCCAACTCCTTAGCATGGCATTTAATGATCCCTGTCATCTCTCCCCACCCACATTTCCAGTCACGGCTGCTAGTCTTTTCACGTCTAGCTAGAGTAGACTCCTCGAATGATGCTGACACCCCTCTGCCCTTTCTCCTTACCATCTCTTCCATGTTTGAAATCCTACCTGTCCTTTTAAGGCTCAACTCTCCACAGGGCTGCTCAACGTTGGCACTAATGACATTTCAGGCTAGACAATTCTTTGTTTTGTGTGTGTGTGTGTGTGTGTGTGTGTGTGTGTGTATAGCAGGGTATGGGACCATCCTGTGTGTTGTAGGATTTTGAACTGCAACCGCCCCCCACCACCTTCAATTGTGACAACCAAAAATGTCTTCATATATTGCCAAATGACCCCTGCAAGACAAAATTCCCCTTGGCTGAGAACCATTCTCTAACATCATCTCCAGGAAAGTTTCCCTGACATACTAAGTCGTGTGATTTTGGGGCAAGTTTTCTAAAACTCTAAGTTCTCAATTTTCTTATCTGTAAAATGAGTTAATAGGACCTACTAATTAATAGAACCTACTAAGTAGCTGACTGTGAGGCTTAACTCAGATAACTATGAATGGAATACCCAGTACTCAGCCTGCTTCTTAGGACCTGCTCAAAATATGTTGGTTTATTTTGTCTGACTGCCCCAAGTAACAGAAAGGTAGGAGAGAACCCAGTTTTTATTATATGCTGCAGATTTTCTGCTACTTTGCTCTGAAGACGTTTCCCCCAGCCCCTTCCAAACCAAACCATTTAAAGCTACTTGAGTTTAAATGGAAGGAGATTTTCAATTGACCTCATTTGCCAGGGTGCCCTTCTGCTCACAGGAGGTGGCACTTACTAGCTAATGGGCCCACAGATGGGAAAGTTGCTGTGTCCCCTTCTACGTGCCCCATTTCTGAGGAGCATGGGACCCAGACAATGTGGTCAGGGGTTCCTATGGAAGCCACATGGCCTGTGCTTACAATAATAGTTATCTTCCAGGGTAATATAAGTTGCTTGAGTCCATCGGCAGAATTTGCTTCACCTCCTTAGTGTTTCAAAGTCCTCTACTCAGAGCCCTTCCCCCAAGAAAAAACAGTATTTACAGTATTCATTACCTGCCCCACGACATCAAAACTTTGTAGATGACAACAGCACCACGTTTGGGCAATTAGTCCCTGGAACTTCACAGCAACCTCCTGCGGCGGCCAAACAGAGCTGCTCGCCCCCATCCTGCCACTGAGAACATGGGGGCCCAGACAGGAGTGCTGACTCGCATCCCAACTTCAACTGTGAGTTCCTTAGGGGCAAGAACTGTGTGCATGTTTCATCTCTCTAGCCCCAGGCCACCACAGGGCTGGGCACCTAGCAGGCACATGTTAAATATTGCTGACTGAGTGGTTCTGTGGGATCAGTGTTGTCATCCCATTTTAGTGGCACAGAAGCTGGCATGGAAGGTACATTGGCCCCGGCTGTGTGGCCAGCATGCAATGCAGCCAGGACCCAGGTTTAGGCCTGAAACTCCAGTCTGCTCCTCCCACCACATCTCCTACTTTCCCATAATTTACCTGGACAAACGTGATATCTGTGAAAAAGGAAACTGATTGTTTTGGGCCCCAGATCCCAGACATCCTGGGATCTGAGGACACTGGCTCTGTGTACTTCAGTTATGGGGTTCAGGCCATACCCACTTCTGTCTGAGTGACAGAAACAAGTACCCTGGGGAAGGAGAAAGAAATGCCCCAACCAGGAGTGGCAGAGCACAGAGGAAAGAGGTCAGGTCTGTGTCAGGATAGGGACAGGAAGCTTTTCCTCAGTGGATGAGGTAGGCACCCTGGGCTAAGGGAAGGGTTAAACCAGCTGGGTCTGACTCGAGGAGAAATGGGTGAAAAGGCAGATATCAGGACCAGAGACAATTTCTGCGATGGTTTGACCACCCTTGTCCCAGTTTGCAACTTATTTTTTAGAGATTAAAGCTGGAGCCCTAGCTGATTTGGCTCAGTGGATAGAGTGTCAGCCTTTGGACTGAAGGGTCCCAAGTTCGATTTCGGCCAAGGGCACCTGTCCAGGTTGCAAGCTTGACCCCCCAGCCCCCAATGGGGGGCATGCAAGAGGCAGCCGATCATTGATTCTCTCTCACTGATGTTTTTGTCTCTCTATCCTTTTCCCTTCCTCTCTGAAATCAATAAAAAAAAAAATAATAATAATAATAATAAAATTTAAAAAGACTTAAAAAAAAACTGGACCGTGGTCAGCAAACTGCGGCTCTCAAGCCACATGTGGCTCTTTGGCCCCTTGAGTGTGGCTCTTCCACCAAATACCACGTGCAGGCACACATGTACAGTGCGATCGAAACTTCGTGGCCCATCTGCAAAAGTCCTTTTTTGGCTCTCAAAAGAAATTTCAGTCGTTGAACTGTTGATATTTGGCTCTGTTGACTAATGAGTTTGCCAACCACTGGCTCTAGGACCTTGCTACTCCAAGCGTGGTCCCAGAACCAGCAGTCTCATGATCACATGGGGAGGCCATGCCTTGTGGCTCAGCTGGAATCTGCATCTTAATGAGATCCCAGGTGGTTTAAGTATAAACATTAAAGTTTGAGAAGTGCTGGCCAAAGATAGTGAAATCAGCCTGGGCCGAGCTTCAGCCGTCAGCTGTGATGACACCAAAGCAGTATCTCTATTCAGCTGTAAAGACCACAGACACCTGTGGGCACCCACATTCTCTTTTACTGTTTCAATTTTATTACGGACATTTTTTAATATACATAAAAGCAGAGAGAAGAATATAGGAAAACCTCTATGTACCTATTACCCTTTGCTAATATTTTAGGTTTCCGCAAAGTCTTAATGAGGACAGGGGCTGCCAGTTAAATGAATAAGTTGAAAGCAATTTTCAAACCTTTGGGTACATATAAATCAAGATGCAATGGGCCTGAGGTAGGGCCCAGGAACATGAATTTTCAACAAGATGGCACTGACACTAGGGATCCTGGGACTGCACTGGAGAAAGCACTGCTGGATCAACTTTGCTGAAAATTAACTAATAGCAAGCTCTACACTTACAACACATGGAGGAGCCAGCAAGGCCAATACTAGCCTAAAGCCTCACTTCCCTCATTCACCCACCTTTTACTGGGTTCCAGCTCTGGGACATGGTGTCTGCCTGGTGCTGGCTGACAGAAACAAATATTGTGGGGATAAAGGGGAATAGATGACACTCATTCCACGTGGCCACCCAAGCCTCTTGCCTTCTTCAGTCTCTGGGTCTGAGAGTTGGGCTAAGTTCATGGATTTGATCCCACAAAAAGCAGGAAAGGTAGAAGCGTATCTGACTACTAACTCCAGCATCGCCCAGAGCTTGTTAGAAATGCACATTCTGAGGCCCCATGGGGGTCTGACTCGGACTCTGTCCAGTAGGCTGTTTTAACAAGCCTCCCAGGCGCTCCTGATGGTCACTAAAGCTTGGGAACCATGACAGAGATGAACCAAGATGTCCCTTTGAAATCTGAAGGGCTTAGGATGAATTTCACAAGTACTAGTAGCTAAATGGCAGTCATTTCACTTGTGACATTTCAGCTCTAAATTCCTTGTAATTGTGCTCATATTAGCTCCTCTCTCTCTCTCTCTTTCTCTCTTTCTCTCTCTCTCTCTCTCTCTCAAGTATTTTATTGATTTTTTTACAGAGAGGAAGGGAGAGGGGATAGAGTTTGAAACATTGATGAGAGAGAAACATTGATCAGCTGCCCCCTGCAACCCTTCTGCAACCCGTCTGGGGATGTGCCCACAACCAAGGCACATGCCCTTGACCAGAATTGAACCCGGGACCCCTCAGTCACACCCCGATGTTCTATCCACTGAGCCAAACCAGCTAGGGCTAGCTCCTCTCTCTTGATTTCCCTACTTATCCATTCAGAATATTAGGCACTCCCCCAGCTAGACCCTGTCACTCCAGGTATTCTGCTCTTTGCGCCTAGCCGAAAGCACAGACTGAAGTTAGCAAGTGGTGGGTAAACCTAGCAGGGACTGGGAGATGGTGGGTAAACTCTCTCCCTCGCCTCCTACACCTCTCTTCACTCCCAACCTGGGTGGAAGGTGAGCCAATAAAGAGAGGGCAGGAGGAGGTAGAGGCAGGGAATCTTTGTGTACCTGATGCATGTGCTTCTTCAATGTAAATGACGAGAAAATCTGCTATGGCGCTAAAGTCTTCAGTAAGTCTCTTGAATTGGTCAAATTTGAAAAGGAATGAAGGTCAGGTACAACTTCCAAAATTCAGCACCAGTGGCCTGTTGCCTGAAACAGAAATGGAACCATCTCCGACCAATCATTTACACACAGCATTTATTTCACAAGCATTTGCTTCCGCCTCAATCCTCTTCTCTTTATTTCCCCCTCTAAGATGGACCAAGGGCACAGTGAAGAGGAGCAGAAGCTTAGAAAGCAGAACTTAGGAGAAGGTGGAGCCAGTTTACTCCTCTATAAAGTGAAGGGGTTTATCATGCGGTCTTAGGGGGCCGCCACAGTTGCTGGGTGAGGATGAAAAGAGTGATAAGAAGAGTCCCTTTGGGTGCAGTTTACAAGGCAAGCATACATCCATTCTCTCATGGGATGTGATTGGTATACTACAAGGCCGATAATTTTCTCCCCCGTCTTATAGACAAATTGAGTTTTATAGGCCTGTCTCATGTCAGTAGGTCAGCAGTGGAGTTAAAATTAACTCTGGCTCATAGACTCTCAATTCAATGTTCTTTCCACAATTCAATGTTTTCTCACCCACAAATGTACATAGTAATAATACTTTATAGGATTGTTATGAGAATTAAAGAAGTTCATACAGATAAGGGCTTCAAATGGTGCCTGGCCCATAGTAGGTGCTCAATAAATGTAAGCTGGTATTAGATATTATCTTCTCCCTGAGCCAAGATGTGGGGGAGGCAGTGAAAGGGACTCAGGAAGGGCAGTGAAGGGTGGGAGCAGGGCCAGCTACATAATGTACTGTGCAAAATGAAAACTCAGGGCCCCTAGTTCAAAAAATGGGGGGGAGGAGGGAGGAAATGCCATTTAGTATATCCTATATAATAAAAAGGTAATATGCAAATTGACCCTCACACAAGATGGCCACCTCATGTGGTCAAAGATGGCCACCACAAGATGGCTGTCAGGGAAGGGCAGCTGTGGGCAATCAGGCCAGCAGGGGAGGGCAGTTAGGGGTGACCAGGCCAGCAAGGGAGGGAAATAGGGGGGAACCCAGGCATTCAGGGGAGGACAGTTGGGGGTGACCAGGTTGGCAGGGGAGGGCAGTTAGGTGTGACCGGGACAGTTGGGGGCAACCAAGCCTGAAAAGGAGGGCAGTTGGAGGTTACTGGGCCAGCATGGGAGGGTAGTTGGGGGCAATCAGGCTGGCAGGGGAGCAGTTAGGCATCAATCTGGTTGGGAAGTGGTTAGGGGTGATCAGGCTGGCAGACAGGCAAGTGGTTGGGAGCCAGCAGTCCCAGATTGTGAGAAGGATGTCTGACTGCTTGATCCTGTGGGATCGGGCCTAAACCGGCAGTCGGACATCCCCTGAGGGCCCCAGATTGTAGGGTTCCCAGATTGGAGAAAGTGCAGGCGCCGGGCCTCTAGTTAAGATTAAGGATTTTTCTTATCTTCTGTGGTCTCTGTCTTGCCCTAGCCTGGTACTTTTTTTTTTTTTTTTTTCTTTTTTTAATAGCAAAGGTGGAAATTTATTGAAGAACAAGTACAGATTCCCGCATAGGGAAGGGGAAAGACTCTCACAGCACAGACTCCCACCTGTAGGGGGAGGGGGAAAAATGTCCCACAGAAGGGACTCCCAACATGGGAAGGGGAAGAAGTCCCGCCGACTTCCTGTTTCCACCGTTTATAAAGGCTGAAAGTCCCAGTGCCTTGATATCTCTTCTGATTGGTCATGATATCCTCAGACTAGTTACTATAGTAACTCCAGAGCTCAAAGGTGAGGTTTTCCTATTCCCTTTGGGCTTTCTTCTTCTTCTTCCTTTGAAGGAGGGGTTTCCTTACCTTTATTTTGTACATATAGACCTTCTGTTGTTTCCAGCTCCCTCATTCTATGGACATGTGCCTGTGGCAGCTTTCCAGCCCTGTGCTTCTTCCACGGCCCCCTTCATGGCTAGGATCTCTAAGATGTCCTTAAACATGTCCTTTTCACCCCTAGGCATCCCCATTCCAGCACACTGCGCCAGTCGCTGTTCCTCAAACATGCTCTGTCGACGCCGCCGGCTTCTCTCGGCCTCCAAGGCCCGCTGTGCCAGCCGCTGCTCCTCGGACATGCTCTGCTGACGGCGCTGCTTCCTCTCGGCCGCAGCGATGCGCTGGGCCAGGCGCTGCTCCTCCGACATGTTCTGGCGGCGGCGCCGGCTCCTCTCGGCCTCGCAGGTGCGCTGTGCCAGCAGCTCTTCCGCCGACATGCTCTGCCGGCGGCGCTGCTTCCTCACAGCGTCCGAGATGCGCTCCGCCAGCCGCTGCTCCTCGGTCATGTTCTGCTGGCGCCGCAGCTTCCTCTCGGCCGCGGAGATGCGCTGCGCCAGGCGCTGCTCCTCCGACATGTTCTGTCTCCGCCGCCGGCTCCGCTCGGCCTCGGCGGTGCGCAGCGCCAGCAGCTGTTCCTCGGACATGGTCCGTCGACGGTGCTGCTTTCTCCTGGCCTCCGAGATGCGTTCCGCCAGGAGCTGCTCCTCGGACATGTTCTGTCGCCGGCGCTGCTTCCTCTCAGCCGCGGAGATGCGCTGTGCCAGGCGCTGCTCCTCGGAGATGGCGTGTCGACGCTGCCGGCTCCGCTGGGCCTCGGCGGTGCGCAGAGCCAGCAGCTGGTCCTCGGACAGGTTCTGCCGACGGTGCTGCTTCCTTTCGGCCCCAGAGGCGCATTGTGCCCATAGCTGTTCCTCTGACAGGCTCTGCCCGGGACCCCGGCCTCTCTGGGCATCGCTTGCAGGGAGTGTGACTAGAGTCTGCTCTGCACGGAGGCTGTCCGGGACGCAGCCGCTGCTGCCGGCCGGGGTGGGTGCAGAGAGGTGCCTGGCCGGGGTGGGTGCAGGGAGGTGGCTGGCCGTGGTGGGTGCAGGGAGGTGGCCGGCCGCGGTGGGTGCAGGGAGGTGGCCGGTCGCGGTGGGTGCAGGGAGGTGGCCGGCGGCAGCAGCATGGGCAGCGGTGGGCACCGGAGCCCCTGGGGCTGGCTGCTGGCTCTCGGAAGCCGCAGTGGTTTCACCCACCGAGTGATCATCTTCGACCACGGAGTCCTCACTGACATCACCGCTTTTCTGCCACGGCGCTAGCTCCTCCTCCTCGCACTCTACAAACTTGTCCTTCGGCTCCAGCTCCTCCTCCTCGCATTCCAGAAACAGGTCGATGTCCGCCATGCTCCCGGGGTCGTCGCCGCCATCCCCGCTGCCGGCAGTCTGACCCAGAGAAGGCGCCATCGCCTTAAAGGAACCTGCACTCGGAGGCGCCGGGAGAAGGGGATGCGAGCAGGGGAGGGGACGGTGGTCTGACCGGGAGAAGGCGCCCTCGCCTTAAAGGAACATGCATTCGCCTTTGCCTTTAAGGAACATGCATTCGGTGCGGGGAGAAGAGGGTGGAAGCAGAGGAGGGGACGGTGGTCTGACCGGGAGAAGGCGCCCTCGCCTTAAAGGGACAGACATGGACACGCACTCGGCGCCGCCGGGAGAAAAGGATGGGAGCAGGAGAGGGGATGGTGGTCTGACCTGGAGAAGGCACCGTCGCCTTAAAGAGACCAGCACTCGCTGCCGCCTGGAGAAGGGGGTGGGAGCAGGGGAGGGGACGGTGGTCCGACCGGGAGAAGGCGCCCTCGCCTTAAAGGGACATGCACGGACAAGTACTCGGTGCGGGGAGAAGGGGGTGGGAGCAGGGAAGGGGACGGTGGTCTGACCCAGAGAAGGCGCCCTCGCCTTAAAGAGACATGCACTCTGGGAGAAGAGAGTGGAAGAGGGAGATTGAGTGGAAAACGGAGAAGAGGGAATCGTGGAAAGTTAGTCTACCTGAGGGTGTGAGGAAACCTCCCTCGGGTTCCAGTGATTTGGGATGGATCCCCGCCCCCCCCAGGGGGTCGGGGGTGGGGTCAGGGGCGGGGTAAGGGAGAGGGTGGGAGGGCCAAGGAATGAAGCTCTGTGCACTGGAGCTGGCGCTGACGACCCCCCCACCCCCCTCCCCGACCCTTTCGCCCTGCCTGGCCTGGTACTTTCTGTTGCTGTTTAATGTTGCACTCCCCTGGGCACAGGGATACTCACAGGGTGAATGCAGACTCTCACAGTCACCCAGGAGCCCCCAAATTCAGTGTGCGTGTGAATGTGTGTCTGCGGCCACTGGCTATTGGCGTTCCTTTCCCTCCAGCCACCTGACCAATGTACCACAGCCCAGCCAGGAACACAAAAACTTAGCCAGACATTTCTCCTGCCCACCCCAACCCACAGGAGATTACAAACTCTGCGCAGCGACATGCCAGATACCTTGATGTCAGGGGAGGTGGGCAAGAGACTCCTATCAAGGCACCCCAGGCACTTGCCAAATTGCACTCTGATGCTGTGGGCCCTGGATGGGGACGGCTGCCTCCACGCCCTGCACCTGATCCTGCCCATGCCCATGCCCATGCCCAGGCCCTGTGTGGGCCAGAAGGTGGCAGCAGGAACTGGGTGGGAACAGGAAGGAAGCTATATGGGATGGGAGTGGAAGAGTGGGCCTGGGAGAGCAGGGAGGCTATGGGAGGTGGGATCCTACAGAAGCCAGGTTCCAAGTGCCCAGGATATGTTCCATTGTTGCATCAGGTTACAAAGTGCAAATTCAAAGTTGAAACTATTAAGAATTTCAAGACAACTATCACAAAGCATTAAACCCCAAGCACAAGGCCCTTCTGAATGTGGGACCCCGTGTGTTCACTGGTCCCATGAAGCCTGCCCTGAGTGGCTGCCTTCTGTAACTCTCCAGCCTAGATTGGGGTGAAGTCTAGGGAGCTGCTAGCACCCTGTGGCTACTTATGGCCAGAGCTGAGTGTTAACTGTACACCTGTTAGAACATGCAGGTCCTGCCCTGGGACGTGGCCAGGCGTGGCCAGGCGTGTCTATATCCCCGAGGCTACTCATTGCCCTTGAGGGCAGAGCCTGTTCCTCACACCTCCTCACATCCCCCACCTGGAGCACACTTTTTTTCATCTACAAGCATTTATTCAGCACTTAAATATACAAGGCTCTCTGTGATATGCCAGGGACTCGGCAGAGAGCAAGACCAGCAGGTCTCTGCCTGCTCAATGGGGAGACAGGCAAAATATAAGGAAAGGTACAAATGAAGTAATTTCAAGTTGTGATGGTACAAGAGAGGCTAAAAAGGAGTGATCTGCTTTAGACAGACAGACAGGTCAAGGAAGGTCTCTGGTGAAATGTCTGTCATTTAACTGGAGAAAGGAAGATCAGCAATGAGCCAGGGGGCTAAAGGGAGGAGCAGCAGACAAAGGGACTCCTTGTAGAAAGGCCCTGAGGAGGCACAGGCAGGTTGGTGTGTTCGAGGACCTGTAAGGCCAGTGTGGCGGAAGCCAGGCTGAGGGAGGAATGAGAGTTGTGGAGGGAGAGGTAGGTATGGGCCAGAGCAGGCAGGCTCTCCCGCACTATAAGGAATGGTGCAGTAGGACTTCATGGAGATTCAAAGCAAACATGGTGGATATTTGTTATGATTTTGGCTGCCCATCTCCTAATTGTCCTTCCAACTTGGAATTCCCTATTTTGTGTATTATTTATTGATGGGAGAGTGTGCTCAGCCTTGCTCTATGGAAGACAGAGGAGCCAGGCCACAGTCAGTGACTCTGGTAGGGCTGATTGGACCCTCCCATATAGATATTTGATTCTGGAATAATTGAGATGATAGAATTCATCCATGGTCCAGTGGCAGTGCCCATGAGGGATGGTGGAGTCCCAAGGTGTTTATGGTTTCCCATAACAACCACAATGAAAGCAGCATCCAGGCCTGACCTTTGATGCTAGTAGATAGTGCAGGCCTAGTGCTCCAGCTGTGATTGATTCTGGGGATCTTACAATTTTCTAATACATTCCTTTGTATATGTGTATGTGTGTGACCAAGAAAACCATAGTGGCCCAGCTGGTTTGGCTCAGTAGTTGAGCATCTATCTATGAACCAGGAGGTAACGGTTCGACTCCTGGTCAGGGCATATGCCTGGGTTGCGGGCTCAATCCCCAGGAGGGAGGGGTGTGGGAGGCAGGTGATCGATGACTCTCTCTCATCATTGATCATTAATGTTTCTATCCCTTTCTCCTCCCTTCTGGTGTGTGTGTATATATCAGAGAGGAAATATATCTAGAGGCCTGGTGCATGAAATTTGTGCATGGGGAAGAGTTGTCCCTTAGCCCAGCCTGCATCCTCTCCAATCTGGGACTCTTCAAGGGATGTCTGACTGCCTGTTTAGGCCTGATCCCACCACCAGGATCAGGCCTAAAAGGGCAGTCGGACATCCCTCTCATAATCCAGGATTGCTAGCTCCCAAATGTTCACCTGCCTGTCTTCCTGATTGCCCCTAACAGCTTCTGCCTGCAAGCCTGATTATCCCCTAACCACTCCCATGCCAGCTTGATTGATGTATAACTGCTCTCCTGCCAGCCTGTTTGCCCCCAACTTCCCTCCTCTGCTGGCCTGGTCACCCCTAATTGCCCTCCCCTGCAGGGTTGATCGCCCCAAACTGTCCTCCCTTGTAAGCCTGGCCCCTTTAAACTGCCCTCCCTTGCAGGCCTGGTCCCTCCCATCTTCCCTCCCTTGCTGGCCATCTTGTGGTGGCCATCTTGTGTCCACATGGGGGCAGGATATTTGACCACATGGGGGCAGCCATCTTGTGTGTTGGAGTGATAGTCAATCTGCATATTATTCTTTTATTAGATAAGATAGAAGCCTGGTGCATGGGTGGGGGCTAGCTGGTTTGCCCTGAAGGGTATCCCAGATCAGGGTGAGGTGGCCTGAGCGAGGGGCCTGTGGTGGTTTGCAGGCCAGCCACATCCCCTGGTGATCCAAGTGGAAGCCCTGGTATCTGGAATTTATCTTCTACAATTGAAACTTTGTGGAGGCAAGCCTCCTACTCACTCTGTGGCAGCAGCCATTTCTATTGGAGTTTATCTATTTTCTATAATTGAAACTTTGTAGCCTGGAGTGAAGGCCTGAGCTGGCCAGGGCTGCAGAAGTTTGACTTCTTCCATTGCCCGGGGCAACCCTAGCCTCCTGCTCTTTCAGCTCAGTGGCTGCCGCCATTTCTGTTGGAATTTATTTACCTTCTATAATAGAAACTTTGTACTATTGAGTGGAGGCCTCGGCTGGCCAGGATGTGTGGAAAGCTTGGCTTCCTCCATTGCTGGGGAAACCCAAGCCTCCCTCCTGCTCTCTGTGGCCACAGCCATCTTGATTGGGTTAATTTGCATACTCGCTCTGATTGGCTGGTGGGTGTAGCAGAGTGGTGGTTAATTTTCATATTACTCTTATTATTAGGATATATGTGAAATACAAAGTGAGTTTCTGTTGCTTGCAAGCCAGCCTCCTGAGGCTAAGGAGGGCTGTATAATAAAAAAATGATCAGGTTTTTATAGAAGATCACCCTGGCTGTTCTAAAAAAAAAAGGGACTGAGGTGAGAATGGAAGCTGTAGAGGAGCAGTTGGGAGCATGGAAGGAATTCACATGAGAGACAATGAGAGCATAGGCTAGTGTGTGGGCAGTAGAGAAGGAAAAACTGGAATTGACAGGATTTGCTGATGGATGAGTACCTTGCTTGTGATTTACTTGGTTAGTTATTTCTTCACCTATTTCCCCAAAGAATTTGAAGTAGCTTAGGAGGCATAGAAGAGGAGGGAAATGTGGAAAACATAAATAGGCTTTCAGGTTCCTGCATTATAACAGTTGATATTTGACTCTGAGTTTTCTATGGCCAATTAAAGGAAAGTATTGGTTCTAGTCATCATTTTTCAGTATATGAGGAGAAAGCAGGCCAGTTTCTTTGGAGATGCACAGTTCTCCCTGTCCTTGGCTCACAGATTTTCTCTTAAGAGGCCCTAGAGTGTTGCGTGGGCCTCTGTTGATGCTAGTGGATTACTCAACGAGTCCTTGCCCCTGTGACAGGGTTGCTCAGGCCTCAGCAGGAGACGCTCAGGGGCCAGTCATGGACAAGTGGCTGACCATTGGCCTCTAATTCAGAAGACTAAAGGTCAGGACCAGAGTTAAATATTAGCTGACCGGAATTTGTTATTAGTTGAAAAGAAAGAAGATTCAGCACTCACTGATTAGTACCTTAGAAGATACAGAGCCATTAGTTTGTTTATATTGTGGTGGGTACAGTGATGAGTATTGAGGGCAAAGTTTAAGCTCAGTTCCCCGCTGTCCTGGTAAAAGAGAGAGGAAGGACAGGTACAAGGGAGTGGCAGCGCTGAGGGCTGACACTCTGCCCATGTCCACAGGCCATGGTGCAGAACACACCTGTCAAGAATGTAGGGCAAAAACTGTCAATCAACTCATTCGTAAAAATGGGAAAACAGCTCTGTAGAAGTGCTGGACTCAAACCTACCATCCTAAACTCCCCCCCCCCCCAGACCAGTAAATTAACCCTCATACTGGACTCTCTCAGCACAGAAAGTCCATTTATAATTACTACATGACACCTCATAAATATGCTTAGAGAGATTTTAAATGATAGTAAACAAGGGCTGAAATAAACCAGTTTCAGATTAACTCCTAGGTACCTAGAAAGTAAGTCATCAGGCTTGCCTTCCACCACAATACACAAGTTAATGTTTTGGTGTGTGTGTGTGTGTGTGTGTGTGTGTGTGTGTGTCCAAAGGCATGTGTATGCCATATCTTTGCATGTGCACGCAGAGGATAGGTGGTGACTGAGAATTTTTCTGAGCCTCTGTTGTCTTACTCAATGAGAGGAAGTGCACTGGCTGAAAATCAGAAGGCACACGTTCTAGTTCTGGCTCTATTAGAACTAGCTGTGTGACTCTGAGCGAGTAATTTACCTCTCTGGGCCTTTGTCTATGAAAAGTGAAAGAGTTGTTTTAGGTTATCCATAAAGACTCTGCCAGAGCTTCTCTTCTGTGGCTCTAAAATGAGTTCAAAGTCTACAGCAGAGCTTTTTGTGGCTCCATGAATTTCCAAAACAGTTACAGGATGTCTTTCTAATAAGCAGACCTGATCGTGTTAACTCCTTGCTTGAAAATCTTTGTAGAACTCACCAATACCCTCAGGATAAACTCTACTCTTTGGTAAGACACATGACCTCCCCACTCCCCAAGCTCTAGTCCTTGATGATATCTCCATCCTCATCCTTCACCCCTTTATGCCTTCCACACTCTGCTTCTGCCCAGCTGCCTGATGCCCCTCCCCATCTCGGACCTCTGCTGCTCCCTCCTCTGTCTTTCTCTGTGTCCACCCACTCCAAGGCCTCACTGTCCCTAGACAATCATCTCACCATCATCCTTTCAAGGAAGCCTTCATCTGAATACCCCACCCCACTTCCTCCAAAACTCTCTGCTCCCTCCCCCACTACACTGTCTCCCTCTCTGGGTTATGAGATCTACCAGACAGAGAGCAGTCGTGTTGCCCTCAACACTGATCACTGCACCGACCACACTATAAATTTTACCAGGATCTGTTATTTCAGGGGACTCTGGGTTTATGTGTTGAAAGCCAACTTTATTTCATAAATAGAGTTTTCTTTTGTCTTTTAGCCTCTTTCTTTCTTCTTTCTTCAGTCTCAGATAAATAAACAGCCTTCAAAATGTGAACTGACCCACTAAAAGTAAACAGTTAAAAGAGGCAAGTAAATTCTGTGAATTGACCATGAGGCAAGGTGGCTTTCATGGAATTGATCGCTAGGTGATTGATATTCAGCACATCAGCCTGGTTCTATCACAGTGCTTGGCACATAGTAGGTGCAAAATAAAAGTTAGTTGTTACTATCATTACTTGCATTATCAGTGGCCACTTGATTAATATTAGTTGAATAAATAGAGATCATTTGTGCTCCCTGGTTTAAAGTCATGAGGCAAAACAAACAAACAAAACAAAAATAAACCTCTTGGCTTTCCCTTGCTTGCAACACTTTCCCCTTTTCCGTTCTCAGGTACAAAAATCTTATTCTTCAAAGCCTAGTTCCAAAGCCGCCTCCTCCAGGAAGTCCTCCAAGCCCTGCAGGTAAAGTTCCTAGCTTTATAGCCTCCCCCATCTCACAGAACTGCAAGCATTTGTATATTATGTCCACCTGTTCTGTAGAACTATAAACTCCTTGAGCGAAGGAGCAAGTGCTTACTTAACTCTGTGTCCCTGGCATATAGCTGAGAGCCTGGCACATAGGACGTGCTCATGAGTGTTTTTTGGGGGTGCAATGGGGAAAAAAAACAAAACAGGAAGTAGAAGCCCTGATTCTGGGTCTGAGTCAGTCAGTCACTGGCTCTGTTACCTTTGCCTCTCAGTTTTCTCCATTTCCTTTCTAAAAGGAGAGGAATGGATGAAGTCAACATTTCCCTTTGGAACCATGATGATGATAGGCATTTCCTCTGGTGGAGTGTGGGAAGGGTGTGTGTGTGTGTGTGTGTGTGTGTGTGTGTGTGTTAGGAAAATTTGTCAATGCTGTCAAAGTTTTTCCAAGTTTTGTTTGTTTGCTCTTAGGCTTTGGATCTTCTCAGGGCCTGTTATATGTTCACGCCCACTATGAATTTCCAAGAGAAGGGTTTCCCAAGCTACTTCGACCAGGGGACTCTATGTAATACAACATATTTGTGGGACTTGGGTTCTAAAGAACGCTTTTAAAGGCACTAGATGAGCCAACTGCCTCGGGACTTTCTCTACTCTATCTGCTGTGTCTAGGCCCTGGGAATTCAAAGACGAATCAGGCACAGCCTTGTTGCAAGGCTTCCCATTGGGCAAGAAGAAAGCACGTATGCTTCGGCAACCCAAGGCTGGGTAGGAACAGTCAGTGACGGAGGAGAGGGTGCAGACGGAGAGCCATGCATCCAGAAGGGAGAAAGCATCTGAGATGGCTTCACAGATGGGGTGGCAAGAGAGGAGGGCCCTGAGGATGAGGGGGATTTGAGCTGTTGCCGATGGAGTGGGAGATCCAACAACTTCAGCAAAGAGAGAGGAGGAGAGCACCACAACGTACAAGATCCAACAGCTGTCTGCAGGCGGTGAGCATGAAGGGAGGTTGCAGGTAAAGTTGGGAAGAAAAGCTGGAGTCGGTCCAGAGAGGACTTTGGGCACAAAGCACAACCCAGGGAGGACCTTGAGCATGCATCCTGAATGCATGGGCCTTGGGGGAGGGTGCTGAAGGTTGGTGAGCTGGGATGTCCATGGGTCAGGAATGTGCCTGTGGAAGGGTATCTGGAAAGAGGGGGAGGAGAAGTCCTGGCAGGGAGAGCAGCTGTGAGGACAAAAGGAGAAAACTGATTGGAGAGGGCTTTAAGAACCCAAATAGGCTGAGCTGGTTTTCCTGGAAGAGACAGAGAGCACAAATACTTACTCAGCAAAAACCATGAGTCAGCAGCAGCCCTGGGGGCACAATAGTGGGTTAGAGCCATGGCTAAGGTGACCAGACATTCCGCTTTTGGCGGGACAGTCCCAATTTTTAACAATTTGTCTCGCATCCCGTGGCATTTGTAAAAAGTCCTGATTGGAAAGAATCTATCAAAAAATCGGGACTTTTTTAAAACGTCGCAGGACAAATTGTTAAAAATCGGGACTGTCCCGCCAAAAGCGGGACATCTGGTCACCTTAGCCATGAACTCCACCCGGACAGCTTTTGGGCTAGTGAGGGAGATAGACATTAATCAAATACCCACACTATTATTACACCTTGTCCTAGTTTGTAATTATGAAAAAAACTTAGCATGTTAAGTATACAAGAAGGGGTAACCTGTCTGGGGAAGTTGAGGTTGACCTAATGCAGGAAGTGTCACTGAGCAGAAGTGGGAAGGATGTAGAGGAGTTGACAGGGCATAGAGGAGGTGAAGTGCATCTCAGGCAGAATGACGGTATGGTAATAGCAGTGCTGGGGGAGCTGAGGGCCAGTGTGGTTGGTTTGTGGTTTGAGTTCCTACAAGGAAAGGTGCTGATGCCCCTCCGAAAAACAGAATCCAGGAAAAGCCCTGGTTTCTGGAAATACAATAGGAAGTGGACACGAAGCAAAAGCATGAGCAGCTGGAGCAGTAGAAGAATCCAGGACTTTCCAACCCACCTCCCACCCGCCTTGCACAGCCCCATTCCAAGCAAGCTATATCAGCCTCCTGACCTTGCATGAAGTCCCAAATGTTACACCTCTGTCCGGACAGGCGGACCACAGGGCAGTTTGGTGCTAGACCCCCTTCCTCAGCCTTGTCCTCTAATCGTTGCCAACGGACCTTCAGGACGAACCAGAAATACTGGGTGCTGAAGAGGGTTGGAGCCCAGTTATCATAGGAGAAGTGCGGGTTCTTCCGGTTCATGGCCAAGATGTGCTGCTTGACTCTCCCGGGAAACAGTTTCAGCTGTACTTTGCCCAAGGTCACATGCAGGGCCACCTGCACGAGTATCCAGAGCCTCTTCAGCCACAGCCCTGGCTGAAGCAGCCCCATCTCGGCACAGCCAGAGCTGGCTCTGAGGCTGATGGACAGAGACGCAGCAGCTGGGCCACAGTGGGCGGAGCCCAACAAAGGTGCGGGGTGAAAGTAGCCCCGCCCCCCCGCCACCCCACCCCCACCCCCCCCTCTGCCAGGAGGAAGCGACCTGGACAGAAGGTGTTTGCCTTCCTGTCAATGGAATGGAAAATTCCCTACCAGGTGCTTCATAGATCTAATTATTATCATTCCTGATCCTTTGCCTTAACCTTTGAGGGATTCTTGGGCCTGGAAGACTTCAGATCTTAAATTCTCCCTCTGATAAATGTTCAGGAACACTTTAAAACATCACACTTAAAGGGACTCTGTGGTCCTTTAGGAAGATTCTGTTGCAAGCAAGTATGTTCTAATGTTAATTATTCTTTTAATGAAGTAAGTTCTGCTTTCACTAATGAAAGGTGTTTTTTCCCACTCACAGCTTCTGGCTGTGGTTCTGGAGGCAGAGGCATCCCTGGAGTATTTGGGTCTGGAGGGAGCACTGGGCCTTGGACTTCCCTTAGTGCTGGGTCAGAGTGTAAACACAGCACTCTCCATCTCCGTGGTGTGGTGGTTTAGAGTGGGGAAGAAACAAACAGAAAATTACCACTCTGTTTTGAAAGTCTTTGTAGTCTACCGTTTTGTTTTTAAAGATCTATGTAATTGGCTGAAACTGGTTTGGCTCAGTGGATAGCGTGTCGGCCTGCAGACTGAAGGGTTCTGGGTTCTGGGTTCCGGTCAAGGGCATGTACCTTAGTTTTGGGCACATCCCCAGTGGGGGGTGTGCAGGAGGCAGCTGATCGATGTTTCTCTCTCATCGATGTTTCTAGTTCTCTATCCCTCTCCCTTCCTCTCTGTAAAAATCAATAAAATGTTTTGTTTTTTTTTTAAAAAAAAGAAATACAAATCAGCAGTTACAAAATAGTCACGGGGATGTCAAGTGCAACCTATTTTGGTTCTCCCTCACCCACATATGGCTTCAAACAGTCTTAGCTCTTAACACCAGGTACATCAAAAAAAGGAAAAGAGGTCTGTGTGTGGAGACCTCAAAAGAAAAAGATTCAAGTGGAGCCAACTGTCCATCCCTGACTTGCAACCCCTGGAGCGAGGATGAAGTGCTCCCACAGTACCAGGAGCCTGATGGGAATGGGTATATGCCCATGGGGTGTTGAAGACACCTTCTAGAGTATGGCTCAGCTACGTGGCCTCCAGCTTTTCTCTGCACACAAAGCCAGGGGACTGAGGCAGGGTCACATGCAGCATCTAACCACGGCTCCTACTTTTCAGAATGTCTCCTCTACCACTATCCCTGTCCATCAGAGCAGGCTCACCACCTTCCCTTCCCCCATTCTAAGTGAGGGCGGTGGGGAGATTCACCCAGTGGTTCTTTGCTGCCTCAGGGCAGTAGAGGTCTGATTAGCACCATCAGCTGGGCTCACCTGCCTTCCCATACTTGGGCAGACAAGTTAAGGAAATCTGGACATTTGAGCTCCGAGTTTTTTAACCTTGACACCATTGATATTTTGATCTAGATACTTCTTTGTTAGGAGGGGGCTATCCTGTGCATTATAGGATGTCTAAAAGCACCATGGCCCTAGCATCCAACAAGCCAGTGGCAACCAAAAATGTCTTTAGACATTGCCAAATAAATATCCCCTGGAAGAAAAATAGTTCCCAGTTGACAGGCATTGTTTTCGTAAAGCCAGTGCAATTAACTTTGATACTTGTCTCATTTTGAACCAAATATTACATGTGTTTATAACTATATGTCAATATAACTTTTACCTGTGTTTCTAAGAGAAGAAATAGATAGTCTAGGTGTTATCATTCCCTCCCAACACACATACACTAGCAATGGGGTTGTTGTTGCAGTCTGACTGGTGAGCACTCTAGCTCCAAAATTCCATCCTGAGGGCTACTTTCTGGGGCCACTCTTGGTACCAACATGCCTTAGTGTGAGCTCCTCATACTGTACTGGCAAGTGTGAATCCAAGGACCAGGAGTGAAAGATGGTTGTAAAGCTGGGGAGGAAGGACCCATTACTAAACCGGCCACTTCCAAAGGCATTTGGTTGCTCGCCCCTGGGAAATATTTTGAAAGCTCTAGGAGCTGTCTGAGGAGCATCTGTCCAAGAGGAAAAAGGATAAAGCATGTATTCATTTGTTGACACCATCGGTCAAAGATTTGCCCTCTGAGGCGTCAACCACTCCCCACACCTGCACCTTTGGGTTGTAACTGTCTGGGTCCTGAGTGGTTCCAGCAGTCCTACGACCCCATAGTATCAAGACACAAGCCCTGATGCAGAGGTGAGAAGATGAAGTATGGGCTGGTGGTGAAACTCACTTAGGTTATACCTGCTGACGCCAGAATAAGATTAGTGGTGGTGAAATAAGCAGCCGGTGAAGCCACGGGAATCTGAAATGGGCTGTAAGAGGGTCTAATGCACTTGCACTCCTGAATTTGTACATTGAGATTCATTCTGGTATATATTCTACCAAAGTACCCTGCAACTTCTTAAGCCTCAGCTTTCTCTTCATAAACAGGATCATCACCGCAAGCTTACAGATTGTTCTGAGGATTAGAGATATTGCATGTGTAAAGCCTAATCATGATGCCAGTTCAATAAACACACTATATTTATGTAAGTACACACACACACATACACACACACACACACAGTAAAGCTAGTATAATTATAACCGGTTTGGCTCAGTGGATAGAGCATCAGCCTGCGGACTCACCCAGGTTCGATTCCGGTCAAGGGCATATATCTTGGTTGTGGGCACATCCCCAGTGGCGGGTGTGCAGGAGGCAGCTGATGGATGTTTCTCTCTCATCAATGTTTCTGACTCTCTCTCCCTCTCCCTTCCTCTCTGTAAAAAATCAATAAAATATATTTTTAAAAATTAAAAAAATATAAAGCTAGTGTAGTGGTAGCAGTAGTAGTCATCTTAGTCGTAGTCCAATATAAAATCTTTCCAACTGACCACAAGGGCCCATTGCCCTGAGGCAAAGTTTCAGGATCCATCTTGTGAGATCTGTGAATTTGGCTTATGCTGGTCAGATAGCAGCCAGAACTAGATTTCATGAGCAACTATTTCGTGTGCCCCACCATAGACGGACCAGCAAGGACCCAAAGACCGGAATCATTCCTGATCCTTGCCCTCAAAGCACTCACAGGTGGCAAAGATGGGCAAAGAAAGGTTGTGGTGGTAGAAATACGCCCAGGGGACTAGGGGAGCAAAGACGTCTTGGGAAACCAAGGCAAGCGCCCCCTAGGAGGAGGAATTGGTACCAAAACCTGGGTGTGTGTGTAGGCAGTAACCAAATACCGCAGGTTGGCCAAAATTGGTTTGGCTCAGTGGTAGAGCATCCGTCTGCGTACTGAAAGGTCCTGGGTTCGATTCCGGTCAAGGGCATGTACATTGGTTACGGGCACATTCCCCGGTAGGGAGTGTGCAAGAGGCAGCTGGTTGATGTTTCTAGCTCTCTATCCCTCTCTCCTCCTCTCTGTAAAAAAAAAATCAATAAAATATATTTAAAAAAAAAATACCGCAGGTTGGACAATGTCACTCCCCAGGTCCCCTCAGTGCAATTGCACCATCTATATTGGAGTGGCGGTCAGACACGAGGTGAGTGAGCCAATCCGGACCTACCCCAACCCCAACCCCAACCCCGGCATCAGGCGGACTTCCTGGGGTGTTGGATCGCTCATTCACAAAACTCAGAGTAATGGACGAATCAACTCCCTCGCTGGTTAATTACATTTTTATGGTCAAAAAGAATTGGGGGGAAGGGATTGATGACTTTTATTTTCA
This sequence comes from Pipistrellus kuhlii, assembly GCF_014108245.1. Taxonomy (NCBI): domain Eukaryota; kingdom Metazoa; phylum Chordata; class Mammalia; order Chiroptera; family Vespertilionidae; genus Pipistrellus; species Pipistrellus kuhlii. Next base: position 165,169,567 of record NW_023425515.1, on the reverse strand, counting down.
CAGTCGTCCTTCGTTACGCTATTTTTTCTTTTTATTTCAATATGAAAAAGAGGCATAAACAAAAACAGAAAGCACACTCCGCCGGAGCAAGGCGAGCAGCGCGGCGGCTTTTCGGCGCGCCCCCCTCGCGCGTGTTTCTTTAAGAGCCGGAGCCTCGCACCGGAAGCGGCGACGGAGGGAGCAGGTAGGTCGGGTTGCCGCCGCCCACCTTTGCCTGGAGGTGCTGCTGTCTCTTTAAGGAGGCTGGGCGCTCCCTGAAGTAGGCGGAGAAGTCCCGCCCCCCGGATCTCCGGCTTCCGGCATCTCGGAGGGACCCGGAACCGGTGCAGACAGCATCCTAGGCCCCAGCCTTCCTGGACGGCTGGGCGGCAGGACGGCTGGACGCCGAGGCCCCCGAGGTGAGGCGGCCAGGTGTGCGGGGCCTGCCTGGGACCAAGTGGGCCCGGGACCCCCTACCCGCCCCGGCCACTGAGGCCCAGCTCCTCCTCCTGACATCGCTTCTGCTTCTTGGGCAGCTCTCTCCCAGACCTTCCTTTGCTCAGGGTATTACAGGCTGCAGGGTCGTCTTCCCTCCAGTGCCTGCTACTTGGCTGTGCATAAGCGCTTTACCGCCTTATTTAATGCCCCTGTCCCCAACACCGTGTGTGTAGGAACCATTATGAACCCATTTTACAGATGAGGAAACTGAGGCCCCAGGAGCTCACAGTTACACTGCGAGGAGCAGCAGAATCGGGAATGAAACCCAGGTGTGTCTGACCACAGAGCCTATGACTGTAACCACGAGCTAGGCTTAACTGCTCTTGCTTTTCGCTGTCCTCAGAGGCACCTTTCTCAACTTTATCCTTCCATCTCCAGGCTGCTCTTGGTCCCTAAACACATAGTGAGTAAAATTGGATGAAATTCCTTTGGACTCTCCCCCACTTAGTTTTTATATAATATCGGATGCTTTATCTTTTTTAAAAAAATATATTTTTTACTTATTTTAAAGAGGAAGGGAGAGGGAGAAAGAGATAGAAACATCAATGATGAGAGAGAAGCATTGATTGGCTGCCTCCCGCACGCCCCACACTGGGGATTGAGCCCCCAACCCAGTCATGTGTCCTGGCTGGAATCAAACCCCCGACCTCTCAGTCCGCAGACCGACGCTCTATCCATTGAGCCAAACCAGCCAGGGCTGATGCTTTATCTTTATATAAAAACTATGGAACCCCACTAAAAAGAAAAGCAAATATCATTTTGAATGCTGAAATAAGATTTCTTTGCAGATATTTTATTTTTGTATCCGCTTAAGTTTATTCGTTTTTCCCTTTTAGACCTCTGCAATTTGCTTTCTAATAATTGGGAGAAGACCACTGGCTGAATGGCAGCTGTAGATGACTTGCAGTTTGAAGGTACATCAGTTGTGTGCCCACTTCCATCTTTATGCTCGGTATTTCTGCAGGCACAGCAACAGATTTTCATTGCAAAGCTGGCACATACATTAAAAAAGATCATTTCAAACATATGGGTAAAAGAATGTTGGCCCCATCCAGGTTTTTCTGTTTGTCCACACTAGCTGTTCTTTTTCGTTAAATAACCCTTCAGATGGTAAACTCATAAATTTAGTACAGTGATTACAGAAAATCTGAATAGAATTCCTGCTTTGCTTCTACAAACAGGGTTGAAACAGTTATTTTATTCTCCCTATTTACCAATGAGGAAATTGAGGTATAGGAAAATTAAGTAATTTGCCTGATGGTCATCCTATATAATAAAAGGCTAACATGCAAATCAACCAAATGGCAGAACAACCAGTTGCTATGATGTGCATTGACCACCAGGGGGCAGATGCTTAATGCAGGAACTACCCCCTGATAGTGCATTCCCACGGGGGAATGCAGCTCAGCCAGAAGCCGGACTTAATGCTGGCGAGCACAGCAGTGGTGATGGGAGCCTCTCCTGCCTCTGCATTAGTGCTAAGGACATCCGTCTGATGGCTTAGGCCTGCTCCCCACAGGAAGCAGGCCTAAATCGTCAGTGAGACATCCCCCAAAGGCTCTGACTGGAAGAGGGCACAGGTTGGGTTGAGGGACCCCCCCATTGAGTACACGAATTTCATGCACCGGGTTTCTAATACAGTTAATAAGGGCTAAAGCAGGGTTTGCACCCAAGTAGCTGACCTTCACAACCTATGCTATCTCACTACTATCTGAGGAAGAGATATGATGAGAAATCCATTTCATCAGCAAAAACCATCAGCTCTATTTTTAAAGTACTTCCAGCATCTGATCACTTCTCACCATCTCTGCTCCTCTCCCACCATGCTCAAGGTCATGATCACCTCTTGTCTGGATTACCTTCTGGTCTTCCATTTTCCTTCCTTGCTCCTCTCCAGTAGGTATTTTCCAGCCAGAAAGCCATATCATTCCTATAAACCTTCCAGTAGCTCTCATCTCACTAGGAGTAGAATCCAGAGCCCATTCTGTGCTTAGGAGTCTCTACATGATCTAGCCCTCCACTCAGATTTCATCTCCTACTACTCTTGCCCTTTCTCTGCTGTACCCACACAGACCCCATCACTCTTTCTTCTAAACACCATGTACAGCCGAAACCGGTTTGGCTCAGTGGATAGAGCGTCGGCCTGCAGACTGTAGGGTCCCAGGTTCGATTCCGGTCAAGGGCATGTATGTTGGTTGTGGGCACATCCCCAGTGAGAGGTGTGCAAGAGGCAGGTGATCGATGATTCTCTCTCATCGATGTTTCTAACTCTCTCTTTTCCTCTCTGTAAAAAAATCAATAAAATATATTTTAAACACCATGTACACTTAGACTTTAGGGCTTTTGTGTCATGTTTCTGTTTGGGATATTGTTACTCCATATAGCCACATGGCTTGTTCCCTCACTCTGTTCAGATCGCACTTCATTAGAGAGGCCTTCTTTGGCCATCCTATGTCAGTACAGTGTGAGAACATTCAAACACAAAGTGGCACATACAAAGTACCTGCGAAGGGAGGAAGTTTGCTTGATTTCCCCCCCAAGTAATTGAAAGAAGGCCATGGACCCAGAGCACAGATGGTGGGGGAGGCTGTCACAGGGTGAGGTGTGAGGTTGGAGAGGAGCCCAGTCTCACAGGACTTTATAAACCATGTTAAGGACTCGCTCTGGGGGTCATGGAGGGCTTCCCTGAGGAAGAGAGGTAGTGTTAGAAGATGAACAAGAGGAGTTCAGCACTCTGCAGGTGGAAGACATTGTGTCAGGAACGGAACAGAGGCAGAACAGCATGGGATAGGTCAGAAGTAGAGAACGTTGGTGGCAGAAATGAGAACGTTCCAGTCTTTCCCTCAAGGGCAGAGATGGGCAAGAATAACCAAGAGAGCAGAAGGTGTGAACAGTTATCATACATTCTACGTTTCAACCAAACTATGCCATGTGCTATTCCTCCGCCGTGGGACATGTTTTCCATCTTCTAGGTCTTGCCCTTCCCTCTGCATGAGATGCCATCCCCACCACTCTGACCATCCCTCTCATATGGCAGCTTCTAGAAGCCTTTCCAAATCCCATCAGCTAGATGGGTCATCATCTTCCTTTGAACCTCTTTGGCCTTTATACCTCTCATCGGACACTCTCTGTTCTTCCTTCTGACTGCCCCTTTCCCCTGGTAAACTGTACTTAAATATGAAATATTTAAATTTAAGTATATCTTTATTGGTCTGATTCCTTCAGGCAAGGTCGTGAAGTGTCTTTGAAGTGTCAAGGCTATGTCCAGTCAATAAAAGATAGCTATAACAATACTTATTATCTCATATCATCCCCTAATCTCTCTGTAAGGAAGGTATATCTACATTCTATAGTTGAAGAAACAGAGACTCAGAGGTATGGAGTAATTTACCCAGGTTTATGGGGTCTTCACTTAAACAAAGGACCTCATGCTGCTTCAACAGTCAAACATTGGAGACTGAAGCTTAAATAATTGTAACATACCAGCCATCCAATTAATCTCAGTCACTTTAGTTCTCTCCATAAAACTATTTGCATAGCTCTGTGGTCGGCAAACTGCGGCTCGAGAGCCACTTGCGGCTCTCAAGCTGCGGTTTGCCACTCTGTTGACTAATGAGTTTGCCGACCACCGACCTAGACTCTTGATTCCAATAATTACAGCCTGTTGTTGTTCCTGGTGATTAAGCCCCTATTCCAGTGGTTGGCAAACTCATTAGTCAACAGAGCTGCAGTTTGCTGACTACTGCCTTAGGGTATCTCTCTCCTACTCTCCCTAACCTCGGCTAATAGAATATTATGTAGCCACATAAGTGATCATTGTGTAGACTGATATAAAAATGGAAAAAACATTTTTATATAACCCCCAGTAGACAGAACAGGATACAAAATTGTTTACATAGTATTAGCACATCCTAAATTAGTACTTGGTACACTGTAGGCATTAAGTAAATATTTGTTAAATGAATGAATGATCTTCTGGCATGAATCTTATTATATAGAGAAAAGGAAATATACCAGAAGTTAATAGTGGTTACCTTTATGTGGTGGGACTAAAAGTGATTTTATTCTGCGGTTTGTACTCTAAATTTTGTTCCCATATGACATAGGCCTATTGGAAAAAATAACTTATGTAATTAAATTTTGTATTAGAATCAAAGAAAGGTTTAGATTGGGTACTTGCTGTGGGCCAGGCACTCTGCCAAGGGCTTTACTTAGGTAATATTCCTAACTTTCTCAAAATTCTTTAGAGTAAACATTCTCCCCATTGTATAGATGAAAACATGAGGCTTACAGAAATTAAGTTACTTACTCAGGTTCATGTAAGTAGCTGAGCTACAGCTAAAATCTAGGTCTGATTCCAACTTCTGTTGTCTTCATAAATATTATTCTCTGTCAGCTTGATTTCTAGATGACATCTTTTTTTCAGAGCCTTTTTGCCATTTGTATTAGGGTCTATAGCAAGGTTGAGGTTATAACAGCTTGTCTTTAAATTATAAGTAGTGCATTTCTAGTGTGGCTAAGGCTTTTGATACATTTGTGTTCTACTTGATTTCAGAATTTGGTGATGTAGCCACTTCTCTAGCAGCAAACCCAGATGCCACCACCATAAACATTGAGGGTCCTGGTGAATCTCCCAAGAGGCCAGGACCCCCAAGAGGCTCTGGGAGAGAAGAGGATGACGAATTACTGGGAAACGATGACTCTGACAAAACTGAGGTTTGTACTTGTCTTTGAAATTGTTTTTTATTTATTTTTATTGTTATTTTTAAAAAATAAATCTTCATTGCTCAGATTATTACAATTGTTTCTCCTTTTCCCCCTCATAGCTCCCTTCTACTTGGTTCCCGCCCCACCCTCTGCCCTTACCTCTCCCCCACCCCCACCCCCACCATTGTCCTCATCCATTAGTTAAAAATTTTTAATCCAGTCTCTTTTTGCACCCCCCACACCCCTTTCCCCCTGATAATTATCAATCCACTCCCTTTCTTTGCCCCTGATTCCATTATATTCACCAGTTTATTCTGTTCCTCAGATTTTTAATTCACTTGATCTTCCTCTTCTTAAAGAATACCTTTCAGCATTTCATATAATACTGGTTTGGTGGTGATGGACTCCTTTAACTTTTTCTTATCTGTGAAGCTCTTTATCTGCCTTTCAATTCTGAATGATAACTTTGCTGGATACAGTAATCTTGGTTGTAGGTTCTCTCTATTCATCACTTTGTATATTTCTTGCCATTCCCTTCTGGCCTGCATAGTTTCTGTTGAGAAATCAGCTGATAGTTGTATGGGTGCTCCCTTATAGGTAACCAACTGCTTTTCTCTTGCTGCTTGTAAGATCCTCTTTTTGTCTTTTGCCCTTGGCATTTTAATTATGATGTGTCTTGGTGTGTTCCTCTTTGGATTCCTCTTGTTTGGGGTTCTGTACGCTTCCTGTACTTATAAGTCTATTTCTTTCACCAGGTGGGGGAAGTTTTTTGATATTATTTCTTCAAATATGTTTTCAGTATCTTGCACTCTCTCTTCTTCTGGCACCCCCATATTTCTGATGTTGGTACTCTTGAAGTTGTCCCAGAGGCTCCTTACACTATCTTCAACTTTCTGGATTCTCTTTTCTTCTTGCTTCTCCAGAGGAGTGTCCTTTGGCTCTTTGTATTCCAAATCTTTGACTTGATTCATGTGATCCTCCAGTCTGCTGTTGAATCTCTGTATAATATTTTTTATTTCAGTCAGTTTATGTTTAATTTCTAGTTGGGTCTTAATAAATTTATCGACCTTTTCTAGGAAATTCTTGAAAAACCTTATAACCGTGGTTTTGAACTCTATATCCAGTCTTTTGTTCTCCTCCATCTCTTTCGTTTGAGATCTATTTCCTTGTCTTGGCATTTTCGCTGCTTCCCAGAGTTGGTAGGATGGCTTTGTGTGTTTGGTGTCCTCTATGGCCCAGTGGGTCAGCCTCCCCAGTTACCTGAGGTAGACACTCTTGGTGCTCCCCTTTGTGGACTGCGTGTACAGCCTTGTTATAGCTAAGTCTTTATTGTTGTTGGTATCCATGGGAGGAATTGACCAATTGGATGTGGGTATCAGCTGTGTCTACTCTGGGATACCTTCTGTATTGGAGACAGCCTTATAGAATGAGACTTACAAATTGCAGAAGCCTCTGTGCTCATCTTGGATGGGGCGGAGTCTCAGGGCTGAGCTGACAGTCTTGGCTTCCCGTCAGCCTTGCCCTTGTGCGCTACCCTGAGTTTCACCTGACTTCTGCCTTCCACGGCTCCCCTGAGTTTCTGCCTGACCGTCCCAGATTCCCCGTGCAAGAGCGTGGGTACCCCAGGGGCTCGCCCGGAATTGGGATGGGTCTCTGTAGTCTGAAGCTTCTGACTCTGCTATGGAGAGGCAGAAGCAACCTCCGCGGTCAGACCTCTGTGCGTATTCACTCGCATGCAACTGTAGACCCTGCCTGCTGTGGCTCCTGGGTTCCCAGGTCTCCCAATCTCCGAGTCTCCAGGTGCCTTTCTCTACAGTCCAGACTCTACCCGTATGAGCCTGGGTTCATGAGGTTTCGGGCGGGGTTGGGGTTCAATACAATCAGAAAGGGTTCAATGCAATTGGGACTTCCTTTCCTACCAGCCAGGCATACAGCCACACTTCTTCTCTGCTCACGAGCGTCTCCCTACCTCAGTACTTTACGGCTCCCAATCCGATCCGTGAGCCTCTCTCCTTCTTTCTAGTTGTAGATTTCCCATTCTGCCAGCTTTCCTGTGTTTTTGGATGAAGTCCATTCTGATTTTAGTTGTTGTTTTTGAAATTGTTGTGTGAGGCGGCAGCTTAGGTGTTTACCTAGGCCGCCATCTTGGTTCTCTCCCTTGTTTTTTATTTCTAAGGAAAAAAAAACACGTGTTCATGCATTTATTTACTCTCTCCTATGTGCCAGGTAGAGTGCCAGGCAGTGGCAACACAAAGTGGCATCACACGTGGTCCCTGCTTTGGGGGGATAAACAAATAGGCAAACAGATCGTTGTCATCTGTGGGAAGCACACTGGTTGGGGGAGCACCAGGGTTGTGGGAGCAGAGAGAAAGGGGTGACAGAAGGCTTCCTGGAGATGGTGACACTTAACTGAGTCTTGATGATAGAGCAGGCGGTAGCCAGTGGAAGAAGGCAGGGAAAGGTTATATAGGCAGTTCAGACAATACATCTCCCATTCTCCCTTTTTCACATGCATTGGGAACAAAATATAGCTGAAGACAAGAGATGAGGTGACACCGATAGGCAAGGACTCAACCCAGTGAATATGAATATTCTGAAAACTATCTGGAACTACTAAAAGATTGCAAACAATATGGCCAGATAGGTTTAAAGATATTTAAGATATGGCAGCCGTGTGGAATATAAATTGGAGAGAGATGGACTGGAGGCTAGAAGACCAGGTAGGAGACTGTCGAAGTGGTCTAGGCTTGTGGTCAGCAAACTGCTGCTCTTTGGCCCCTTGAGTGTGGCTCTTCCACAAAATACCACGGCCTGGGCAAGTCTATTTTGAAGAAGTGGTGTTAGAAGAAGTTTAAGTTTTAAAAAATTTGGCTCTCAAAAGAAATGTCAATCGTTGTACTGTTGGTATTTGGCTTTGTTGACTAATGAGTTTGCTGACCACTGGTCTAGGCTAGAAGTGATGAAGCCTGAATTAGAGTTGGACACACATGTTTAGGAGATGGGCTCAGTAGGACTTGGTGACAAAGGGGTGAGAGCATGAGAGGGAGTTTTTGAGGGAGATGTCTAGGTTCTTGCACCTGGTTGGATGGTGACTGTCAGGTGGCTTTTTTTTTAATCACAAAGATTTATTTCCATGTGCGCTATTGTGTTCCAGGAAAATCATATTTCTAGTAATAGTTTGTAAATGGAATCATGACTGTAGTGCACTAGGGGAGCACCCAATTTATAGCAGTGGGTTCCATCCAGGCTTATTAAAATAATGGAGCTCTTGGTTGTCAGTGCTTTTTGTGAAACTCATGAAATACCAAAATAATTACCAACGTGTATGCTAAATCAAATGCCATTGTATACTAGGTGTTGTGAAAAGAGCTTAGATTTAGCACCCTAATTGTGAATCCTGGTTTGGTATAGTATAATAGTAGTAGCTACCGTATTTTTCGGACCATAAGACGCTCCGGACCATAAGACGCACCAGTTTTTAGAGAAGGGAAATTAAGAAAAAAAGATTCTGAAACAGTGTCCTAAAATATCTTATGTGCATTAAAACCCAACATCACAGTCATAAACACATGTAATCAACCCTGTAAAGTAAACAGCAGCATTTAGAACCATTTTAGAGCCGGGCAAGCACACAGAGACCACACAGAGCCAGGCAAGTAAAAAAACTTTTTTTTTAAAGTATATGTGTAGGCTATATTTGGACCATAAGACGCAGGGACTTTTCCCCCCCACTTCTGGGGGGAAAAAAGTGCGTCTTATGGTCCGAAAAATACGGTATGTGGTCTTGGGTAAGGTACTTTAATTTCCTCCTCTGAAACGTAAGAAGATAATATGTCATTATCATCACAATAGTTAATATTTATTCAGTGTTTAGTAGCTGCCAGACACCATTAAAAGTTCTTAACTTTGATCATCTTTTTTTTTTAAAATAAATCTTTATTGTTCACATTATTACAAATGTTCCTCACTTTTCCCCCCCCCTCTATTGCTCCCCTCCACCAGGTTCCCACCCTCTGCCCTTTCCCCACCCCCCATTGTCCTCATCCATAGGTGCACAGTTTATATTCAGTCTCTTCCCACACCCCCCACTCTCCTTTTCCCCAAGAATTGTCAGTTCACTCCCCTTCCATACCTCTGATTCTATTATCAATATATTCACCAGTTAATATTGTTCATCAGATTTTTTTTAATTCCTTTGGTTTTTAGATTCACTAGTTGATAGTTACATATTTGTTGTTCATAATTTTTATCTTTATTTTCTTTCTCTTCTGAAAGAACCCCCTTTAGCAATTCATATAACTCTGGTTTGGCGGTCATGAACTCCTTTAGCTTTTTTTTATTAGTGAAGCTCTTTATCTGGCCTTCGATTCTGAGTGATAGCTTTGCTGGGTAGAGTATTTTTGGCTGTAGGTTCTTGCTATTCGTCACCTTGAATATTTCTTGCCATTCCAGTCTGGCCTGCATGGTTTCTGTTGAGAAATCAGCTGAAAATTGTTATAGGTAACTACCTGCTTAGCTCTTGCTGCTTTTAATATTCTCTCTTTGTCTTTTGCTCTTGGAATTTTAATTATGATTTGTCCTGGTGTGGTCCTCTTTGGGTTCCTTTTGTTTGGGGTTCTGTGCGCTTCCTGGACTTGTAAGTCTAATTCTTTCACCAGGTGGGGGAAGTTTTCTGTCACTATTTCTTTCAGTATGTTTTCAGTATCTTGCTCTCTCTTTTCTTCTGGGACCCTCATAATTCTGATGTTGGTTCGTTTGAAGTTGTCCCAGACGTTTCTTACATTATCTTCAACTTTCTGGATTCTCTTGTCTTCTTGCTTCTGCAGAGGAGTGTCTTCTGGCTCTTTATGTTCCAAATCTTTGACTTGATTCTTGCGATCTTCCATTCTGTTTTTAGAACTCTGTATAATATTTTTTATTTCAGACAGTGTATTCTTTATTTCTTGTTGATCCCTTATTATTTCTGGTTGATCCCTTTTCATATCCTCATAGGTCTTGTTTATTTTATCGGCCTTTTCTAGGAAATTCTTGAAAAACTTTATAAGCGTGGTTTTGAACTCTATATCCAGTCGCTTTTTGTCCTCCATTTCTTTCGTTTGTGATCTGTTTCCTTGTCTTGGCATTTTCGCAGCTTCCCTGAGTTGGTAGCCTTAAAAGTCTCTGTGTTCAGCTTGGATGGGGCAGAGTTTCAGGGTGGAGGCACCTCTGAGAGAAAGGTGCCCTCAAGTTTCGCCCGCTACCAAACAGTCTGGGCTCTCCCCCAATGAGCCCGGAACTTGGGTTTAGTTCAGTTGGAAGTAGGCTTGGAAGTGGGGTTCAGAGCAGTCTGGAGCTTTTGTCTCCTTCCTGCTAGGGCAATCCCGCGGCACAGTCAACAGTCAGTCCTCTGTGCGCAATGTGCAGGCCTCCGGTACTTCCTTTCGCCGCTCCACTGGGTTTCCGCCTTACAACTCAGGCTCCCTCTGTATGAGCCTGGGTCCCCAGCGTATGGCCTAGAACTGAGGTTCAGTGCAGTCGGAACTGGGGCTCATCACAGTCCGGAGCTTTTGTCTCCTTCCCTCTAGGGCAGTCTAGCAGCAGAGTCAACAGTCCGTCCTCTGCGTGAAATGTGCGCACCTCCAGGACTGCCTTTCGCCGCTCCCCTGGGTTTCCGCCTTACAGCCCAGGTCCCCAGGGTCTGGCTAGAACTGGGGTTCAGTGCTGTCGGATCTGGGGTTCAGCACAGACTGGAGCTTTTATCTCCTTCCTGCTAGGGAATGCCAACCAGGCACTCAGCCTCCCCCTCCTCTCTGGCTCTGTCCTCTCTGCATGTGCAGTGTGTCTCCGTACCTTAGGCTTTTACAGCTCCTCTGATTTTCCTTCTGGTTTTCTCTTTCCTTCTCGTTGTAGAATTTCCAGTCAGTCAACTTTTCTGTAGTTCTGGGTAATGTCCATTTTGTATTTTAGTTGTATTTTATTGAAATTGTTGTGTGAGGCTGCAGTTAGGTGTTATCTATGCCGCCATCTTGGATTCTCTGGATCATCTTATTTAATCCTCAAAACAATCTTGAATGCCAGGAACTATTCTTTTTTTTTTTTTTTTTTAAATATATTTTATTGATTTTTCACAGAGAAGAAGAGAGAGGGATAGAGAGTTAGAAACATAGATGAGAGAGAATCACCAACAAGCTGCCTCTTGCACACCCCCTACTGGGGATGTGCCCGCAGCCAAGGTACATGCCCTTGACCGGAATCGAACCAGGGACCTTTCAGTCCACAGGCCGACGCTCTATCCACTGAGCCAAACCAGTGCCGGCCAGGAACTATTTTTATCCTTGTTTTACAATTGAGAAATCTGAGACGCAGAGTTTAAGTAACTTGCCCCAGTACACATAACAGGCAGGTAGGAGAAGGAACTTTAAACCGGGCCTGTGCTCCTTCCCTACATACTGGAGTTAGTGTATTTTAAGTGCTTATTAAAGTGGTTGGCACCCTCAGGAGACAGGAGTGGTTAATTATTAGTATAGGTCAGGGGTCAACAAGCTGCAGCTCTTGAGCCACATGCGGCTTTCGAGCCACGGTTTACCATTCTGTTGACTAATGAGTTTGCCGACCACTGACCTAGACTCTTGATTCCGATAATGACAGGCTATTGTTGTTCCTTGTGATTAAACCCTTATTCTAGTGGTTGGCTCGCAAGCCACAGTTTGCCAACCATTGGTATAGTTAAATGTAATAGTCACGGTTCTCCAGAAAAATAGAACCAATAGGATGTGCATACATAGAAACTGAAATTTATTTTAGAGAATTGGTCCACATGATTGTAGATGATTGGCAAGTTCAAAATCTGATGGAGGAGGCTAATAAGCTGAAGACTCAGAAAAAAGTTGGGGTTCAAGTCCAAAGGCATCTGCTATAGAACCTGGAAGAGCCAGTGTTGCCGCTGAAGTCTGAAGGCAGCCTACTGGAGAAGTCCCTTTTGCTCAGCAGGTCGGCCTTTGTTCTGTTCAGGCCTTCACCTGGTTGGCTGAGGTCCATCCACATTTTGGAGGACAATCTGTTTTACTGAAAAAGTTTGCTGATTGAAATGTAAATCTCATCCAAAAACACCCTTTTAGAAACATCCAGAATATTTGACCAAATATCTGAGCACTGTGGCCCAGACAAATTGATACACACACACACACACACACACACACGCACACGCACACGCACACGCACACGCACATACACACACTGAGTGGCCAGATTATTATGATCTCTGAGCACATAATAATCTGGCCACTCTGCGTGTACATATTAGAGGCCTGGTGCATGAGTTCGTGCATGGGTGGGGTCCGGCCAGCCTGACCAGGGGGAAGGGACATGGGCAGTTGGCCGGCCTGCCTGCTGATGGAACTCCTGGTGGAGGGGACAATTTGCATATTAGCTTTTTATTATATAGGAGTCACACTGAGTGGCCAGATTATTATGTGTTCAAAAAATCATAATAATCTGCCGGGACCGGTTTGGCTCAGTGGATAGAGCGTAGGCTTGGGGACTGAAGGGTCCCGGGTTCGATCCCGGTCAGGGGCATGTACCTTGGTTGCGGGCATGTCCCCGGTAGGGGGTGTGCGAGAGGCGGCTGGTCGATGACTCTCTCTCATCGATGTTTCTGACTCTCTATCTCTCTCCCTTCCTCTCTGTATAAAGGTCAATAAAATATATTTTAAAAAAAACCACATAATAATCTGGCCACCGTGTGTGTGTGTGTGTGTGTGTGTGTGTGTGTTTATAACTAATCATCACATTGAGCAGCAGCAGGCTTCAAAAGTTTATGAAAAGTGTAGAGGGAAAATCTTAAAAACATTCTGCCCATCATTTTAATGTCTGTTGGGAAAAGGTTACCAACATTCTGACAATTAATTGGCCTGCAGGCGTCTTCAAACTACGGCCCGCGGGCCACATGCGGCCCGCAGAGGAGTCTGATCCGGCCCGCCAGGTTTTTTGGGCAGTGAGCGCAGCCGAGGTGTTACAGTAGGAATTAGTAGTTCATATAGTCCGGCCCTCCAGCTCTCTGAGGGACCGTGATTTGGCCCCCACTTTAAAAAGTTTGAAGACGCCTGGTACAGTATGGATTGTGGGTCTTTGGTGCTCCATATCTTGTAATATTTAGGGTTGGAAAGGACCTCCAGTTTCCTCTAGTTCAGATTCCCTTCCAAGATACTAATGCTGCTTGAGGTATGTCAGAAAGACAACCAGGAGTACCTCCAGACACAGGCTTTTTTCACCATGGAAAGCAGCCACTGCCGCTGTTGGACAACTTGAATTGTGAAGTCTTTTTCCTTTATAATGAACAAAAATATTTGCCGAGAGTACCTACCCTTGTCCTGCAAAGATCCTCCGAGTCTGTTTTCCCCCTTGCTGTATGAACCCTCTTCAGGTAACTGAAGACGCAGTCCCGATTCCTGGCTGCGGCCTGCATTCTGCCGTCACATAGCTGTGCTGTTGGGACGGGTGTGGCCCTCCCTGCGAGCCTCTTCTAACCTGGGGTTTTGTTTCTTTTGTAGAGGAGTCTGTTTTAAATTTCTAGTACCTTAGAGTGAATTAGTATGTCAGATTTTTGAGAATTCAGGTGAGGCAGGTAACAAGGATCTTGAAGGGGTGAGGGAAGAAAAATATTTACGCTGACTGCCTTCTGTGTGTATATGTGTGTATATATATGTGCATATGCATATATATGTTATTGTACATAATACATACTGTATATTATGTATCATTAATCTAATCCTCCCTATAATCATCTGAGGATTCATATAATTCGTATGACCTATATATAGTCTACCTCTGAGGTAGATCTCATTAGCATTACTTTTTAGGTAACAGATCTGAGACACAGGAGTCTAGTGATTTGATGATGCTGCCCTTAGTGGAGGGACCAACCTTTTGGTGTGACTTCAGAGCCCATGCTTGTTTTTTATCAGGCTGAGCATCGGGTGTGGCTGTCGCGAAGTTGACAGATGCAGAAGAGTCTTTTCTGTATTCTGATTTTATATATGATCAGCCTGTGTATCCGAAATAAGGAAATCACTTGTGTTCATTATGTTTCATTTTACCTCTAACAGTTACTTGCTGGACAGAAGAAAAGCTCCCCTTTCTGGACATTTGAATATTATCAGACATTTTTCGATGTAGACACTTACCAGGTGTGTAAAGCAATTTCACCTTTCCTTTTACGTGTAATGGAGACTTGTTTCTTCTATAGTTAAGCAATGAAATGTGAAAGCTTTTGTATACTGGTTAGGATCTTACAAAAGTAAAGGGGTTACTGGTATTTGAAAATACTATTATCATAAAAGCTCTAATGAGGTTCAGTTTTACAGTGGTTGATGTATTAATCTTAAAAAATCTTCTGTAGACTTACTGCTATGTTGTTTTCCAGGTCTTTGACAGAATAAAAGGGTCTCTTTTGCCAATACCAGGAAAAAACTTTGTGAGGTTATATATTCGCAGCAATCCAGATCTCTACGGTATGTGTAGTGCCGTTTTGATTCTTTACCATGTGCCCGTTGAACTCAGGTGAGTGTGCGGGTTACCTGGAAAGTTGGAGAAGTGCATTGTTGTTGGGGCATGCAGCATTCTGTTTGACTTCTCTGAGCTTCAGTAGCAAACCTTGGAGAGAATTTTGGAAAAAAGGGCAATTATCTGTTACATGAATGCCATGATTATAAGTAATAGTGTGCCCTTCAGATGATATTACAAACTTGAGACAAATTAAGTTACTTTGTCTAAGGGGAGATTGTTGATTTTAATTTTGGAGGAATTGGTTTGGGGTAGCGAAGTACTCACACATTTTTTTCTTGAGTCCCAGCTCAGTCTTCAGACAGGCTGGCTTCCCTTGGGGCGCAGGCAGCAGCACTGGGGGTCTGTAAGAGGGATGGGCCACGAGATGACTGTCACCCTCAGTGCCGCTGCTATCTGAGAAAGGTCAGAGGTCCATGCAGTACTGTGAGAGAGAGGGCTCCAACAGCAGTGGGGTTCTGCCCTACCTTCCTCTCTGAAATAAAAAATAAAGAAAAAAATAAAATTAAAAAGTAGAACTATAACCTAGTTCAGTGTTATTTACTTATCTATGAGACTGACGTTTTAAGATACAGAACCTTTTCATCAAACGGCATAGGTGTCCAATGTTTTTTCAAATATGTCTTTATTGATTTTGGGGAGAGAGGAAGGGAGAAGGATAGAGAGATAGAAACACTGATGAGAAATAGTAGCCAGCTGTCTCTTGCTCGCCCCCTTCTGGAATCGAGCTTGCAACCCCCGCATGTGTCCTGACTGGGAATTGAACCGGTGACCTCTTGGTTCATAGGTGGACTCTCAGTCACTTAGCCACACACGGGCTGGGCAGATGCCTGATATTTAAAACCAGTAAAAGAGTAACTGCTCTGGAGGTTGAGGAGAGGCCTCCTTCTGGTCAGTTCCCACTCTCTATGATGGTACCAGAAGTTCCATCCAGAGATCCATGGAATTCTAGAGCTCCAGTGAGCATGGTGTGAAAACCATTGCCTTGGCCCATGCCCTTCATCCAACGGTTGCCAAGTGTGGTTTTTTGTTTTGTTTTGTTTTGTTTTTAGCTCTCTCATTCGTTCTTCTAGCTTGAGAACTTCTTGAGAGGCAGGCTCTGTGCCTGAGTAATCCATGTTATCAGTGCAGAGGGCTTGGCACAGAGTAAGTATGCAATTTGTGAGCACCTTATTTTGTGCTAGAAGCTGAGGATTAAAGATAAAGTCTTAGCCTCTACCCCCAAGGGGAAGAAGAGAGAACTAATGTTTGCTGAGCACCCTACAGATGCCAGGCATGGAGCTAAGTCTACTTTATACTGTTTATTTCCTAGTCTTATCAAAAGAGAAAAACTGAGATTTGTTTTATCATTCTTTGTGATTTTCTGTATGTTAGGAATATTTCATAATATAAAAGTACATACTACAAACGAAACCAAGGCTCCCTCCCACCCTTAGCCCAAATAAGAGTAGGCTTTTGGAAGGAAGGAGGAAGAGAGAAGGCAGTATGGAGCAGTGTGCAGGCCTGGGGTGAACAGGCGGTGTGTCTCTGGACTCTAAGCTTCCTGTGTCTGCTGCTGTCCATTGTGTCCCCAGCACTTAGCCCAGGGCCCAGAGGCTGACAGAATGTGACATTCTCTGCTTTCTAGTTATGGGTACTATAATATTGTGTCCACTTGTGGTCATGTGTTTGGATGGTCTCTGCCCATCAACAACAAACACATGGCCAGTTTTGTCCATTTTTTTTTTACAAAGCTTTTAGGAATTTTGTGCGTGTGTTTTTTTAATCCTCACATGAGAATATTTTTTTCCATTGCTTTTCAGAGAGAGTGGAAGGAAGTAGGGAGGGAGGGAGGGAGGAAGAGAGAGAGGAAGAGAGAGAAACATCGATGTGAGAGAGTTACATGACTAACTGGTTGCCTCCCACATGAGCCCCAACTGGGGACGTGGAGCGAACCCACAACACAGGTATGTGCCCTGGACCAGGATCGAACCCACGATCCTTCCTTCAGTGCATGGGCTAACCACGGAGCAACACCGCCAGGGTGGGAATTTTTTTATTGTTGATTGTAGAGTTTTTCTTTAAAAACCGGTTTTGTTTGTTGCATCTTTAAGGTGGCAGGCGCTCAGAATAATGCTGTGAACAAGGTTTAGTCTTTGGCTGCCTCAGAGACTCTTTGGAGTACCCAGTAGAGTGTTGGTGCTCTCTTCCCCGCCTTCAGGATTCAGGGAGCTTTGAAAAGTGCTAATCCACTTTTGTTAGTCATCTCCCCCACACAATAGGTCTCTTAATTTTATGATTTGTCACAGTGCAATTATCCCAAAAGGTATTGCAAAATATTAGTGAAATTGAAATTCATAAAATATATTAAAATCTCTAGATTTAAAATTACATCCTAATAGTACTTTTTCTAAATGGGAAGAAACAAAGATGTTTCATGTGTACATGAATCGAGGAAAATGATGAAAGGAGTCTGCAAAGCATGGTGCACCTTCATTCAGTGGAGTGTTTTACAGTCACTGAAAAAGAATAAAACTTATTTTTATGAATAGCTATGACAGAATCACACACACTCACGCACACTTTTGCTTATTGTGTATAGAAATCTCTGGCAGAATTTACCAGAAACTAATCACAATAGTGAGGTCTGGGGGAGGAAATGGATAACTGAAGAACAGAGAGGGGAAAAGTTAGCTTTTCTCTGTATCCCCTTTTGTACCTTTTGAACACTGAATTTTGTGTGTTTATTACTTTTTTCATTAAAAAGAAAGAAAAAGTAGCGAAGCCGGTTTGGCTCAGTGGTAGAGCGTTGGTCTGCGGACTGAAGGGTCCCAGCTTCGATTCCGGTCAAGGGCATGTACATTGATTGCGGGCACATCCTCGATAGGGGGTGTGCAGGAGGCAGCTGGTCAGTGTTTCTCTCTCATAGATGTTTCTAGCTCTCTAGCTCTCTCCCTTCCTCTCTGTAAAAAATCAATAAAATATATTTTTAAAAAAAGAAAGAAAAAAGCATTAACCACACAAAAATACACCCATAGTGAATGGGTAGATTGCATTAACTCTTCCCTAAAGCATTCTGCTTGCCCTACTCTTCCGTTTAGACCATAGAAGGACCTGTCTGGTTGAAGTTATTTTTTTCTGGCACTCACAGTCAGCACTTAGACGAGGGAAGTATTTCTTCCTCTATCTTGATGCTAAAGATTTAACAGATTTGGTGATCCTCCAATAAAAGAGGCTATAAACAAAACAAATCTGTCTTTATTCACAATTATGGAGGTGTTTGGCTTTTTAAAATATATATATTTTATTAATTTTTTTTACAGAGAGTAAGGGAGAGGATACAAAGTTAGAAACATCGATCAGCTGCCTCCTGCTCACCCCCCACTGGGGATGTGCCCACAACTGAGGTACATGCCCTTGACTGGAATTGAACCCGGGACCCTTCAGGATGCAGGCAGACGCTCTATCCACTGAGCCAAACCAGTTAGGGTGGTGTTTTTGTTTTGGCTTTTGCATTCCAATCTCCCCTGCCATAAAGGCAGCTAATTATTGAGTTCTGTAGTCGGTCGAAAAAGAAAATCCCCACTAAACAGGTATAGTAATGCATCTAAAAAGTCATTGTCCCTTGCTTACATGAGTAGGGCAAGGGAGGTGAGAAAACACTCTTTAAGAATCTAAAAACTGGTGCTTCATTTTCTTGTCTCTGAATTTTGCAGGTCCCTTTTGGATATGCGCCACATTGGTCTTTGCCATAGCAATTAGTGGGAATCTTTCCAACTTCTTAATCCATCTGGGAGAGAAGTCGTACCACTATGTACCCGAATTCCGAAAAGGTTGGTGAGTAGTTTGACTCATTTGGAATGCTGTCAGTTCGTGACCCTGAGTGCCTTTACCACTGAGCTTTTGGGTCCCTGTCTCTCTCTCGGTGCCGCATCCCCTGCTTGCTGTATTTCAGGGCTCAGACATACCCAGTGTCTCAGCACTTAACATCCATTTGTATAAATACAAGTAAATTTTTAAATTGTGATAAAATATACTTAACATAAAATTGGCCATATTAATTACTTTCAAGTATACAATTCAGTGTACTATCACAATATTGAAATTTCATATAGTCTTCTGTAAAACTAAGGGGATGACCAATAGCAACTGGAATTTATTTAAAGAAAAATGTACAACATAAGCAAAAAGCAGTGTGCATGAAAGTTTCCATTGTAGCATTATCTGTGTTATCCTCATGTTGGAAACAATAGGGATGTTATTTAAGTCACGATGATGCAACTAGCTAGGTCTGTAGCCACTAATTATGAAGCTCAAGAGGAGGGTGGGGAACCTTTTATCTGCCAAAGGCCATTTGGATATTTATAACGTTATTTGAGGACCATACAAAAGTGTCAACTTAAAAATTAGCCTGCTGTATTTGGTCAAACATTTAATGAACTCATCCTTAATGCCTTGGCTAGGCCAGACCAAATGATTTTGTGGGCCCCTGCTCTGGAGCAAGGTGGAAGACTGATCATTAAAACTTATGCTTGTGCTGTCAGCAACTTCGTTAAAGAGAAGTCTGCAAAGGGTCGGGGCCCAGAAGGGAAAATGCAGAAATGAGTGATGGGCTGTGCATCACATTCCCGTTCTAAACTGCCTTTCTTGTGTAGCCTTGGCTAATTAAAAACAACAACAAAAAAACAACAGGTGAGAGCCACTTCAACTGAGAAAGTTTGGCTTTGTAGGAGATTGACCTCTGCCACATTCTCAGTTTTCTCCTTCTCTGCCTGCCTGCTCTCCTGATGAGAGGCTGTACATCCTGGATGAAAGCATGGTTTCTGGAACCAAGCCACTGGCTTCAAGTTCCAGCCCCACCACTCATTAACTTGTACCTTGTTGGGAAGGTTATTTCATCTCTGTTGGCCTCAGATTCCTTATCAGTGAAATGGAACTATTAATACCTATATTATAGGGCTAGTTTTTGAATAGAGTTGATATATGTATATATGAAGACATGTATATACACACACACATATGTATATGTGTATATAGAGGTGTGCATTTACCTATATTTGTGTGCCTCTCTGTAGCCTTCCTTCTTTCTTTCCCTCTACCTTCCATGCCCATTTTCACTTCTTTCCTTCTTCATTGTGGCGTCGGATCTGGATTCAGTCCCAATTCCATTTGTCAAATGAACTTAGAGATTAATTCAATAAATGTTATCAATGAGCTATAGATCCTGCCTTCAAGTAGCTTCGATGGTTAAGCAAAGAAAGACTGGTAAATGCATATTGCTATAAATAGTATGTGTTAATTTCTGTATCTGAGGTAGGTGTAGGTATATTGACAGAAAAGGAGTGAATCACCCTGCCTGAGGTCTGAAAGCCCAGGAGGGTCTTTATCTGGGCATCCTAGTCTCAGGGAGTCATGGGGTGTAAAATAGTCATTGCCTCTATCAATAAACAATTTTCCATTTTAAAGAGTGTAAGTCACACGACCAAAGTCAGATCCTGCTTCCACCACTTATTTGATCTTGACCACTTAGCTCAGGGGTCCTCAAACTTTTTAAAGTGGGGGCCAGATCATGGTCCCTCAGAGAGCTGGAGGGCCGGACTATATGAACTACTAATTCCTACTGTAACACCTCGGCTGTGCTCACTGCCCAAAAAACCTGGCGGGCAGGATCAGACTCCTCTGCGGGCTGCATGTAGCCCGAGGGCCGTAGTTTGAAGACGCCTGATAGCTTCTCTGATCTTGTTTCCTTGTCTCTAAAATGGAGATATAAAATACATGAAATATTGTGTTTACTTATCGGTTAACAATATAAAATCGTAATTATTGGTTATTTATTTTTTATAAATCAGTGTTCTAAGTATACCTGTTTGTACTCATTTAATCTTATAAGGTAGTCTGCTATTGTTCTTCCCACTTTACAGATGAGAAAACTGAGGCAGGAAGTGGCAGCACTGGGACTTGAACCAGCGTTCCACCTAGGGTTACATAGCTATAATGGCATAATTAGGATTGGAACAAGGGACTATGCCCTTGATTGTTATAGTATTGCCTCTCAATAAAGCACTCAGTGTAATACCTGACACCCAGTGGCTAGCTGTAGCTATAGTAGTAATTCTTTTCCTCTTCTGTTAGTTATCCAAAAAAAAAGGCCATATGTCAGCAAAATTACATTTAGCCTAATCAGGGAGTTTCCGATGTGAAAAAGCTTCTCCGGTAGCTAGCAGTGTTTTGGATAATCACGAGTCTTAACTAGTCGGACTGTAATTGCTAGAAGCGCCTTTGTTCTTGCCAGGAGCGTTGAGTGAATTACCTGCTGATTTTTATGTAGAAAGCGCTGGTGCCACGGGTTTAGCCATGTTTTATGATCCTCCACCCCACAAGGGGGAGAAGGAATCCTCCAGGGCGTGCTGCTGCCAGAGGAGGAGGGAGCTACAGTAATACACTCAACATCGCTGTTCTGAGGAGCTGCTGAATTCCTTTTCCACCAGAGACAGAATTATTTAAAAAGGAAGTGAAACTGGAGAATACTAGTATGTCAAGCAATTCATCAATGAGCTAGAATTCCCTGTTAGAGACAGAAGGAACCCTAAATAGTATGCAGAGCAAGTTAATCTGTACCCAGGGCATTTTAATAAATTTGCTGAAGAAATCAATGTCAGCTCTTGTTATACTAGGAAAGAGGATGTGTTCTTCCAAGGGAATAGTTGGCTTTTATCTGAAAGGCTCAGTACATTTAAACCCTTGTAGTGTGGCCTTATTTTAGTTGAAGAATTCAAGTTTTTAATGACTAATTTAATAATATTAGTTGTTAGTTATTAAACACATTTTAAAAAACATATGAGAAACTACTGGTCATCATCATGATGACAATTGCTAAAGTTTGATCAATTCTGCCCAGCCAGCATGGCTCAGTGGTTCGGTGACCTATGAACCAGTAGGTCATGGTTCAATTCCCAGTCAGGGCACATGCTGGGTTGCAAGCTTGATCCCTCAGTAGGGGGCTTGTGGGAGGCAGCCAATCAATGATTCTCTCTCATCATTGATGTTTCTATTTCTCTCTCCCTCGCTCTTTGAAATCAATAAAAACATGTTTTGTTTTGTTTTAAAGATTGATCTATTCAGCACATTTATTGAGCGATTATTATGTCTCCATTGCTGGGCCAGGCTCAGTGTCTATGGTGATCCCATGGCCCAGTGAAATAGATTCAAATGTTGGGAAGTAGGTTCAGTACGGCACTGGAAGTGCTCTGGTTGTGCACTGAAGGCTTTTGTCCTGTTATCCTCAGTGTCCATAGCAGCCACAGTCATCTATGCCTACGCCTGGCTGGTTCCCTTCGCACTCTGGGGTTTCCTCCTGTGGAGAAACAGCAAAGTGATGAACATCGTTTCCTATTCGTTTTTGGAGATTGTGTGCGTCTATGGATATTCACTCTTCATTTATATCCCCACAGCAGTAAGTGCCACACTTATTCTCAGTGATGTCCTATTCTTGGTTGAAAATTCACTGGCTTCATTATTCCCAGCCTAACACCGATATACCTGGGAATTGCATGGAACAGAATGACAGATCTCAGAGGGAAGGGGGGTAGAGAAGGGGTAGAAAGAGATTAAGCAAAGAACTTAAATGCATAACACATGGAAACAAATAATTGTGTAGTAAAGGTCTGGAGTGAGGCATGGACAAAGGGGAAGATGGGGACATCTGTGGTACTGTCAACAATAAAAATAAATTTAAAAAACACACATCACAAATTAACCCTGTGAATTTAGAAGTTCACCATGCATGGGCACTGGGGAGAAAAGTGCCTTCACGGACCTAAAGTCCTTCTGTGAAAGCTTTCCCTCAGTCTGCATGCTGGTGGTGTTTCTCTCGGCTGTGCTGAGAAACCAGAAAGGCAGTGGGGGCCAGTGCTGATTGGCTCACGGGCCTTTATAAACAGACTAGAGGCCCAGTGCATGAAATTCGTGCACTGGTAGGGTTCCTAGCCCTGGCCAGTGATCAGGGCCAATCAGGTTCCCTGTCTCCCTGCCTCCTCCTTTCCTCGCTCCCTCAACACCCTGCCACCACCACTGGTCACCCACCATGTTCTGCACTGCCTCCTGGTGGTCAGCACACATCATAGTGAGTGATTGAACTCCTGGTCGGTCTCCCATTCAAACTCCTGAGGGGACAGCTTGCATATTGGGTTTTTATATATATAGATGTGCCTCTCTGAAGTGTCTCTCTTCCCCTCCCCTCCCCACCTCTTCTTTCAGATACTGTGGATTATCCCCCAGAAAGCTGTTCGTTGGATTCTAGTCATGATGGCGCTGGGCATCTCAGGCTCTGTCTTGGCAATGACCTTTTGGCCAGCCGTTCGTGAGGATAATCGGCGAGTCGCATTGGCCACAATTGTGACGATTGTGTTGCTTCACACGCTGCTTTCTGTGGGCTGCTTGGTATGGTCTCATTCCTGTGTTTTTATAGTGTTTTATTTATTTATTTATTTATTTATTTATTTAATAGAGATTCTTAGTATTACATATATTTACTTTTATATTTTTGTTAATCCGAGGATATTTTTCCATTGATTTTTAGGGAGAGTGGAAGAGAGAGGGAAAAACAGAAAGAAACATTGATGTGAGAGAAACACATTGATTGGTTGCCTCTTGCACAAGCCCTGACCAGGGTCTGGGCTGGGGAGGAGCCTGCAACCAAGGTATGTGCCCCTGATCTGAATCGAACCCAGAACCCTTTGGTCCACAGGCCGATGCTCTATCCACTGAGCCAACCAGCTAGGGCTATGGAGTGCTTTAAATGCAAATACTTAAAAGGCCTCAAATTTGTACACAGATAATAATTTAATAAAAAAATTAAATTAAAAAAAAAAACAACAACCTAAAATTCAAAAAATAAATAAATAAATAAAAGGCCTCAAACTGCCAAAACCGGTTTGGCTCAGTGGATAGAGCGTCGGCCTGCGGACTGAAAGGTCCCAGGTTCGATTCCGGTCAAGGGCATGTACCTTGGTTGCGGGCACATCCCCAGTAGGGGGTGTGTAAGAGGCAGCTGATCGATGTTCCTCTCTCATCAATGTTTCTAACTCTCTATCTCTCTCCCCTCCTCTCTGTGAAAAACCAATAAAATATATTTTTTTTAAAAAAGGCCTCAAACTGTTTGACATGGTGGTTCTTTAGAACTGGCTCCATGAAATAAACATTGTGTTAGATAGACTCTCCTGGATGAGAAGAGTAAAGTCATGAGGATTTTTTTATCCTCACCCAAGAATATGTCTTATTGATTTGAGAGAGAGAGGAATGGGGGGAGATAGAGACACGACAGCAATATGAGAGAAACATCAACAGTTGCCTCCCTTACATGGTGATCAACACACAACCTAGGTATGTGCCCTGACTGTGGATCAAACCCACAACCTTTTGGTGCATGGGACGATGCTCCAATCAATTGAGCTACCCGGCCAGGGCAAAGTCATGAGGATTTAATTGTAACCTCCAGCTTTACCTGATTTCTAAGGCTTAGTCAAGACTTGGTGTCTGACCTGAGGACGTAGGGCTGGGTGAGTGTCTATAAATAAGACTGGGAGTTCTGCTTTGGATGCCTTTGCTAGTGTCTGCACAGAACTAGAAAGAGTTTTGAAATTTAAAGCTTCATAGGTGGAAGCTTAAGAATGAAGTCCAGTACAGGAAAGGAGAAAATTATTTTAAAGAAAAAACACTTCAAACCGTTTTTGAGTTCACGTGTTTAGGTGTCTTCTTAGGGAGAGTGTGTGCTCTTTGAATCAGGCCCGGATTGAAGGCCAGCTCTGTCACTCACTGGCTCTGTGAACTTTGTATCGTAATGTGGGTGTAATAGGTCCCAGCCTCGGAGGGATGTTCTGAGCACAAAATAAAATAATATATACAAAGCACAGGACATAGAACTTACCCATAAATGCTCATAAGTTAGATCCCTTTCCTTTGATCCTAAGTAGACGTCGCTTTGCATCTTTTGTAGACATGGTGCTCAAAAATTGCCGTCCGTGGCCTTAACGAGGCCTGGCGCAGGGTTTGAAAAACCTCCAAGCCCAAGAACGTTAACAAGGTCACTGATGAAGGAAAGCACACGCCCCCGGGGAGTCGTCCACAGAGCCCCGTCCAGACCCTTGGTCAGGTTTTGCCGTTGTGGGAGGAAATATTTCTTTGGTGCCGTTTGATCTTTAATATTTTTGTGTAGACGACCATGGCCTCATTAAGTGTTTAATAAGATCCCAAAACTCTGTCATTGAACAAATCTCATAAAAAGTGTCAAGTTCTGAAACACAGACCTGGTTTACACGCACTCTCCATGTGCCTAAGCTTTAAGCCCTGAGGCAGAGGCTGTGGGTTTGGCTCATGGCAGAGCCTCACTGGACTCTGCTGACCCCCTGAAATGCTGCCGTGACCCTCTGTCTGCTGAGGAAGATGCTCTTTGCATGGTGATGGCCTCTCCCTGTAACGCCTTTCCCTGGCATCTTCTGTCTCCTGAATCTTCCCCAGCGGAGAACTTGTTGAAGAGAAAAGGCATTATTGCCTTGTTTGGTTCTGTAAAGAACAGAGAGGAGTTGCCCTGACCAGTTTGGCTCAGTGGATAGAACGTCGGCCTGAGGACTCAAGGGTTCCAGGTTCGATTCCCATCAAGGACATGTACCTTGGTTGTGGGCACATTCCCAGTGGGGGGTGTGCAGGGGACAGCTGATTGATGTTTCTCTCTCATTGATGTTTCTAACTCTCTATTCCTCTCCCTTCCTTTCTGTAAAAAATCAGTAAAGTATATTAAAAAAAAAAAAAAAAAGAATAGAGAGGAGCAAGACAGACTGGATAACTGAGCAGGGAGGTGTGGTTGTGGTTGTTGTTATTACTATTACTGTTAACCCATTTCATTTGGTACCTGTGGGCAGAATCTTACCTCCTATGCCTATTACTCCCCTTTGGGGTGAATAACAATGAAGTTAGGAATTTTTAAAAAATATATATATTTTATTGATTTTGTACAGAGAGAAAGGGAGAGAGATAGAAAGCTAGAAACATCGATGAGAGAGAGTCATCGATCAGCTGCCTCCTGCACAACCCCTACTGGGGATATGCCCGCAACCAAGGTACATGCCCTTGACCGGAATCGAACCCGGATCCCTTCAGTCCCCAAGCCGATGCTCTATCCATTGAGCCAAACCGGTCTCAGCAGGAATTTTTTTTAAAACATGTTTTATTGATTTTGTACAGAGAGAAAGGGAGAGAGATAGAAAGCTAGAAACATCGATGAGAGAGAGTCATCGACCAGCTGCCTCTTGCACACCCCCTACCAGGGATGTGCCCGCAACCAATGTACATGTCCTTGACCGGAATCGAAGCCGGGACCCTTCAGTCCGCAGACCGACGCTCTACCACTGAGCCAAACCAGTTTCGGCAAGTTAGGAATTTTTAAAAGAGAACACTATAATGAGGTGGAGAGAGCACTGCACTGGGAGTTGCTTAGCACGCTGAATCCTGGCAAGTGACTTAACTCTTAAAACCTTGTTTCCTCATTGGTTAGGAAGGTTCGTATTTCCATCGGCTTTTGTGAGACTCAGAGCAATGGATGTGATCGGCTCAGACACTATGACAGTTTCTTCAGATGTAAAGCAGCTATTAAAAAAGCCCCGGGTCATCAGAAACCACCAGGTTCCACTCTGCTGCTTATCCTGAGTGCCCCAGTAAGAGCCGTCCAAGGTCACACAGCTCTAAAGACTGCCTTTCACCAGTGCCTCTCACTGACTTCCTGTTTCTCTCCTGAACTTCTTACCCATTGCATTCCTGGTTGAGAAGTTGGAGGGAAGAGGCAGGAGAAAAGGCGTTGCTCTGCCGAGTTCTAAGGGACTTGGAGGAGCAGGTGAAGGACCCTTGTTGGAGGGCAGCCCCGTCTTCTCCTTAGGGGGGGGAGCCATCCATGATCAGGTGTGTAGCCAGGGCGCCCGGGTTTGGGTCTCCACACTGGAGCTTGCTCCTCCTTTCTCTTCTGGAGGACATGTGCAGTGCAAGAGGGCTGAAGCAGAAGTGAGGAGATGGGTTCTCGTCCTGTCCATCACTCCCTGCTCTGGTTATCTCCCCCCTCTGCACCCCCTCCTCCTCACTTAGGAAAAGGAGCTGCAGTAAGGATTGAATGATACGTGCAACAGGAAAAACAGGACAAGCTGTACAAACAGAGACATTATGGGAAAGGCAGGGAGAGGAATTGTCAGAGGAACTAGTTGAGCCAAGGGCACCGGCTGAATCAGGCAGCTTGGCCTTCTCACTCCCCTGGGGAGCACAGGGGGCGCTGTTGCCTTCGTGCAGTGAAGCATGTGACAGCCCCATACCTGCCGAGGCCCCCTCGGTGCTGCACCTGTCCACAACGTCTAAGTTGGTGCTGGCACACACCCGGCAGGGACACCTAAGGAAGCAGCAGAGGGTGAGTCCTTGGCTGGAATGACTGCAGACGAGCCTGTGTCTGAGGTGGTTACTGCCAATAGCAGCGGGCCCTGCGCCCCAGTGTTGGTGGAACTAATGAGTCATAGAATTATAACTTGCCCTTAGAGATCATTTTTCCCAACGTTTTGTTTTACAGATAGGAAATTGAGGCCTATATGCCACATATATTTTTAGACAAAAAAATAAAAAAGACAAAGGGCTAAGAAGGTGTTTTTATAACCAGGTACTTTCATACTTTAGTATTATTTGAATTTGTTATAATATGTATTACTTTTAAAATGAGAGGGGAAAATATAATCCTTTTTTTCTTTTAAGAGAGAATTTCTCAGCTTAGTCTGTAAAGTTAAATCAAATTATTAAATTTAAAAGTTCCCAAGATAAATATCTCCAGTTTTTTTTTGTTTTGTTTTGTTTTTGTAATTCTCACCCAAGGATATTTTTCCATTGATTTTTAGAGAGTGTGGAAGGGAGGGGAGAGACAAAGAGGGAAACACATCGATTGCTTGCCTCCCTCACGTGCCCTTGACCAGAATCAAACCTAGGACCCTTCAGGCCGCAGGCTGATGCTCTACCCGCAGAGCCAAACCAGCTTGGGCTATCTCCAGCTTTTAAAACAAAACAAAAGAGGCCAGGAGGGTGGAGTGACTTGTCCAAGTCACAGTGCAAGTTACTAGCAGAGTCCCATTTAGCACCTGGATGTCCTGTCTCATTCCATCTGAGAGGCTCCTCCAGAGTTTGAGGAAAAGCATTGCTCCTGCATCTTGGGCGCTGCTGGCCCAGCGCTCCTGCCAGGGACCTGCAGGGCCCAACCCTAGCCACGTGGCCCCTGGCTCCCCCTTAAGTTAGGAACTATTTTCTCTGCCTCAGAAAACAGTTGCTGGAAGGGGTCCTGGGAGGAAGACTTTAAAGCTAATAGAATTACCCTGGGAATGTGGTAAACTAGAGGGAGTCTGCAGCTAGAAACTTTTTGAAATGGACTATTGTAGAGTTAACTGGGAATCTGTTTGGGAAAGCTCCAGCGTGTCATATTGGTGCCCCCTTCTGGCCAAGAGGGCAGAGCAGGGGAAATGGTTCTTAACTTGGTGCCTTTTTATCTTTTTACCTTCCTAACGCCCTAACTCCTTGGGTTATTACCGATTCACCTTTCTTTTGAATATCTAGTGTTCAAGGCTAGTGAGACTGGTATTTTCCTGGGCTAAAGTTAGGATTCTGAGACCTTGACACAGGTGAGATGATCCTCCTTAAAGTTTTCCCTCTTCCACTTCCTTCTGATCTTTGACAGATAAATTATAGGTGGTGAGTGGAAGCACTTACCAAACCTTTCATTCCTAGATGAAGAATGATGAGGTACGGCCTGCCTAGCATTAGCAGCAGTCTACCGTAGTTTAGTTCACTGAGTAGTAGTGAGGGGCTGATGACACAGAGACAAGAAGGATGCAGTCTTTGGAGGAGAGACTGGAGCTTTGGAGTTCGAAGGAGCCTCCTTTGAGTCCTGGCTTCCCCATATGCACCCCTCCGAACCTCAGCTTCTTCATCCGTTAAATGAGGGCTGTTATGAAGATTAAGTTTTTTGTAGTAAATGCTCAATAAATGGTAACGGAATTTTCAAAAGGCACTAATAGTCAAATAAGTGAGAAGAAAGAAGCAGAGATATTGTAGTTCAGTGTGAAGACCAATATGTTACAGGGAAATGGGCCATGAGAACCCAGCAGTACTGTTCGCCTGGAGTCTTTACTGCTCTGTTTTGTAACTCCCCTATGGGTCTTCTTTTTCTGCAGGCATACTTTTTTGATGCACCAGAGGTGGACCATCTTCCAACAACTGCAGTTGTCCCAAACCAAACAGTTACAGCAGCCAAGTCCAGCTGAAGAGGAAGTAAGAGGTTATATTTTTATCTTCTTGTTGTGTGATACAGTAAAAAAATGGGCAGGTGCATCAGTTCTGTTAGCATAAAACAGAGAGGGTCAGGCCTGTTCCTCTTCTTGCACAGTTTAGTGTGGCGTGTGTGTACGTGCATGTCTCTCTTGCTGAAGTCTCCATTTGTGAAATCCATGTGATTTGGGAAATGCAGGATCTTAGATTTTTC
Organism: Pipistrellus kuhlii; assembly: GCF_014108245.1. NCBI lineage: Eukaryota > Metazoa > Chordata > Mammalia > Chiroptera > Vespertilionidae > Pipistrellus > Pipistrellus kuhlii. The sequence goes on along the minus strand of NW_023425515.1, from coordinate 165,140,316 downwards.
TAGAAGAGCTCCTGCCTTTTGGCCCCAGCATCCCCTCTATTCTCTACTGCCTTCCCAGCAGCACAGTACAGGTTTGTTCCATTTGGGTACAGTCCTGGGTGGCTTTTTCCTAGTTTCCCTGTGATTTCTCAACATGGGCTCAGACTCTGAGTGTGACATTTTTATTTATTTTTATTTATTTATTTATTTTTTAAATATATTTTATTGATTTTGTACAGAGAGGAAGGGAGAGATAGAGAGTTAGAAACATCGATGAGAGAGAGAGTCATCGATCAGCTGCCTCTTGCACACCCCCCACCGGGGATATGCCCGCAACCAAGGTACATGCCCTTGACCGGAATCGAACCTGGGACCCTTCAGTCCCCAAGCCGACACTCTATCCATTGAGCCAAACCGGTCTCGGCAAGTGTGACATTTTTAAATTACTCTCTAGAGCACATGTGTCAAACACAAGGCCCGCGGGCCAAATCCGTCCCGCCAGGCCTTGCAATGTGGCCCGCACCGCGCTGTCATCACTGCACTCCACTGCGTTTCCATCACAATGACAGTTTATGACTGTTCAGTAAACCATTCGGCCCACGATTTAGGCTGGATTTTAGATTTTGGCCCTTTCTCTGATTGAGTTCGACACCCCTACTCTAGAGGCCTGGTGCACAAAATCTGTGCACTGCTAGGGTCCCTAGGCCTGGCCAGCAATCAGGGCCAGTGGGTTCTTTCTTCCCGGCTGCCAGCCACCAGCCACCAGTGAAGGCCTTCCTTTGCTGGCTACCAGCTGGGGCCTTCCTTTGTTCTGCGTCACCCCTGGTGGTCAGTGCATGTCATAGTGAGTGATCAAACTCCTGGTCCCTGGTCAAACTCTGGAGGGGACACTTTCCATATTAGCCTTTTCTATATAGGGTTCTCCAGAGCTTACAAATTCTTGTGCATGCTCTGTTCTCTGGACCTCTGATGATTCCACTGTCAGTGGTTAGCTTAATGGGTAGAGTGTAGGAAAAATGTCAATTCCTCCATGGCTGTTCCAGCCTCCCTGTTCTACCTTGTCAGTATTCCAAGGCCTGAGCCATGCTGAACTTCTTGCCATTGCCAGCCACATCACGCCTTTGCACAGATGTCTGAAACATTCCTTCCCTTCCAGCCCACCTCGCTATCTCATTACACCTGTTTTGTACATCAGAGAAGGGGACTTGTTTGAACTGAGTCCTGAACGAGCAGGAGTAATCAGTTACCCATTGTTCTGAAAAGAGTAATCAGCTTCCCATGGCTTTTTTGAAAGTGAACATATAGGTTGTTCATTGAGGCACAGTGATACCATATCACGGAGAACAAGAAAATCTGAGCCCAGCTGGAGAGGACAGAGGTGGACAGTACAGTGATAACAGGTGCTTCATCTCCCCCTTGTCAGAATACCAGACATCACGCTGGTGAGGTCCTGGTGGGGCTCTCTCGGCCTGCTCCTGAGCTGAGATTTCACTTTCTTTCTCATATTTTGGTTATGAAGGCTCCAGACCGAGTGTCCCAGCTGCTGTGAACCTTAAGAGTCAGAAGCTGGCATCTGAGAAGAGACTGGCCCTCAGGGCCCTGATTTACACCGATTTGATACCTCTGGGCTTTGCTCAGTGCCTCCAAATGGGTGTCAAGTCTCCAAAAGAGATAGTGATGAACAGTTTCTTTGGAGCTTCCCTGGCAGAAGCATTGATCGCTTTGCCAGTGAGAGGGGCTGTCTGGAGCTCCAGGCACTGCAGATTTATGAGCTGGCTGTGCCCTCCACCGTAATCTCTGGACTCCTCGCTTTCCCTGAAAAAGTATGGCTTCTAATCTCTCAGATAACCTTTCTCAGGTAAATCTGTGCATTAGAGGACGTGGTCTGAAATGGATCACTGGGAGAGCATTAACCCCTTTTCTCCCTGAAACCTCAGATCACAGGGGACCTCCCATTTCTTGTAATTAGGGAGGCTACCCCTGCATAAGTCATTGAATATCTGGCTTCCTTCTTTCCTTCACTTATCACCAGAGGGCTAGTGCCATTTCTCCTCTGAGCCCAAACCCCGGAAAAGCCTGGAGGCTGCACCTAGGAAGCCTTGCTTTGGCTTGAGGGACGGAATACGGGAAGGACCTCATCCAGATCGGGGCTGCCTGCCCAGGGCGGTGACAAGTGGGTCTGTCCAGAGGAGAGCAGCCAGCAGATACTTACACTGCAGTGTGAGCGGGGAGAGCAAAGGACTTCATTAAAACCTCCTGATCTATACACAGGTTTATATGCCGTTATCCTTTCACTCACTCACGTCAGGACTGCTTATTTCATAAGCCAAAGCTGCACACCTTTTTTTTTTTTTTTAAACTAGGTTTATACACATCAATTCTTTTATTCTTAAATCAGCTTTCACTCAGTGCTCTAATCCCCTATAACACAGGCTCTAAACTGCACGACTTCACACCATGGCTAACACTGTTTTCTTCCCTCTCTTATTCTTCCCATGCCGTGTCTGAAATGTCCCTGCCCAGAGAATCCACTTTCTGTTCCTTGGCTATTTCTTTCTCAATGTTCTTCTCTGTTCCCTTTCTTTGAGGTAAATTGGGAGAACCTGGGTCAACATAACTTCTTATTCTTTTTAAAAAATTTAATTTAGTGGAAAATTTTAAACACAGACAGAAATAGGTTGAATACCCTGTTTCCCCGAAAATAAGACAGTGTCTTATATTAGTTTTTGCTCCCGAAGATGCGCTAGATCCTATTTTCAGGGGATGTCTTATTTTTCCATGCGCTAGGTCTTATTTTTGGAGGATGTCTTATTTTCGGGGAAACACGGAAGTATATTGACTTTCCATATACTCATCACCCACTTTCAATGGTTGTCAACTCTTGGCCAATCTCTTAAAATCCATACACCCACCTCTTTCTGCCCATATTATTTTGAAGCAAATGTAAGACATCCTATTAGTTTATCCATAATATTTAAATTCTGTCTCTATAAAAGATCCTCTTTAAAACATTATCATAATAGTATGGTCACATTTTTTAAAATTATAACGCCTTAATATCAAATATATTCAGTGTTTGAATTTCATGAAGTTGTTTGATGTATTTCTTAAATGTCTTTAAATTATAGAATCCTACTCCATCTTCCTTTTTCACTTTGCCATTTATTTGTTGAAGAATTGTTTATTCGATAGTTTCTCACTATCTGGATTTTGCTGATTATATTATTTAGTGTTATCTATCATGTTGCCCTATCCTTTTTTTTTTTTAAGTATCATAATCTGTTTTATTTATTTATTTTATTGATTTTTTTTTACAGAGAGGAAGGTAGAGGGATAGAGAGTTAGAAACGTCGATGAGAGAGAGACATTGATCAGCTGCCTCCTGCACACCCCCACTGGGGATGTGCCCGCAACTAAGGTACATGCCCTTGACTGGAATCGAACCTGGGACCTTTCAGTCCGCAGGCCGATGCTCTATCCACTGAGCCAAACCAGTCTCGGCTGCCCTATCTTTTTTTCTGCAGATTGGTGGTTGTATCTAAAGATTTGATCAGATTCAGGGTTTTTTTTTTATTTTTTTATTTTGGGGGGGAGAAAGGGGAAGGCAAGACTACTTGATAAGTGAAGTTAAATTCTTCTATCCATAAACTCAAAATGCCTAATTATCTTTTTCTTTTTTGTATGAGTGGCCATTATTAAGCAATGCCTAGATCCATTAATTTATTAGGGGCTTCAAAAATGGTGATATTTCAGTTCTATCTTTTCTTCCTTGTTTATTAACTGGAATACTTCATTTATAACACTTCCCTTTATCTACCATTTGGTTTTCCAGTGATATAGTTTGTATAAGAAAAGCAGCCTGGTGTTGAAATCATATCTTTAAACATAAGTAGATGCTTTTCTACAGTTTAGCTCCTTTTTGTATGAGGGAGTCTTTATCTTGAAATTTACATGTTTGTTTTATTGTTTGTTTGTTTTTCAGTTCTCTTTTAACTTTTTTGGAATGTGGTCTCCTGGACACCAAAGCCAGCAGGAAAACTGACGGAATGGCACCAACCCCTAACATCTGAAGCCTCATTACCTATTTAACAAACAAAATTAAAAGTTGTTCAGCACATGTGTCTTTCAGCTCTTCTTTTCCCTTGCCTGTGATCATTGTGACTATGCGCTGGTTTGGAATGAAGCACAAGGGATGGGTTAGGCCTGCTCAGGTGCCTGCCTTTTGCTTCTCACAGTCAAGTGATGTGCCTCCCAGGAGCTATGCTCTTAATTCCTGGCACGGATCCATCCTAACTTCTGAGGTCTTTTCCCTGAATTGTGTACAGATTTCCGCGGTGATCCTCTTCTCTCCAAATGCTTGCCATCCTAAAGTGGCCAAACAGTGTGAACTTTGGTTGGGATTCATTGGGCGCCTGGAAATTTGTCTTTGGTGACCTGATCCTGGGCAACTGAACCTAATGGTTGCAAAATAAATACCTCACATGACATCTGTGTCTTCACTTGACTTTGACCTCAAGTTCTTCCTTGATATTTTGTCTTTAGCATGTTGGAGGCTGCCGAGAATTTGACTTACCGGTAAAGTGCTAGCTGCTGAAGTATGGGGGTTAAGTTGAACATCTGAATTTTCCTCCTGTAAGTATGGAATAGTGGGCTTAAGGAACTTGATCACTTACAGCATATTTTAGATATTTCTTTGAGGGCACTTTGAGCATCCCTTCAAGGTGGCATGACTTCCTGGCTAGAGTGCATTCAAGGGCAACACCAGTGACACCTCAGAGAGATTTTTTTAATACTTTATGTTCAAAGGCACACCATCCAGGAGGCTGAGCTTCTGCCCGGTCAGGATTGCCAATTCCCTCCTGCTTTTGTTGTTCTCTTCAGGACAGGAGTTCCCTACATTTTTGTGAGTAGGGTACAAAGATACATTGGACTTAAAGTCTGACCAGCAGATAAAGGAAGATGTACACAAATTGAGGCAATGGAGAGCTTAAGATCACCTTGGCAAACCTACGGACAACATCTACAATTGAACCGATAACACGGTATCACCACAACTCCCAGAACTCAAGTAGGTGGAGACCACTGTCAGTCTGAAGACTTACCGTATTTTTCAGACCATAAGACGCTCCGGACAATAAGACACACCAGTTTTTAGAGAAGGGAAATGAAGAAAAAAAGATTCTGAAACAAATAGTGTCCTAAAATATTTTATGTGCATTAAAACCCAACATCACAGTCATAAACACATGTAATCAACCCTGTAAAGTAAACAGCAGCATTTAGAACCATTTTAGAGCCGGGCAAGCACACAGGGACCACACAGAGCCGGGCAAGTAAAAAAACTTTTTTTTTAAAGTATATGTGTAGGCTATATTTGGACCATAAGACGCAGGGACTTTTCCCCCCCACTTCTGGGGGGGGAAAAAAGTGCGTCTTATGGTCCGAAAAATACGGTATGTGGAGTCAACGTTTTTGTGCAAAGAAGCAGAGGGAAGCAACAGGGTGTCTGAGAAATTTAAAAATAAGAGAATCTCAAAATAGCCAGAAAGTACTCCCTGGAAAGTACAGAGGGCCAATAGAACAGCAGCTGGTTACTGGGGTGGGGTGGGGGAAGCTTTAAACAATCCAGTTGGCAGCTGATGAGTGCAAGGGGTCCAAAGTAAGGTCTGAAGAAGCTGGAGCAGCCCAGGTCCTGTGACCTCTCAAAACCAGACAAAATATCTTTCTAGGATACCAGAGTCAAAAATGCAGGGAACAGAATACAAGTAGTGTAGGCCATGGATATCTGTGGGATCCCTTAATAGGGGTGTCGAACTCAATCAGAGAAGGGGCCAAAATCTAAAATCCAGCCTAAATCGCGGGCCGAATGGTTTACTGAACAGTCATAAACTGTTATTGTGATGGAAACGCAGCGGAGTGCAGTGATGACAGCGCAGTGCGGGCCACATTGCAAGGCCTGGCGGGACGGATTTGGCCCGCGGGCCTTGTGTTTGACACATGTGCCTTTAAGACGACCCTCGTGGTTCAGGGCCCACTCAGGGTCCGGTTTCTGGAGAAGGCTGCACACTAAAATGAAGAGACTGGAAAAGAGTTAATTTGGGAAAATGGGGGCCAGGCGGGAAGTCTACCTCTAGTGGGAAGACTAACAGTTCTCTGGCCTTTTACCATTGCTTTTATTGAGACATCTCTTAAGGGGGAAGTTCCAACAACAGAAAATCAACTTATATTTACATATGATTAACAAATTAAAGTTGCCTCAAGCACCACTATCTCAACTAGACAATGAGTTAATAGCTCTGACCATTCAGAACAATCAAGGTCAGCTAGCTCTTTTTACATTTTATCTCCAGTGACAATGTTAGGTTTCTGTTCCTGGCAGATATCTGTGCAAAGAAAAGGGAAGTCCAGATGAGAGTGGGGGTGGGGAACAGAGCCAGGATATTTCAGAATATCTGAAGCCATATTTTTGAACATTTCATAAAACAACAGAAAGAGCTTTGAATTTAGCATAGCTATCCTGACTCACATCTCTGCACCTCCCCCACCCCCCAAATGTGCAGGAAAATTAATTTCATGTGAAAAAGAGCAACCGAAAGGATTGAAGCCAAACCTCATAATGAAGTTATAAAAAACTGAGAGCCCAGCTGGTGGCTCAGTGGTTGAGCATCAACCTATGAATCAAAACATCATGGTTCAATTCCTGGTCAGGGCACATGCCCGGGCTTCAGACTCAATCCCCAGTAGGAGATGTGCAAGAGGCAGCTGAGCCATGATGTTTCTATTTATATCCCTCTCCCCTCCTCTCTAAAAACCAATAAAAACTTTTTAAACAAAATAGAATAAGGAGCAGATTAACATTCCTAATTAATGAAAGCATTCCAGACAGACATGTACACAAAACCAGATAAAAACAATAACAATATATTAAAATGAGCTAAAGTAAATTAAGGAAATATTATAAGATGTAAAAGAAAAGCACAAATCAGAATTAACAGAAATTAGGTAGTAAAACTCAGGAAAGATTTGTAAAGAAAAGAAAACTTATTTCACAAATGAAGACTGAACCAGAAGGAATATCATAGTAATAAGGTTTTTCACAACATAATACCTTAAGGCACATGTGTCAAACACAAGGCCCGAGGGCCAAATCCGTCCCGCCAGGCCTTGCAATGTGGCCCGCACCGCGCTATCATCACTGCACTCCGCTGCGTTTCCATCACAATGACAGTTTATGACTGTTCAGTAAACCATTCGGCCCGCGATTTAGGCTGGATTTTAGATTTTGGCCCCTTCTCTGATTGAGTTCGACACCCCTACCTTAAGGGAATAAATGAAAAGAAGGAAAAAATTTAATTCCAGAATGAATCAAGAGAAATCAGAGAGAAAATGACAAATATAGATGATAGGCCAAAAAGTTCTAAAGGTATATTGTACATGTCCTTCAAGATAAAAAAGAATAAATTAAAAAATACTATAATAATAAATATTTATTGAAAAAAATTAATAAGATTTGTAACTTCTTATAGCAAGAATATACCCCATACCTGGGAACTCAATCCAGAAGATCAACATTGTGACATCCTATATAATAAAAGGCTAATATTGCAAATTGACCAAGTGGTTGCTATGATACGCACTGACCACCAGGGGGCAGATGCTCAATGCAGTAGCTGCCCAGGTGGTCAGTGCACTCCCATAGTGGGAGTGCTGCTCAGCCAGAAGCCAGGCTCAGTAGCGGTGGTGGCAGGAGCCTCTCCTGCCTCTGTGGCAGTCAGACATCCTCTTCCTCCCCATCTCCCCAGGGCTCCTTGACTGCAAGAGGGCACAGGCCAGGCTGAGGCACCCCCAGAGTGAATGGATTTTGTGCACCAGGCCTCTCGTAATATAATAAAATTATGAAATAGATTTTGAAGAAAAATATTGGGGGCATCCAGACTAAAAGACAAATTCACTTATAAAGGAAAGAATGTCAGATTGGCCCTAACGGGTTTGGCTCAGTGGATAGCGCGTCAGCCTGCGGACTGAAGGGCCCAGGTTCGATTCCAGTCAAGGGCATGTAGCTTATCCAAATTACATTTGCCCTTCAAGGGCTTATATTTGATTCAGTTTCTAGTTGGCTCCCTGCTTTTTTTTTTTTTCAATAATTAAAAAATATATATATTTTATTGATTTTCTACAGAGAGGAAGGGAGAGGGATAGAGAGCCAGAAATATGCCAGTGACCAAGGCACATGCTCCCCACTGGAATCGAACCTGGGACCCTTCGGTCCGCAGGCCAATGCTCTATCCACTGAGCCAAACCTGTTTCAGCCCTGCTTATTTTTTTTTTTAAGTAATAAATTTGGATTTAAGTAATAAATTTGATTAACTTGTAATCAAACCCTATCTGAGTATTTCTATAATACCTTTCACTTTAGCATACCAGAGATTGTGTTTATTTATAGAAAATAACAATAAATGTTACCTGATCATTTGATCTCCTAGTAATACTTTATAGCAAGATGTATTATTTTAGTAACTTAACATTACAAAACAGGCACAAATGTCTGCAACGGGACTCTAGTATGTCTTATAACAGACTGATTCCCAGCATGCCACGAGATACCGTCAAGAAGACTTCGTCTCCCAGCATGCTGTACTTTGGAACTCCGAGTCCCAGAATGCAACGCTCGCCTTGCTTCCAGAGGCGGTGGAGCCTACAGTTCCCAGCATGCAGCAGCACCGCCCCCAATTTTTGGTGCCTCGCCGGACTTTGCTTCGGAGGGACCTTTTTGATTCCCGAGGGCGACTTTTGGTGTCCCGGGCCCCCTTGGGACGCTTATCTCCGGGGGAATTCTGGCCTCCTAGGCGTGTCCAGACGAAATCTCGGAGAAACGGGTTGGGTCCTGGGCCGGGCTTCGCTCAGGCACCGTTTGGGGCAGCCCCGACCGGGTCCTCCTGGGGCCTCCCTCCCTTTGAACCAGGGAGGCGGGCGGGCTGGCTGTATCCCGCTCCCCTCAGACCGGGGGCCACCATGGCCACGGTTGCGAGTTGGCCCTGCGCCGGCGGGTCGCGGGACATCTTGTGGCGCGTGAGTGCTGCGTTCGCAGTGGTGTGCGCCGGGCCGCTGCGGGGCTGCGGGGCATCGGCGCGGCCGCGCGCGAGTTGGGCGGGGGAGGGACCGGCCCGGGGGCGGCGTGGGGAGCGCGTGGGGAAAGGACCCCCTCCAGGGGAGCTTCTTACAGGGCTGTCGGGGCGTCCTGAGTGGAAGCTGGTAACCGGGAGGAGTGAGCTAGGGAAAGCTGGGTGCAGGGTGTGTGCGTGCGGGATGTCCTGAGTGCCAACTTGTTAGGGGGTGAAAGGGGAGTCCAGAGTGGGAGGGCCGACCTGCGTGGGGATTGGGGCAGGGAACGGGGGAAGAGTGTATGCAGGGGTGGTGTGCATGATAGGTGCAACGTCAATAACTTGTTGGTCACTTGGGATTGAAAGTGCGAAGAGTTGGAAAGAATGTGAATGCGAATGCGTGCACTTGGCAGAGGCTGGGGTGGGACTAGGTCAGTGTCGGCGGTGACTAATGAGTTTGCTGATCACTGACCTAGACACTCGATTCCAATAATTACAGGCTGTTGTTGTTCCTGGCCGGCAAACTCAGTCAACAGAGCCGCAGTTTGCCGACCACTGGAAACAGGCTAGGTGTCCCAGGTGTTCCTTGTTAGAGGAATGTGTGCGCTGTGGGACTGAGATGAGCTGATACTTAGAGCTGAAGTTGAATCAACAATTCTACATCCATTCTGTGCAGGACAAAGAGATACAGGAATAATATCTCTTTTAGGCCATCCCAACGTACCAGCCATCTACCCTGTATCCCAAGCTAAAAACTTTTTTTTCCTTTTTATTTTTTATTAAGGTATTATATGTGTACTTATCTTACCATTGCCCCCCCCCCCCATTCCCATACATGCCTCCCTCCCCAGAGTTTTTCATCCATTGGTTTTGCTTATATGCATGCATACAAGTCCTTCGGTTGATGACTCCAAGCTAAAAACTTTTGAGTTTTGAAGTCTTACCTGTTCTTTACCACCCCTGGTATCAATCACCGATGTCCTGTATAGTGTGTTTCACAAATGTGGATACATTTCCCCCCTTTTTGCCTCCTTTCCCACTGCTGCTGCCTTCCTTCAGACACTGACTATAACCCTTGGTTTGGGCAGTTGCTGGACTGCTTCCTGTTTTGGCTTTGTCCCATCATCACAGCCAGGTTACAAACCCAGGGTGTTTTATCGCCCAAAATATAAGTCCAATTGTCATGCTTAAAACTGCGGTGGGCATTTTCTCCGTTTTCCGGGTCCTGGACGAAAATGACAGGTTCCTGAGTGGAGGAGCTGGGGATTAAGAAATTAGAGAAAGAAAGAGACAAGAGGCAGAAATAGATTCATCAAGCTGGGCGCTAGGTGGGCGCCACCTCTCTGATGGAGATGCAGTCACAGACAACACTGCACATTTATTGATTTCCAAAGGGGAAGTTTAAGGTCAAAAAGAGTTTTGGGTGTGCCCAGGTCCTATTCATCAAGACCTGGGTAAGTTCCTTATTATTATTATTATTATTATTTTTTTTTTTTTTGGTACAAGGATGAGATTTATCATATCCAGACCTGGGTAAGTCAAGGCCCTATTTGTTCCTCATTCCAAGCACATGGATAAAGATAAGAAATCTGATAACTGGACTCTGCCAGTGCCCTCCGGCTCAGCTGATAAGAATTAAAAGAATGTCCTTGTGCCTTCTCTGGCGGCTCTCTACTTAAAACCCTTCAGTATTCACTTTGCTTTTCTATCAATAGTAAATCTTGTGCCTCTTACATGGTAGGCACTAGTGATTCAGGCTGAATATCATTTGTCAGTTGGAGTGCATATCTAATAATTATAAAACACCATTACAGTATACATGATGGTTCCCATAAAATATATAGCTTTTAGATGTTGATATATCTACCAATTAAACCGAGAGAGACAAGTATTAATTGCTGTAAAATACAGTTTTAAATCTGCCCCTTCCCCTACACCTGGTTCTGGACTCACATAACCACAGTTCACTGATAATACAAAATTCTATAATGATATGTAAATTAAAGTTATTAATAGTTATAACCATTGAGGTTTATATATACCTTAATGGACTATGATCTGGGTATAAACATTAGTGATTAGCATCCTGTATGAAAAGATAGGATTTGCATAACAAATAGTTTAACTGACTTCATGATTGAGTGATTTTGTTGATTTTGTTACAGGTTTTGGGATGGAGGATAGTTACAAGTATTGTGTGGTCAGTGCTGCTTCTACCCATCTGTACCACAGTTTTTATAATCTTCAACAGCATTGATTTATTGCATCCTATACAGTGGCTGTCTGGTAAGTGATACTCAATTTGGCCTAAACAAATGTACAGGACCTACTTTTCAACATAAAAATTGCATTATGTTTCAAAAATTTTTTTAAGCTGAAACCGGTTTGGCTCAGTGGATAGAGCGTTGGTCTGCGGACTGAAGGGTCCCGGGTTCGATTCCGGTCAAGGGCATGTACCTTGGTTGCGGGCACATCCTCAGTAGCGGGTGTGCAGGAGGCTGCTGATTGATGATTCTCTCTCATCAATGTTTCTGACTCTATCCCTCTCTCTTCCTCTCTGTAAAAAAAAATCAATAAAATATATATTTAAAAAAAAGTCATGTTAATTTTTGTTGTTGTTGAGACATATCAATCACTCGTTTGGATCCCACAGGTCAGATGAAATTAAGCCATAAACCATTGCAGGGATGGCAAGTACTTCTCTCTCCACTTTGCTGGAATCTGTATTATTCATTGATCCTTTGATCTTGGCTGTTTAGTCACAATCTTAGAATATTCAGTCTTGCAGTCTAGAGTCATTATCAGTTCAGAATTGGAACTTAGGATAAAAACTTTTTTCCATTTCTTGGCCAAGTATTCTTTAATCCTAATAGCACTTTCTCCAATCTAATAAATTGGATTTGATTTATGCTGTTTTCCCCCATCAATTGTTACTTGTTCTGCTCAACTTTTGCTTTACAAAGTCTTTCAAGAAAAGTTGTTCTCTTTCCTTATTTCCAATAACATGGATCAATTATTTCTTTTAGCAGTACAATGTTTGTGTTTAATTGTGGATGCTTAATAAATATTTTTTATTAATTTTAGTCAATGAATTATACTTTTAAAAATAATTGGTTTTATAATTGTGTTAGTCTATTCAGCAAACATATGTCCTTGCTGTTTTTATTGCTTTTGTTCATGTTTTTAGGCATAATACATACATATTTTAAAGTTTGCCATATTTTTAAAATGGATTATTGATGAGCTACTCTACAATGTGAATGTATTGGTTTTTCACAGGGACATCCTCATTGTTTTTGTTTCCAGTTAATTTAGATGGTTTATGGATTATACTATTTCCAGAAATGTTACTTTTTTAGCTATAGGGCTAATTGCATTTTGTAGGAAGAAATCTGAAAAATATTTACATTTAAAAAAAAAAACTTTGCTGTTATATTACTAAATGTGGCACTTCTCTTTTACATGATGAATTATATTTGCATATAGTAGTATATTCTTTGATGTTAACATCTGGGTCATCTAAAAGAAATTATAACTAGAGGCCCAGTGCACAAACTCATGCACCTTGAAAGGAACTGTGGGCTGTGAGGCTGCGGTGGACAGAGGGGCAGATCTTGCCCATCCTCTGTGCCTCCAACCTGGCCCCTCTCACCGCGGCCCCCAGTCTTCTTGTCTGCCAGCAGTCCTGCTCCTGCCACCACCACTGCACTCACTGATGGTACGGAGTGATTGGTGCCAGTGCCAGCAGTGGGTGCAAGTGGGGCCGGCACCATCAGCATGTGTTAGCAGCGGCTGCTGCCCCGATCACCCCTCAGGAGCAGGGGGAAGTGGATAAGTCATCGGGGTGATCAGGGCCAGCAGCCGCCACTTGCATCCACTGACGGTGCTGAGCTATCGAGGCCAGCATCCTTGGATGCCAGTGGCAGCTCCAGCGCCAGCGTGGGTGTGAGCGCCAGCAGTGGGTGTGAGTGCCAGGTGGGACCACAACACATGGGAGCAAAGACTTTTCAGTAATCACCAGAGGCTCACCCCAATGACAGCAATTGGTGCTCCATCTTGATCTGGTGCCCCTGTCACCTGCTCCACCATCTCTCCGTGGCCAGTGCCCACCATGTTCTCCTCTCTGCCACCTGCTACTGATGCCTGCCATGTTCCACATACGCCCCCTGGTAGTCAGTGCATGTCATAGCAACCAGTTCAGTTCCACTGTTAGATCTATTTGCATATTACCCTTTTTTTTTTTTTTATAGGATTTTAAAGGACCCAGAGCTTGGTCCCGATAACTCACATTGTAGTTTGAGTGGCTATCCTATAGGTCTTGTCAGCAGTGTATGAGGACATTCTTAAAGGAAGGATAACTTTAAAATTAAAATTAGAGTTGTGATTCAAGCCCCTTTTCTGTTGCAGTATACTGAATATAACTACATGACTGCATGATCTTAACTAATTTCTCTCTCTTGTGTTTTAGATTCTTTCAATGATCTATATAGTTCCTATGTAATCTTTTATTTCCTGCTGCTGTCGGTGGTAATAATAATAATAAGTATTTTCAATGTGGAGTTCTACTCTGGTGAGTTTTCAAAAGTTAATTTTTATCTTAAAAATGTCTGAATTTATTTTATTAAGGGCACACTCAATGCATTTTGTATATGAGAATGTATAATAGGGGCTGTGTTTTATGTTAAAGTTTTACAAATGTGTGCAGAATCATATGCTTTGAATGCCTTATCTTAAAATTTGAGTGCTAGTTTCTCTTCTAAAAGAAGTATTTTGACCTCTACAGACATATTATATGACCCCACTTAGGAAATATCTAAAGTAGTATAATTCATAGAGACAGAAAGTAGAATGGTGGTTGCCTGGGCTTTGGGGAGGAGGGTTTGGGAATTGTTTAATGGAGACAGAGGTTCAGCTGGGGAGACGGATGATGGTGATGTTTGCACAACCATGTGAATGTACTTATGCCACAGAACTGTATAGTACTTAAAAATGGTCAAAACAATAAACTTTTTAAGTTTTAAGTGTATTTTACTACAATAAAAAATTTAGTTCTTTTAATGGTTCATAGCTGATGTTCAAGTTGTGATTTAGCATATCTACTACAATAATGAAAGTGTAATATGCTAATTAGACCAGATGTCCTTCTAGATGAAGCTGGGGCTGCGAGGGAAGCCAGTGCCAGCAGCCAGGGGAAGGAAGGCCTACTCTTGCACGAATTACTTTAACTTACAGATTTTTTGACTAGGACTCATATACTCATATACTTTCTGTACTCATATACTGCAGATTATAAAGCCACATTAATGTGTTCCGTTTGCAGTTGTGCCTTCCATTCCCTGCTCCAGACTGGAACTGATAGGGAAAATCATTCATCCTCAGCAGCTCATGCACTCATTTGTTCATGCCGCAATGGGAATGATGGTGGCTTGGTGTGCTGCAGTGATAACCAAGGACCGGTACAGCTTTCTTGTGGTTCCCTGCACTGGTACGGAGAGGTAATATTAGATATTTTTTTCCTACGAAGTCTCACTTAGTTACTAAGCCAAAGATGACTTATATAGTTTAATAGTTTATGGATATTGTTTGCATTCTAGATTTCTGTAAAAGATGCTTTTTTATATACATCAAATATTTTATGTTTTGAATTCAACAGTTTTTTAGAAAGATTTATTCTATGCATGGTACTATATTAGATGTTGTTAGATTTGTAAGAGTGATTTGCACATGGACTATGGACTCTTTGAGAGATGAGGACAATAGGGGATTTAACCCATGGACACCAATGGAGGTAATAGAGAAATAGGGATGTGTGAGAAATAGGTTGAACTAAGAAGAAAGTGAGATAGATGTACAGATAAAACTTGAGTGGAGTTCAGGAAGCAGGGAGATGCATAGCTTCATTTTTTTTCTTTTGAATTTGTTTTTATTGAAATATTGGAGATGTGTTGGGATGGGAAACACCCCGCTAGGAAAATGTCCATTCTAATTTTCCGGGTATAGTGTTTAGAATTTTTTTTTGGAACTGCTGCTCTTCCTGCCAGCAGCTTCTTCAGCTCCACTGCAGACTGGCTGGTCCGTGGATAGCACGAACTCTTTTTTTGGACACACTCCTGTTACCTGCCTCTTTTTTTTTTTAATATATTTTTTAATATATTTTTTTATTGATTTTTTACAGAGAGGAAGAGAGAGGGATAGTTAGAAACATCAATGAGAGAGAATCATCGATTAGCTGCCTCTTGCACACCCCCTACTGGGGATGTGCCCACAACCAAGGTACATGCCCTTGACCGGAATTGAACCTGGGACCTTTCAGTCCACAGCCAGACGCTCTGTCCACTGAGCCAAACCGGTTTCAGCATGTTACCCGCCTCTTTAGGGTCACTGGCTGGTTCCTCTTTGGGGAAAGATTGCTTCCCTTTGGGAAGACTTCCATTGCTAGCTGTTTCTTTAGGATCACTGCTCACTAGCTCCTCCTTGGAAAAAGATTTCTTTTTCTTGGGTTTGGAGAAAGCAGAGGTAGGTGGGTCCTCCATTTCATTCTCCTGAGGAGCCAAGGAGGTGGCATTGACATGGGAGTTGGAAGAAGGATAGTATGGAAAAAAATGAAGAAAAATTTTAAAGTAATTTTAACTATGCCCTCTAATAAAATGCTTTCACTGTAATTTATAGTTCTTGAACACAGAATATTAATAAAAATTGCAAGTTGTTATTGTGACTTTAAAAATCAGAAAAGATTGAAGTAATCTCTTAGTAGTAAATTTCCTATTCCTCACTGACTTTAAAACAATGTTCATGAGTACTACCGAATACTTGATTTCCTTTTGTGCCCCAGCTACCATCATATAAGGTAGTTTTTTTTCTAATGGTGATATATTTTCTTTAGTGAAAGGATCCCTATGAGGGATTGCCCAGTTTAACAAGACAACACAAAGAAAAGCCAGAGTTGTGGCATCTGGGTTATATAGTATATTTATAGTTTCTCTTAGGCCAGGTACAGTTTTCTATTGAGTAGTTTCTAAGTAGCATTGCTTACTATCTCAGGACACATTCTTACCCTTATCAGATTTCTAGGGGGTAGATCTAGACAGTTAACTAAAAGGGTTTTGTTCCAATTTTAGTATATGTGCTGCCGAAGCGAGCACTAAAAGGGTTTTGTTAATCTTTTGCCCACTCTTACCTAAAACAAACCATTTTTTAAGAATTTGGGGCATTTCTTAAGTGATTAAGTCAGAACTTTGCTTTCAATAAATATTGAGCCTAAAACAGTGATACGTGTCGCTGGCTGTTGAATTAATAACACAACTTTTTCCCTTCAGCTTAGATGGCCCTGCTGCACAAACCTGCTTAAATGAATACCACCTTTTTTTCCTACTGGCTGGAGCATTTATGGGCTATTGCTATAGCCTCCTGTATTTTATTAACAACATGAACTATCTTCCATTTCCCATCATTCAGGTAATGTATCATTTGAGCCTTATCTTATGTCAGAATTTGGCAAAGTTAAAATTGCATTGGTGTATGTGTATATAATTGGCTTGACCTGATTAATTCAAGATTTGATCAACAAAACTTACGCCTTAAAACTTAGATCTTCACAATGCCATTTGGAGAGGAGAGATTTGTTTTCAGGAGACTTTAGCATATGTTTGAGAGCTGTAGCCACCTTTCCTGCTGCCACTCTCAAAATTCCGCTTTGCTCCACTCTTTCCCTCCCTGCTAGGTAGTGGCAGTTGCTGTGACCTAGTAGGGCTGGGGGAGGATGAGGATGACATTCATGCAAAGTACCTCTGTGCAACTGCCAGCTTCTTTTTGAACCTAAGAACTTCATGAGCTTGAGGATGTGCAAGTAAGTATAGAATATGTCAGTTACTGTCTCAAATTCTTTTCACAATAAAACATCGTGTGTATAACTAAAACAGTTTTGATTGGTTAGAGTGGGACAGTTTAAACTATCTTTGTAGGTTTTTAAAAGCTTACTAATTGGGTAGGAGCTGTCACTGGAACTCAGAACCACCTCCTCTGGCCGGGGAGAGAGTGATCTCTTGCAATTTCTCACTGTGGCATCAAAGCTCTTCCCAGCCTGTACCTATGGTTTCCTGATTGTGCTATAATATTATTTGATTCATTCCCACTCTCTGGCAGGCTGAGGACTGGGCTTTGGAGCAAACTTATTAGAACCAGCCTCTTCCCACTAGAACCCAGTCAGTTGAGGGAGGAATATGTAAACAAATATGTCTTCAGTGTATGAATTAGGAGAGTGTGGTGGATTATGGTACTCTTGGTTTAACTAAAACTTTATTTTACTTTTTTATTATTATTGATTTCAGAGAGAAAGGGAGAGGGAAAGATAGGAACATCAATGATGAGAGGGAATCATTGATCGGTGCCTCCTGCATGCTCCCTACTGAGCATGGAGCCTGCAACTTGGGCATGTGCCCTGACCAAGAATTGAACCCAGAACCCTTTAGTCCGTAGGCTGATGCTCAACCACTGAGCCAAACCAGCTAGGGCTTAACTAAACTTTAACATGACTGTTGCATCCATGAGAACAATCTGATGAAAATACATACATCAAAGAAATAGTGCTCAGAGAAAAGTATCTGGCTCTTACCTCCCAGCAGTCTGTGAGTGTATGAAGAAAAAGTCCTGTTTAGAAAGTCTTCACCTGATAAAGAGGCTAGTTCTAATACGTTTGCTCCAAAGCAGTGGTGGGGCCCGAGGCAGAGGCGGTTAGGGGCGATCAGTCAGGCAGGCAGAGTGGTTAGGAGCCAGTGGTCTCAGATTGTGAGAGGATGTCCGACTGCCGCTTTAGGCACGACCTTGCAGAGATCTCTATGGGATTGGTCCTAAACCGGCAGTTGGACATCCCCTGAGGGGTCCCGGATTGCGAGAGGGTGCAGGCTGGGTTGAGGGATCTCCCCCACCCCATGAATTTCATGCACACCAGGCCTCTAGTATTATCACAAAAGAATTTACATATTGCTTTATATGTATAAGGTTATAGTAAGCTCAAAAGAAGACCATCTTTTGCTCATTAGATTTCCTTAGATTCTTTCCAATAATTTTAAAATATTTTTTTCATTGGAGTTTTAGGGCCCAGAACTGGAGAGGGTGTTGCTTGTCAGTCAACTCTTATTTCATAAGAAATAAGTGTTTTGTTTTTTTTGTTTCCACCTCGCCCCCCAGGAAAAGTTCATATTTTTTCTAATTTGATTACTTTCTCTTAGATGGATAGAATTGGAAGGTACCGACTAAGGAACTATTTAGCTGGTTCAGCCTTCTTGCTCAGTGTCGTACGAAAGAGGAGAGCTCTAGAACTTAGGTTTCCTGATTCTTACTTAGGCTTGTGTTGTCTTCACTGTCTCCTATTTTTCTGAAAATAACATTTTAAAAAATTGGTGTAGAGGCTGTATGCATTATGTTTAAGATTTCAGGGTCTGAAGCCAGCCTACCTGGATTAAAAATTTTTTATTTTCCTTTTGCTAGTTGGTAATATTGTTAAGTTATTTAACTCTTTGTACCTCCTGGTTTTCTCATATGGAAATTTGAGGATAATAACAGAACCTCCTTCATAGGGTTCATGTGAAGTTTAAATGAATTAATACATTTAAAATGCTTATAATAGTTCCTGATACATTGTAAGCACCCAAAGAATGTTTGCTGTGATGATGATGATGATGATGATGATTTAAAAAATATGTATATATTATTGATTTTTTTACAGAGAGGAAGGGAGAGAGATAGAGAGCCAGAAACATGGATGAGAGTCATCTATCAGCTGCCTCTTGCCCGCCCCCTACTGGGGATGTGTCCACAACCAAAGTACATTCCCTTGACCAGAACCGCAGGCTGACGCTCTATCCACTGAGCCAAACCGGTTTCGTCAATGATGATGATTTTTTACTTTGTCTCCATATTCCTTAGTATAATCATAGTTTGATATTGTTAATTTTCTCAATTCTGATATTTTTATATCAATGATAAACTTGATAAACATCAGACTAGTTGATATTTTGCTTCTAGAATGAACTTTGTCTTTTATGCAGTAATTATAGTTCATATGTGCACTGTTGTACAATAGTTATGTGCTTGCTTTAGAATGAACCACATCTCTCTTTGGGTGTATTATTTGATTCTGTTTTTCTTTTTCCACAGCAATACAAGTTCTTGCGCTTTAGGAGATCTTTGCCCTTACTAGTTAAACACAGTTGTATGGAATCACTGTTCCTGATTAGAAATTTCTGCATTGTATATTATTTTCTTGGTAAGAATTCATGCTTTTTGATAGTGTATGTGTTAGCTCAAAGCTCAGAAAATGTCAGTGACATTCTTGATTGTTTTTATATGTTTCCTACATTGTATGTGTGTGATTAGCCTAGCCCAGTGGTCGACCAACTCATTAGACAACAGAGCCAAATATCAAAAGTACAACGATTGAAATTTCTTTTGAAAGCCAAACTTTTTAAACTTAAACTTTTTCTAACGCCACTTCTTCAAAATAGACTCGGTGTAGGCTGTGGTATTTTGTGGAAGAGCCACACTCAAGGGGCCAAAGAGCCCAGGCCTAGCCCAGCTGAATCATTGTGGGTTTTTGTTGTTGTTTTTTTTTTGTTTTTTAATCATTGTTTAGATGGTCAAAAGTAATTACTTAAGGGGAAATATTGTTAAAGAAAATGTGGAATATACATACAATGGAATGTTATTCAATCTTAAAAAGAAGGAAATCCTGTCACATGCTACAATATAGATGAATCTTGAAGACATACTGTGTGAAGTAAGCCAGTCACAAAAAGACAAATATTATATGATTCCATTTATATGATGTATCTAGAGTAGCCAGACTCTTAGAAACTAAAAGTGGGATATGTTGGTTGCCAGGGACTGAAGAGAGGGAGAAAAGGGGAGATGTTGGTATGTTCAGTGGGTATAGATGCTGTAGAAGAATGAAAAGGCACAAGGCACATATATTCACATTGCCCACTTAAAAATGGTTAACATGGTAAATTTTGTGTTGTGTTTTTTAGCGCAATTAAAAATATATTTTTTCAAAAGGGAAAATATATTTGATTTGGTCTTTAGATATAATATATTGCTTTTTATAAATTTATAATGATACTAATACAAAAAAAATACTCTATTGCTTAGGGAACCTTATAGTATTTATTAAAGTGAATTTTTGTATAAAAATACAGCAGCTTCAATATAATGAACAGTACAAGTTGGAAGAAAAACATTAATCTCATAGCAGCACATAATAGAAACAAAATTCAACCTTCTAAAATACTATTTTCAGACTAATTTTTGTGTATGTTATGGATATAATTACATTTATATCCATAGAAAAAAGTAGGATCAGAAAAAGGTCATTTTATTGTCTACCTTTTTCAGTTATAGTTTACATACTCCATTTTTCTACATAGCTTTGAAAATTGTCATTCTCATGTTGATACTTCATTGTATTAACCTACGACAGTTAGCCTAGCTATTCGCCCATATAGGCATCCTTGGCTTTATTGTGCTTCACATTATTGCACTTCATAGATGTTGCATTTTTTTTTTTTTTTTTTTACAAATTAAAGGCAAGAACCCTTCACTAGCAATAAAATTATGACTTGCTTTATTGAAATACAATACTCTGGAATACCACAGTATCTCAGAGGTATGGCTGTAGTTGTTCATTGGTCTGACAAAGCAGCCATGTCAGCATTCCCATCATTTCTTTTAAACATTTCTAGTACTACTACTTCCATTTTTTTTTTTTTGTACTTTGGTCTTTTTTGGTCACTTTCCTCTTTTCAGTAATTCATTTTTGTAAAGTGTTATGTGGGTTTACCATGGGAGACAAGGAGGCAACACTACTACATACTTCATTGTCTGTACCTGAATGGCATAATTGATGTGAACGACCAATCACCAATGGACTTGGAAAGAAGAAATGTGATTGGTCATGGATCTTGGTATGCATCTGTTATCTACATAGTTATTTGTGTACTGAAAAGTTAGAAATACTGTATTGAGTTGCTCACAGTTAATATACTATGGTAACTGAAATTTGAATTCAGATGGAGGACTGTTGTTAGTAACTAAACCCTGATAACTGAAATATGTACATATCAGAACTGCAAAGCAAAGACTGCCTATATTTAGAAATTATTCTTTTGTCTTGCCCATTCTTAAACAAACTAGAATTTTGACTGAGGTCTTGGTATCTACTTGGCTATTTCATTAACCTCATATTTTAAAACATGATTAAGGTTTGCTTTTATAACTTCTTATGTTCATAACTTTATATATTTTCCCCTCTCAGGCCATATTCCCAAAGCTTGGATTAGTACTGCTATGAACCTTCAGATAGATGAGTAAGTGCTCTATGAAAAGTCTGATTTTAACTCGTTTAGATGTTTTCATCCTTTTAGATGTTTACTTCTTTCCACATGTTTTGATTGGTTTAGCCTTTAAGATTTTTAAGAATGTGTTCATTTTAAAAATTTTTATTGATTTCAGAAAGGAAGGTAAAGGGAGAGAGAGATCAAAACATCAATGATGAGAGAGAATCATTGATTGGCTGCTTTTTGCACACCCCCTACTGGGGATAAAGCCTGCAGCCAGGCATGTGCCTTTGACTGGAATCAAACCCCGGACCCTTCAGTCCTCAGGCCGATGCTCTATCCACTGAGCTGAACCAGGTAGGGCTAGAATTGTGTTCATTTTTTAATGCACATAGTTCACATAGTCTAAAATTCCAATGATATATAAAAGGGCATGCGATGAAGATTTCTTATGTTCCTGTCTCCAGTCACCTAGTTACTGAAATAATAATTCATTTATTGTTAGAAATAGCTTTTATCCTATCAAATAAAAGAATAATATGCAAATTGACCATCACTCCAATACCAAAGATACTGCCCCCATGTGGTCAAAGATGGATGCCCCCATGTGGACACAAGATGGCTGCCACAAGATGGCCGTCAGGGGAGGGCAGTTGTGGCTGATCAGGCCAGCAAAGGAGGATAGTTAGGGTGACTGGGCTGGCAGGGGAGGACAGATAGGGGCAACCAGGCCTGTAGGGGAGGGCAGTTGGCGGGGGGGGGGGGGGGACGACACACGGACGGGACACGGACAGACCAGGCCTGCAGGGGAGGGCAGTTAGGAGCCACCAGGCTGGCAAGGGAGGGAAGTTAGGGTAATGGGGCCAGCAGGGAAGGGCAGTTAGGGGTGACCAGGTGGTCAGGGGAGGGCAATTAGGGGCAATTGGGCTTACAGGGGAGGGCAATTGGGAGGGGGACCAGGCCTGCAGGGGAGGGCAGTTAGGGTTGACCAGGCTGGCAGAGGAGTGGCTAGGGGGTGATCAGGCTGGCAGGTAGAAGTGGTTAGGTCAATCAGGCAGCCAGGCAGGCGAGTGGTTGGGAGCCAGCAGTGATTGGGAGCCTGGATTGTGGGAGGGATCCCAGATTGGAGTAGGTGCAGGCTGGGCTGAGGGACACACACACACACACACACACACACACACACACACACAATTTCATGTACTGGGCCTCTAGTATTTTATATAAAAGTCGACTTCTTGAGTTGCATGGTATGCCTTTTTTTGTTGTTTTTTGTTAGTAATCATTCTATGCTATGTTGCCAGGCGTCTTCAAACTACGGCCGCGGGCCACATGCGGCCCGCAGAGAGTCTGATCCGGCCCGCCAGGTTTTTTGGGCAGTGAGCGCAGCCGAGGTGTTACAGTAGGAATTAGTAGTTCATATAGTCCGGCCCTCCAGCTCTCTGAGGGACCGTGATCTGGCCCCCACTTTAAAAAGTTTGAGGACCCCCGAGCTAGACAGTCATAATGCTGTCGCATTATTCTTATTTTACCTATGAGGAACCAGAATTGAGGAGGGTCACGTGACCAGTTGAAGATCATAAGTGGCAACCAGGTATATTGTTCTAGTTATTACCCATGTACTTGACAAATAAAGCTTTCATCTTTATTTTTTATTTTTTATAAATCTCACCCAAAAGATATTTTTCCCATTGATTTTTAGTGAGAGTGCAAGGGAGTGGGGGGAGGAAAGAGATACAGAGAGAAGCATTGATGTGAGAAACATCAGTTGTTGCCTCCTGCACACCCAAACGGGCCCAGGATTAAACCTGTAATCCAGGTACCCTCGACTGGGAATTCAACCTGAGACCCTTTGGTGCTTGGCCGACGTTCTGACCATTTGACAACACTGGCCAGGGCAAATCTTATTTTGCAGATAAATGTAAATTTTTCCATTAATATTCTTTTAATTATTATTCTACAAGATTTTGTGTCTTACATGGTTTTCGCTAGTATCAGTTTTTGGGAGTGGGAATATTGGTATATATGGGTGATTGTGAGATATTATGGTTTCTACTGTGTAGATTTCAATTTTTAACTTTTAAAAGTTCCTATGTAGTGCGCTGCCTGAGTGGCTTAGTGGTTGAGCGTTGATTTATGAACCAGGAGGTTATGGTTCGATTCCTGGTCAAAGCACATGCCTGGGTTGTGGGCTTGATCTCCAGTAGGAGGTGTACAGGAGGCAGCTGATCTATGATTCTCTTTCATCATTGATGCTTCTCTTTCTACCTCTCCCATCCTCTCTGAAATCAGTAAAAAAATTTTTAGCCGAAACCGTTTTGGCTCAGTGGATAGAGCGTAAGCCTGCGGACTGAAGGGTCCCAGGTTCGAATCCGGTCAAGGGCAGCTGGTCAATGTTTCTCTCTCATTGATGTTTCTCCCTCTCTCTCCCTCTCTCTTCCTCTCTGTAAGAAATCAATAAAATATATATAAAAAAGTTAAAAAGTAAAGATAGTTATTTTTAATAGCACTATGTGCTTTTAACTACTATGAAACTGTTGGTGGGGTAACATTTCAGATAGAGCTGAAATGTGTTCCAGGAGAGGTGCTAGTTATGCTGAATGATTTTTAAGTATCAAACTAGAAAGCAACAGTAATATAATTTTACTGAACTTCTAGGGGTTGGTTTATAGATTTGGCTTATTCTTTTCCATAGTAACTGGCAGTGAAGATTTTGAACACAAGGAACTGAGAGCTAGTTTAGGTGTACTCTTGCTTTTAGGTTCTCTTTATGTTTTTTTGTTAGAAGGTATTAGGGAAAGAATTCTGTAGGGCACAAAATGAGGAGTATTACCATTATTATTTGCAAATAGGATTTATTTGTTTCTCAGTGTTGTGCTTAAGTCTGTTAAATGCTTAGACTGTATTTTTCCCCATGGGACTAAGTAGTAATTTTTGTTTTCATAGGCAATTTCATAGGCCTCT